>NC_089493.1:150757505-151118338 GCF_036850765.1 Saccopteryx bilineata | reverse complement strand
ATAACCCTCTAGGCCTGTTCAGTGCCTAGCACTCAGTGGGACCACTCTCTCCAGGCTTTCCTCACTTTGAAGCTTGTTTTGGCTGGGCAAAAGATGCATTAGTTGCAGCTTGCAGTACAGGTCTTAACATCTGCCAAGTCCCTCTTGTTAGCGTGTATCCCTGAGTATGAAAGCTCTGTCAATCAGAAGTTGCCCCCGCTCCTTTAGCAAGAGGCACTAAAAAATATCACACCTCTTTTCTTGGATCGCTGAACTGAGAGAGATCTTATCAATTAGAGCCCCATGGGTCAGTTGGGAGGTGCGCAGACTGTGGGTTAAGCTAATTTCAGTGTTTGGATCCGCAGATGTGCTCCAGAAAGGACTGCAAGCTGCCCGCATGCCCCTCCCCCAACGCTTGATTGTTAGCTTGAATGGCTGGGGGAGGTGCCCCACCCACAAAGAGAAGCTCGGGCATAGGGAAGATCACTTTGGCACCCTTCCCGCTTGCCGCTGGTGGCTGGGGTGCACTGGGCGCGTGGGAGAATGGGGTGCTCTGAGTGCGTGGGCAAGTGCGGTGCTCTAGGCACGCGGGCGAGTGGGATGCTCTGGGCGCATGGGCAAATGGGGTGCTCTGGGCACGCCGGCAGCTGGGGACACTCGCAGTGTGCGGGCCACTGGGGATGCTTGCGGCGCACCGGACTGCAGTATGGGGCACATGCAGTTTCCCACAGCACGCAGGCTGTTGCTCCCCGAGTGTGGGTGGGCAGTTGCTTGCGTGGGTTGACTCACCACAGGCACACTCCGTCCTTGGCTTGAACGAACGTCTGTGTTAGCTTCCTCCATAACCTCAGCTCCCTCCCGACTCTCAGTTCCAAGTGAAAGCAGCCATTTCTACTTCAATGTGTGTGGAACTCCCGAATGCTCCAAGGATAGATTTTTCTGTTTCTAGTTGATAAATTTGTTGAAATTTTGGGGATATCTGTCGGACGCTCTGCTCACGGCGCCATTTCCGTAACATCTCTGGTCTGATTTTTTATCATTTCCTTTCTTCTGCTGGTTTTCGGTTATCTTTGTTCTTTTTTCTAGTTCCTTAAGATGTGAAGTTAAGTGGTTTACTTGGGCTCTCTCTTGTTTGTTCATATAGGCCTGTAATGATATTAACTTCCCTCTTATTACTGCTTTTGCTGCATCCCAGAGATTCTGATATGTCGTATTGTTATTTTTGTTGGTCTGTATGTATCTTTTGATCTCTGCACTTATTTCTTCTTTGACCCATTCATTTTTTAAAAGTATGTTGTTTAGTTTCCACATTTTTGTGGGGTTTTTTACCTCTTTTTTGCAGTTGAATTCTAGTTTCAAGGCTTTATGATCAGAAAATATGCTTGGTATAATTTCAATTTTTCTGAATTTGCTGATGTTATTTTTGTGGCCAAACATATGGTCAATTTTTGAGAATGTTTCAAGTATACTAGAGAAAAATGTATACTCTGGCACTTTGGGATAAAATTTCCTGTAGATGTCTATCATATCCAACACTAGAAGGTGTATCATTTAAAGCCAATATTTCTTTATTGATTTTTTGTTTGGATGAACTATCTAAAGCCCTCAACAGTGTATTGAGGTCTCCAAGTATGATTGTATTTTTATCAGTTTTTGTTTTTAGGTCAGTCAGTAGCTGTCTTATATATTTTGGTGCTCCTTGGTTTGGTGCATATATATTAACAAGTGTTATGTATTCTTACTTCAGTGTCCCCTTAATTATTATGAAATGACCGTTTTTGTCTCTGATTACTTTTGCTGTCTTGTAGTCAGCATTGTTAGACATGAGTACTGCTATACCTGGGGTGTAGCACCTACACCTTTGGGATGTTATTAGCTTGGAGTATTGTTTTCCAACCTTTCACTTTGAATTTGTTTTTATCCTTGTTGCTTAGATCTGTTTCTTATAAATAGCATACAGTTGGATTTTCTTTTTTAATCCAATTTACTACTCTGTGTCTTTTTACTAGTGACTTCAATTCATTTACATTTGATGTAATTATTGACATTTGAGGGTTTCTTATTGCCATTTTATATTTTGGTTTCTGTTAGTTTTGTATCTTGTTTGATTCTTTTCTTTTGTTTTTCTATCATTTGTTTTTGTTTGGTTATAATCCATACTTCTTTCCTCTGTTACTTCTTTTTTAAAGTCATGTGCTTCTGTGGTGGTTACCATTAAGTAATAGAAAGGGTACCTGCCATGTTCATTGTAGTACACTATCTCAGGGGTGTTTCTACACACCATCCTCCATTGCTACTGTTAATCTTTGTCCTCTCCCCTTTTTTGTTTTTGTTGTCACAGTTTAAATTTTAGTCTACTATGTTCTTGGTGGAGTTTTTACTTGTGGTTTTGTTTTGTTTTGTTCTTTGTATCTGGTTGGAAAACCCCTTTTAGTATTTCCTGAAGTGGGGGTTTTCTGGTGATAAATTTTCTTATCTTTTCTGTATCTGTGAATATTTTTATTTCTCATTTGTACTTGAAGGATAACTTTGATGGGTATAGTATTCTAGGCTGGAAGTTCCTCTCTTTCAGAACTTTAAATATTGGGGTCCACTCTCTTCTAGCTTGTAGAGTTTCTGCTGAGAAATCTGATGATAATCTAATAGGCCTTTCTTTATATGTTTTATTTTTTTCCCTGACTGCCTTGGGAATTTTTTTTGTCATTGTTTTGTGCCAATTTCATTATGATGTGCCTTGGAGTAGGTTTGTTGGGGTTAAGATAACTCGTATTCTGTTTACTTCTTGAATTCGAGGCTTTAGTTCATTCTAAAGGCATGGGAAGTTCTTGTCTATTATTTGTTTGAATATTTTTTCATTCTATTTTCTCTCTCTTCTCCTTCTGATATGCCTATTATTCTTATGTTGCTCTTTTTCATGAAGTCAGACAATTCCTGTACGGCTTTCTCATTTTTTTAAATTCATGAGTCTCTCTCTTCTTCTTTCTGTTGTGCCTCTGGTTGCCTGTCTTCTATGTCACTAATTCTCTCTTCTGTATGGCCTGCTCCCTTAGCTAAGCTTGTTACCTCATTTTTCTGTTCATAAATTGAGTTTTTCACCTCTGTTTCATTCGTTTTTATCGTTTCAATTTTCTTGGTAATATATCTTTTCTGTTTGTTGGGTTGTTTTTTGAGCTCCCTAAATTGCCTTTCTGTGCTTTCTTATATATCTCTGAATATTTTTAGGATTTCTATTTTAAATTCTGTCATTTAAATCCAAGGTTTACAATCTATTAAAAATTTTTTCTATAGATTTTTCCTCATCCATCTGTGCTATACCTCTGTCTTTTGTATTTATGATATTGATTTCCTTTTCTCTAATGACATTTGAGGATGGTTTTGTTAATAACACTAATAAGAATTGATAAATTATTTGAAAAAATTATTATTGTTATTATTTTTGAGAAAATACTGTGAAAAACTGAGAATTTTATTGTGATAAATGGAACAAAAACTACCTAGAATGGAGGGCCCTAATTGGGGAGAAGTGACAAAGACACAAAAAAGGAGATAAGGACCTATATAATACTACAAGAAAAAAAATTGGATCAAGAATAAAATAATTTGCTTCTAAATGATAGTTGAATGAGAAATAAAGTGAAAGAGAAAACAAGAAAAAGAAAAAAATACTATTGTATTAAGTAGAACAAAAACTACATAGAATGGAGAGCTGAGGTTGAAGGAAATGCTAATGAGTTAAAAAGAAGAGTAAAAAATACACAAAATGCCACAAAGAAAATTTTGAATCAAAATAAAATAATTTGTTTGTGAGTGATGATTGAATGAGAGGAAAAGTGAAAGAGAAAAGAAGAAGCCAAAAGAGACAGAGAAAAAAAATAGAGTGTTAAGGTTTTTGGAATGTAACCCTCATAGAGAGAAAGAAAAAAAAGAATGATAAATGTAACACCTATGAGCAATGAAGTTCAAGATGAAAAGAAAAGAATAAGATGAGAGGCCTGAAGATGTCAGCGGAGTAGGCAGATGCACAGACTCCCAGCTCACACCACCAAACTGGATTACAAATTAATTTAGGAACAATCAGCGTGAAAACCCAAATCTGGACTACAAGAAAAGCTCAGAAAATCCAAAGAGCAAAGAAGAAGACACACCAAACCTGATGAGGAGTGCCTGAATCTTTCCTGCTTACAGGAAGAGAGGGGGTGAGGCTGAGAGCCCAGAAGGGATCTCACTCCAAGGGAAAGAGCAGAAGATATTGCTCACAGCCACTTGCCAGGTGACTAGGAAATGAGGTAGGTTGAAAGGCCTGGCTTGTCTTTCTAAAAGAAAGGGGAGAGAGAGAGATGGTGAGGGGCAGAGGAATGCATGGGATGACCTTAGATGCTGATTCATCCAGTGCTGAAGGTAGCCATAGTTGGGTGAGGGGTTGATCCTTCCACAAAACAACACACTAAAATGCTTCTGGGTCACAATCTCCAGACATCTCTCCAGCTCTAATCAGTGCAACAAGACACAGCTGAAAACAAGAAGTGGAAAAAAGTGGCAGTAATTCAGGTCTCCATGGAGACCTGAGATATACCTCCACCTACTAAAGCTGAGAAAACACCCTGCCTCCAGAGAGTGACTGGCAGATGAGACCTTCAGAGTCTCAGGTTACAATCACCACATTCCAGGATACAGTTTTAAATAAGCTCCCTGCTGAGATCAGAAAACAACACTATCACCTGTTAAGAAAACAAACAACTCAAGACTTCAAAGCGACCCAAATCCAAAAGTGGATTACAAATAATAGCTGAGGCCAACCCAAGAAGACCTAGAAATAATACAATGGAAAACTGGAGGCAGAAAACATCAAACCTAGACTCAACCAGCTCTACAAACAATACACCCAAACACACAGATATAATAATAAGACAGAGAAGTGCAATCCAAATAAAACCAAAAAGAAACCTCCAGGAAATAAACTGAGTGATATGGAAATAACCAAACTTTGGGATGCAAAATTCAAAATAATGATCTTAAGAATGCTTAGGGATCTTAGAACAACAATGGATGGTCATTACAAACAACTAAATAAAGAAATAGCAAGTATAAAAAAAACATTGAAATATTAAAAAACAATCAGTCAGCAGAGACCTGAAGATGGCAGTGGAGTAGACAGACACACAGACTCCCACCTCACACCACAGAACTGGATTTCAAACTAATTTATGAACAATCAGCATGAAAAATCGAATCTGGACTACAAGAACACTTCTCAAAAACCAAGGTGCAAAGAAGAAGCCACAGCAAACCTGGTAGGGAGGACCTGATTCTCCCCAGCTTACAGGAACAGAGAGGGGGTGAGGCTGAGAGCCCAGAAGGAATCTTACCCCAAGGAAAAGAGCAGTAAATATTGCTGAAAGCCACTTGCCTGGCAACCAGGGAATGAGGTGTGTTGAAAGGGCTGGCTTGTCTTCCAAAATGAAAGGGGAAAGAGAGAGACAGACGATGAGGGGCATAGGAATGCAGGGTACAACCTAAAAAGCTGATTCATTCAGTGCTGGAAGGGGCCATCACTGGCGGAGGGGCTGATCTTTCAACAAAACAGAACACAAAATGCATCCAGGTCACAGATGTCCAGACATCTCTCCAGCTCCAATCAGCGCAACAAGACACAGCTGAAAAAAAGCAGTGGGGAGGAGGGGAGCTCTCCATGGACATATGAGATACACCTCCCCCCACTGAAGGTGAGAAAGCAAACCGCCCCCAGAGAGATTAATTGGCAGAGCTCAGGTAATACCCACCACATTCCTGGATAAAGTTTTAAATAAGCCCCCTGCTGAGATCAGCAAAAAGACAATCACTTGTTAAGAAAACAAAAAACTCAAGACTTCAAAGAAGCACACTCCAAAAGTGGATTACAAATAATATCTGATGCCAACTCAAGAAGACATAGAGATCACACAATTGAAAACTGGAGGCAGACAACACCAAGCCTAGACTCAACCAGCTCTACAAACAAAACACCCAAACACACAGATATAATGAGAAGACAGAGAAGTGCAATCCAAATGAAACCACAAGAGAAACATCCACGGTATGAACTGAGTGATATGAAAATAACCAAACTTCTGTATGCAGAGTTCAAAATAATGATTGTAAGGTTGCTTAGGAATCTCAGAACAACAATGAATGGTCATTATGAAAACCTAAAGAAATAACAACTATAAAAAAGGATATTAAAATATTAAAAGAGAATCAGTCAGAGATGACAAACACAATATCAGAAATAAAGACAACAATAAAAGGAATTAAAAACAGGATGCATAAAGCTGAGAAGTAAATCAGTGAGTTGGAGGACAACTGGAATGAAGGCATGAAAGCAGAAAAGAAAAAAAAAAAGAGATTCAAAAAGTCTGAGGAAACTCTTAGACAGCTCTGTGACAACATAAAGAGGAATAACATCCGCATCATAGGGGTTCCTGAAGAAGAAGAGAAAAAACAAAGAATAGAAATTTGGTTCAATCATATCATAGCTGAAAATTTCCCTAAATTAATGCAGGAGAAACTCTCACAAGTTTAAGAAGCACAGAGAACTTTATTAAAGAGAAACCCAGAGAAACCTAGATCAAGACACATTATAATTAAAATACCAAAGCTAAGTGATAAAGAGAAAATGTTAAAAGGTGCTAGAGAAAAAAAGACTATCACCTACAAAAGAACCACCATAAAGATGACATCCAACTTCTCAACATAAACACTTGAGGCCAGAAGGGAATGGCAAGAAATATTCAAAGTAATGCAGAACAAGAACCTACAACCAAGACTTCTTTATCAAGCAAGGCTATCATTTAAAATTGAAAGAGAAATAAAAAGCTTCCAAGACAAAAAACAACCCAAGGAATTCATTACAACCAAACCAAGGCTGCAAGAAGTGTTAAGGGGCATGGTGTAAACAGATCAAAGTGGGAAAAGAATATAGCAAAAAAAAAAAAAAAAAAAAGAATACAGCTTTAAAGAATAAAATGGCAATAAAAATTACATATCAATAATAACATTAAATGTAAATGGATACATGATCCAATCAAAAGAAATAGGGTAGCAGTATAGATAAGAAAACAGGGCTCGTACATATGCTGTCTATAAGAATCACACTTTAAAACAAAAGATGCACATAGACTGAAGGTAAAAGGATGGAAAAAACATTTCATGCAAATGGCAATGAAAAAAAAGCTGGGGTAGCAATACTTATATCAGACAAAATGGACTTTAAAACAAAGAATATAGTAAGAGATAAAGAAGGCTACTATATAATGACAAAGGGAGCTATCAAACAGAAAAATATAACTATTATAAATATTTATTCACCTAATATAGGAGCACCTAAATATATAAAGGAGACTTTGATAGATATAAAGGGCGAGATTAACAGCAATGCTATAATAGTAAAAAATTTTAATACTCCAATAACATCACTAGATAGATCCTCAAGAAAGAAAATTAACAAAGAAACAGCAGACTTAAAGGACACACTAGATCAACTCGATTTAATAGATATCTTCAGAACTATTCACCCTAAAGCAGCAGAATATACATTGTTTTCAAGTGCTCATGGTACATTTTCTAGGATAGACCACATGTTAGGGCACAAAAGTGTTCTAAACAAATTTAAGAAGATTGAAATCATATCAAGCACTTTCTCTGATCACAATGGCATGAAACTAGAAATCAACCACAACAGAAAAGCTCAAAAATTCTCAAACACATGGAAACTAAATAGCAGGTTGTTAAATACAGAATGGATTAAGAATGAGATCAAAGAAAAAATACAAAAATTCCTAGAAACGAATGACAATGAGCATACAACAACTCAAAATTTATCGGACACAGTGAAAGCAGTACTGAAAGGGAAGTTCAAAGCACTGCAGGCACACTTTAGAAAGCTAGAAAAAGCTCAAATAAATAATTTAACCCTGCATCTAAAAGAACTAGAAAAAGAACAGCAAGTAAAGCTCAAATGTAGTAGAAAGAAGAAAATAATAAAGATCAGAGCAGAAATAAATGACATAGAGACTAAAGAAACAATACAGAGGATCAATGAAACTAGGAGCTGGTTCTTTGAAAAGGTAAACAAGATCGATGAACCTTTATCTAGACTCACCAAGAAAAAAAGAAAGAAGACTCAAATAAATAAAATTTAAAATGAGAGTGAAGAAATAACAACTGACACAACAGAAATACAAAATATTGTAAAAAAAATATTATGAAGAACTGTATGCCAAAAAACTAGACAACCTAGATAAAATGGAAAAATTCATTGAAACATACAATCTTCCAAAAATCTATTTGGAAGAATCAAAAAACCTAAACAGACTGATTATGGCAAATGAGATCAAAACAGTTATCAAAAAACTTCCAAAAAAGAAAAGTCCTGGGTCAGATGGCTTCACAAGTGAATTCTACAAAATATTCAAAGAAGAACTGACTCCTATCCTTCTCAAGCTATTTAAAAATACTCAAGAGGAAGAAAATTTTCCAAGCTCCTTTTTTGAGGCAAGCAAAATTCTGATTTCAAAAGCAGGCAAATACAACACAAAGAAAGAAAATTATAAGCCAATATCTCTGATGAATATACATGCTAAAATTCTAAACAAAATATTAGCAAACCAGATCCAACAATATATGGAAAAAATTATACACCATGATCAAGTGGGATTTATTCTGGGGAGGCAAGGCTAGTACAATATTTTTTAAATCAATCAATGTCATTCATCACATAAACTAAAGGAAGGAGAAAAATCATATGATAATTTCAATACATGCAGAAAAAGCATTTGATAAAATCCAGCACCCATTCATGATCAAAACTCTCAACAAAGTAGGAATACAGGGAACATACCTCAACATGATAAAGGCCATCTATGACAAACCCACAACCAACATCATACTCAATGGGCAAAAATTAAAAGCAATACCCTTAAGATCAGGAACAAGGCAGGGGTACCCCCTTTAACCACTCTTATTCAACATACTCCTGAAAGTCCTAGTCACAACAATCAGACAACAAGAAGAAATAAAAGCATTCAAGTTGCAAAAGAAGAAGTAAAACTATCATTATTTGCAGATGATATGATATTGTATATAGAAAACCCTAAAGTCTCATTCAAAAAACTACTGGACCTGATAAATGAATTCAGCAAATTGGCAGGATATAAAATTAATACTCATAAGTTAGAGGCATTTTTATACACCAACAATGAACAATCAGAAAAAGAAATTAAGGAAACAATCCCATTCACTATTACAACCAAAGAAATAAAGTACCTAGGAGTGCATTTAACCAAGGAGATTAAAGACTTGTACTCAGAAAATTTTAAAACATTGATAAAAGAAATCAAGAAAGATAAAACAAGTGGAAGCATATACCGTGCTCATGGTTAGGAAGAATAAACATCATTAAAATGTCTATATTACCCAAAGCAATTTATAAATTTAATGCAATACCAATTAAAATACCAATGACATACTTTAAAGATATAGATAACATATTCCAAAAAATTATATGGAACCAAAAGGAAACATGAATATCCTCAGCAATCTTAAAAAAGAAGAATAAAGGAGGAAAGTATCACACTTCCTAATATCAAGTTATACTACAAGGCCATTGTACTCAAAACAGCCTGGTACTGACATAAGAACAGGCATATAGATCAATGAAACAGATCAGAGAACCCAGAAATAAACTCACAGCTCTATGGACAACTGATATTTGACAAAGGAGGTAAGAGCAAACAATGGAGTAAAGACAGCCTCTGTAATAAATGGTGTTGGAAAAATTGGACAGCTACCTGCAGAAAAATAAAACTAGACCACCAACTTACACCATTCACAAAAATAAACTCAATATGGATAAAAGACTTAAATATAAGTTGTGAAACCATATCATCTTAGAAGAAAATATAGGCAGTAAACTCTCCAACATCTTCACAGCAATATATTTGCTGATTTATCTCCAAGGGCAAGTGAAATAAAAGAGGATAAACAAATGGGATTATATCAAACTAAAAAGCTTTCACACAGCTAAAGACGATAAGAATGGAATAAAAAACAAACTACAAAATGGAAGAACATATTTGACAATATGTCTGATAAGGGGTTAATAACTAAAATTTATAAAGAGCTTGTAAAACTCAACACCAGGAAGATAAACAATCCAATCAAAAAATGGGCATCCTATCAAAGACAGTAGGCATATGAAAAAATGCTCAACATCACTAATCATTAGAGAAATGCAAATTTAAACCACAATGAGATATCACTTCACACCAGTCAGAATGGCGCTCATCAACAAAACAACACAGAATAAGTGCTGGAGAGGATGTGGAGAAAAGGAAACCCTCCTGCACTGCTGCTGGGAATGCAGACCTGTGCAGCCACTGTGGAAAACAGTATGGAGATTTTTAATTCCTCAAGAAATTAAAAATCAAACTGCCTTTTGACCCAGCTATACCATTGTTAGGAATACACCCCAAGAACACCATAGCACTGTTTGAAAAGAAGAAATGCACCCCCATGTTTATGGCAGCATTGTTCACAATAGCGAAGAGCTGGAAACAGCCTAAGTGTCTGTTCGTGGATGAGTGAATTAAAAAGCTTTGGTATATTTATACTATGGAATACTACTCATCCATAAAAAAATGATGAGATCGAATCATTTACAACAATATGGATGGACCTTGATAACATTATACTGAGCTAAATAAGTAAATCAGAAAAAATTAAGAACTATATGATTCCATACATAGGTGGGACATAAAAATGAGACTCAGAGACATGGACAAGAGTGTGGGGGTTACAAGGTGGGGGGAGGAGAGGGAGAGGGTTGGGGGAAAGGGGCACAAAGAAAACCAGTTAGAAGGTGACGAAAGACAATATGATTTGGTTGATGGGAATGTATCATAATCAAATGTCAAAATAATCTAGAGATGTTTTCTCTGAACATATGTACCCTGATTTATCAATGTCACCCAATTAAAATTAATTTTTTTAAATGGGCAAAACAAATGAATAGACACTTCTCCAGAGAGGACATACAGATGGCCAATAGGCATATGAAAAAATGCTGAACATCACTAATCATTACGCAGAGGTCCTCAATCTTTTTACACAGGGGGCCAGTTCACTGTCCCTCAGACTGTTGGAGGGCCGCCACATAGAGTGCTCCTCTCACTGACCACCAATGAAAGAGGTGCCCCTTCTGCAAATGCAGCAGGGGGCTGGATAAATGGCCTCAGGTGGTCTTATGCAGCCTGCAGTTTGGGGATGCCTGCATTAGAGAAATGCAAATTAAAACCACAATGAGATATCACATCACACCAGTCAGAACGGCGCTCATCAACAAAACAACACAGAATAAGTGCAATTAAATGTAGTGTTGCGTGTAGAGAGTAAGTTAAGCAATAGTGCACCAAATGAAAACCTCTTCTGCCAGTCTCCTCCCCCTCTGCCAGCATCTTTGCCTGACCTTGAAGACAAATACACTTCATAAACCAGTTTGTTTCTTTTTATTCTCTCTTATTATGTATATATGTGTGTGTGAATGTATTTGTTATTTTAAAGTACATTTTCTTATTTAAAAGCATACAAAACAAAAAATTCATGTGGTTTTTGGGGGCCAGAATGGATTAATTGCATTTTCATTTATTTAAATGGGGAATTCAATTTAATACATGAGCAGATTGAGTCATAAGCTCAGTCATGAAACAAATTAAACTCATGTGTCAAGGTTCCACTGTATAAGCAAACAATCACAAAACTCACATTCTACAAACCTACTTGACCAACATTCCATTCCTTTTGCTCACTTTGCAATCAAGACTACAGGCATTCCTGTCCAAGGAATGAGGAACATTATACAAACAAATTACAGTAACAGTGCAAGTCATACAATTTCAACAATTACAAAGGTGCCCTTCACAGTGTCTCTCTGAACACTTTGCCCACAACAAAAAACGTCCTTGGAGCTTCTCTCCAACTGAATAAAAAGCTTCCTGGTGCAGTAGGGCCTTTACCACAGGCCCCCACTCATCTGTACACCTTCTATACAACAGACATATCCAAGCTTTCTTCTGCTATCTTATCCCAAAAGTGGGCTATTCTAGTTCACACAAGGTTCTCACTCTCGACAGGGACATAGTAACTTTGTAATCCCCTGAGAACTCTTTCTTAAAATTCTTGATCATTGTGGCTAAAGCAGTGGTGTAAAGCCAGGGGCCTCCATTGTGGTCATTCACATGCAGGTTCTCATTAAATTCAGCCAGATGATAAACAAATGGCAGAGTCGAAGGACAGTGGGCCATTCTGTTTACTGGTGTCTCACCAAGACAGGCAAGCCACAAAAAAAGCCAAGGGAAAAGCAGAAAACCTACTTCTCCCATAGAGGGCAAGGGATCAGGGAGGCCCCTGCAATGGTGATAGCAGGAACCAAGAGAGCAATCCCCCAGTCTATCTCCACTTTATACTGTAGAAATCAAAACCTTTAATCCACTGGATAGAGCGTTGGACTGGGATGTCGAGGACCAGGTTTGAGACCCCGAGGTCACCAGCTTGAGCACAGGCTCATCTGGTTTGATAAAAGCTCACCAGCTTGGACCCAAGGTTGCTGGCTTAAGCAAGGGGTTACTCGGTCTGCTGAAGGCCCGTGGTCAAAGCACATATGAGAAAGCAATCAATGAACAACTAAGGTGTCGCAACAAAAAACGGTTGATTGATGCTTCTCATCTCTCTTCATTCCTGTCTGTCTGTCCCTACCTATCTCTCTCTCTGACTCTCTCTCTGTCCCTGTAAAAAAAAAACCTCTTTAATCTAATATGCAAATAAGGAAGTCTGATACAAAGTCACTTATGTGAGGCATAAGTGGGATTCCTCATAAGAGTGTACCATCCACTATCATGCAACAGTCAAGGGTATGGGCAAGAACTTAGTTTTAAAACTAAGCCTTAGGCTATAATGATTTTGCCAGCTTACATCCTATCTCCCACACCCAAAGTGAGCGAACATATATGTCATATTTAAAAACTTATTTTATCAACAGTTCATCCCTTTTGCTTGCTTTGCAATCTAAACCACAGGTATCTTCCATGATGGTCACTGTGCAAGGAGTGGGGTACATTGCATAAACAGAAACAGTACAAACTACAGCAATAGGATTAACAAATCAAAAGCTATGGGCAAGACTCTTCAACCAAGGAATACCGAAAAAGCCACACTGAGACTGGTAGGAAAAGCGGAAATGCGGAGAGGACTGCCCAGCTCCCCGGAGCGAACAGCAGCCGGGAGAGACTCGTGTGGCGGGAAGTGAGTTTAGCAGAGAGAAGAGGGTCCTGAATCCCAGGAACAAAGCCCCAGCCTGCAGCCCCAGAGCCTAAAAGAGGCATATGGACAGTATTTAGCTGGAAACAAGTCAGGATACTGTTTGTGAGAAAGAGACTGGTTTCTCAGGCCCAGGATTCTTCTTAAAGGGAACACGCAGAAAACCTATCTCACAACCACTCACCTGGGGCTCTGGGGGATGGGGAGAGAGGAAAGGACCAGAGTAGCAGGAAGACAGTAGTGAATCTTAGGGTCTGAGCTGCAGCGCCCACACACACACAGCTGAGGGTCGCCAGAGGGCGGGAGGCGGCAGAACGCGGAAGTGTGGTTCTGTCAGCAAGGGCGGAAGCCGGGTGGCCACCACTGGGCCCAGGTGTGAGCTCAGTCTTGCCTGGCTGGGGAGGAGGGGGCATACAAAAGTGGTCAAGCCCAGCTGTGGGCCACCTATAATCCAGCCTGAAGGAGAAGGGTGGGAACCCTAGAAGGGGCGGAGACCGGCCTTTGAGCAAGGGTGCAGGAGCACAGCCTTGCCCTGCTCGGGAACCGAGGCTTGTGGCCTGACTTGGGAGCTGGCTCCTCCCGCAGAGGTAGAGCCAAAAGCCCAGAACAGGCGGAGACCTGCTACTGAGCGTGGGCATGCAGTCCCACTCAGCCTGTGAAGCCAAGGCTTGCAGCAGTTCCACGAGTGGGCTCCTCCTGCAAGGGCAGGGCAAAATCATGGAAACAGGCACAGACCCACAGTTGAGGAAAGGTGCTCGCCACTGTCCTCAGGGCCAAGCATAACACCACACATGGGGGTAGGGCAAAGGCCAAGGCCACCAAGGTTTGTGTACCTGAGCATGTGATCACAGCCACCCTGTTAAGGAAAGGCAGAAACCACAGCAACAGCCCAAGTGGGAAGGCACCAGCAACACCTATTCCCAAACGCCCTAGGCAGCAACAGCAGAAGGGGTGGAGGGCCTGCAGACAGACCACACCTAGGGAACAGAGGTCATACCCAGTGGACTCCAGTGGCCAAGACCTTTTTTTACACAGAGAAGATGAGAAGACAGAGAAATGAAACACAAATGAGTCAAGAGAAATCCCCAGAAAAGAACCTGCATGAATCAGATATTACCAAATTACAACATGCAGAGTTTAAAATAACAATTATTAGGATGCTCAAAGATATTAGAACAACAATAGTGTAGTACAACCACTATGGAGGAAAGTATGGTGGTTCCTCAAAAAACTGCAAATAGAACTACCTTATGACCCAGCAATCCCTCTACTGGGTATATACCCCAAAACCTCAGAATCATTGATACGTAAAGACACATGTAGCCCCATGTTCATAGCAGCACTGTTCACAGTGGCCAAGACATGGAAACAACCAAAAAGCCCTTCAATAGAAGATTGGATAAAGAAGACGTGGCACATATACACTATGGAATACTACTCAGCCATAAGAAATGATGACATTAGATCATTTATAGTAAAATGGTGGAATCTTGATAACATTATACAAAGTGAAATAAGTAAATCAGAAAAAAACAAGAACTACATGATTCCATACATTGGTGGAACATAAAAACGAGACTAAGAGACATGGACAAGAGTGTGGTGGTTACCAGGGGTGGGGGGAGGGAGGACGCAGGAGGGAGGGAGGGAGAGATTTAGGGGGAGGGGGAGGGGCACAGAGAAAACCAGATAGAGGGTGACAGAGGACAATCTGACTCTGGGCGAGGGGTATGCAACATAATTTAATGAGAAGATAACCTAGACATGTTTTCTTTGAATATATGTACCCTGAATTATTAATGTCATCCCATTAACATTAATAAAAATTTATTAAAAAAAAAAAAAAAGACAGCCTCTTCAACAAATGGTGTTGGAAAAATTGGAAAGCTACCTGCAAAAAATTGAAACTATACCACCAACTTACACCATTCACAAAAATAAATTCAAAATGGATAAAAGACTTAAATGTAAGCTGTGAAACAATAAGCATCTTAGAAAAAAGCATAGGCAGTAAGCTCTCTGACATTTCTCACAGCAATATATTTGCCCATTTGTCTCCACAAGCAAGTGAAATAAAAGACAGGATAAACAAATCGGACTATATCAAACTAAAAAGCTTCTGCACAGCCAAAGACAATAAGAACAGAATAAGAGGACAAACTACACAATGGGAGAACATATTTGGCAATGTGTCTGATAAGGGGTTAATAACCAAAATGTATAAAGAACTTGTAAAACTTAATACCAGGAATACAAACAATCCAATCCAAAAATGGGCAAAAGAAATGAATAGACACTTCTCCAAAGAGGACATACAGATGGCCAATAGGCATATGAAAAAATGCTCAACATCACTAATCATTAAAGAAATGCAAATTAAAACCACAATAAGATATTACCTCACACCAGTCAGAATGGCGCTCATCAACAAAATAACACAGAATAAGTGCTGGCAAGGATGTGGAGAAAAGGGAACCCTCCTGCACTGCTGGTGGGAATGCAGACTGGTGCATCCCCTGTAGAAAACAGTATGGAGATTCCTCAAGAAATTAAAAATTGAACTGCATTTTGACCCAGCTATACCTCTGTTAAGAATATACCCCAAGAACACCATAGCATTGTTTGAAAAGAAGAAATGCACCCCCATGTTTATGGCAGCATTGTCCACAATAACAAAGATCTGGAAACAGCCCAAGTGTCTGTCAGAGGATGAGTGGATTAAAAACTTTGGTACATATACTATGAAATACTACTCGGCCATAAGAAATGATGACATCGAATCATTTACAACAACATGGATGAACCTTGATACTGAGCGAAATAAGTAAATCAGAAAAAACTAAGAACTATATGATTCCATACATAGGTGGGACATAAAAATGAGACTCAGAGACATGGACAAGAGTGTGGGCGTTACGGGGTGGGGGGGAGGAGAGAGAGGGAGATGGGGGAGGGGAGGGGCACAAAGAAAACCAGTTAGAAGGTGACGAAAGACAATTGGACTTTGGGTGATGGGAATGCAGCATAAGCAAATGGCAGAACAACCTAGAGCTGTTTTCTCTGAACATATGTACCCTGATTTATCAATGTCACCTCATTAAAATTAATCAAAAAAAAAAAGAATTTGTCTCAGGGCTAACTCAGGCAGTTAGAAGAATAGAATAGGGATGCTAATTCTGCTTCTCAGAATACATCCTGCAAAAGGGGCCCCAAGAAAATTGGCAATTTGGCTCTTTTGATTTTGCCAATTGGATTAAAAAAAATAAATAGGTCAGGAATGCCCTGAAATGGAACTAAAAATACATGGGCATAAATTTAAAGGACTTTTAGATACTGGAGCTGATGTATCTGTTATTGCTAAGTTACAGTGGCCTCCTTCCTGGCCCACTCATGCAGCAGCCACAGAATTACAAGGTATAGGGCAGAGTAAATTTCCTTAACAAAGTTCTAGTTTTTTACATTGGGAAGATTAAGAAGGTCATTCTGGATTTTTTAAAGCCTTATGTGCTCTCTGGATGGCCAGTTAATTTGTGGGGTAGAGATGTTTTTAAAAATACATGAGCGTTGCTTCTCAGTCCTAATGGTCAGTACTCAGATGCCTGATTGGGGATTTTTGCCCACTAAGGGACTAGGGAAAAAACAGAGAGGAATTCTCACCCTCATAGAAATGGCACCCAATACCAGAAGGTGTGGATTAGGATATCAAAATTTAGCATAGGAGCCTTGGTAGCTCGTGCTACCCCAATAATGCATTGTGCAGACCCAATTACTTGGAAATCAGATAATCCTGTATGGGTAAACCAATGGCCCCTTTCTCAGGAGAAACTTAGGACAGCTGCTAGATTGGTACAAGAGCAGCTACAGCTTGGGCACATTGAACCATCTACTAGCCCATGGAATCCACTTCCATATTTTGATCTTGTTGCATCCTTGATTATCAAGGGGCACAGGCAACCCTTACAGTTTATAGGTTTTGAGCCTCAAAATTATTGTTCTTTTTTTCAAAGGATCGACAAAACAACAATGGCTCTGGGAAACTTCCACTAAATGGCAAATCGCTCTTGCAAGTCAATGGACAAATTTATACTGAAACAGTCAACTTAAAATCAGCTCAAAGACTAGAAATATATGCCATTATCATGCCTTTTCAGCATTTGCCATATTCCTCCTTTAATCTATATACAGACAGCAAATATTTACTTATGGTTGTTTCCACTATAAAGACTGCTGTCTTAGGGACAACTGCTGATGAACTATTTCAGCAGTTCCTCCTTCTTCGAAGACTTGTATGTCAACATAGAGCTTCATGTTTTATAGGATATACTTGAGCTCACTGCATGATCCCTGGAACTTTAGCACAAGGAAATGCCCTTGTTGATCAAGCTACCCAAAAGAAAATTATTTGGAGCAACCATGACAGATCGAACAATTCAGTCTCATACTATTCATCACCAGAACGCTGCAGCCCTGTGTAAACAGTTTCAACTTTCTTGGGAAGCAGCACCACAGATTGGTAAATCCTGTCCAAGGGGTCCTATACTACAATCTGTCCCTTCATTTGGAGTTAACCCTCAAGGACTCCTACCAGGACAACTTTGGTAAATGGATGTTACTCATATACCTTCATTTGGCAAACAGTCCTATGTCCATGTTAGAGTGGATACCTATTCTGGATTTATAGTAACCTCTGTCAAAACAGTAGAGGCTGCTAAACATGTTATAGCTCATTGTCTGTATGCATTTTTCTATTATTGGATTTCCTAAACTGGTTAAACGGACAATGCTCCTGCATATATAGCAAAAGCATTTACTGTATTTTGTCAAACCTTTCGAATTATGGGTATCTCTTACAATTGTTAAAGTCAAGGTATTATTAAAGGGTACCCAGCAAATATTTTAAGGTCAATTAAAAAATTTTAAAGGGGGGAGTCATATCCTGAAACTCCTCTGGCTCTACCATATCATGCTATTTACTTAAAAATTTTTAAATTTCTTTTGAATGCTGATGAACAGGAGACACCAAATCTTCTCCTGCAAACTTCTACCTTCTTTTATTTGATCCAACTAATAACACTGTTTTGTCTTTTTCCAAATAGCTCCAGATATACAGAAAAGGTTTATATAGGCAGATGGGGATCCTCAAACCCCTCTGGGAGATCTTCTGAGCATGGCCTTTAAGGTACCAAGAGGCAGAAAAAGCCCAATAGAGATCAGGTGAATTACCAGCTTTTAGGATATTCCCTTAAAGGCTCCAACACCCCAAAGAAGTCTCATAAGAATCTATCTGGGGCTGCTTCAATAGTGAAAAGGAAGGTCATTGAGCTAAAGCCTGCCAGGCTTACATGCCTTTGCTTTGAGAAAAAGGGTCACTGGAAGGTAGGCTTCCCCCTCGCTCCTCTAAGCAAGGGTTCAGTCTCTTCCAGCCCTGCTCCAGCCACCTATGACCTAACCTTGCCCAGAATGCAGGGGTTTGCCACTGAAGGCTGAAGGTACCCAGGGCCATTGGCCCCATCTACAACACTGTGGATGAGCCTAGGATATTTCTTCCAAGAAGCAGGTAAACCGATCTCATTTGCTCAAGGGCCACTTAAATATATCTTACCTGAATAGTCAGGTCTTTTATTTTTCCTTCAAAGATCTCTGTTGTGGGTGTTGATAGTCCTATTTTCTGCTGCTTTGTTCCATACAGAGTGTTTCCTTTATTCCTCCTGCCTCATTGCCCCACTCATATTTCAGGCTGGGACCTACTCCTAATTTAGAGCTCTCTCTCCCCCTTATGCCAACTTCTATTGTGAATTTACCTTTGCCACCTAGCTTAGTGTATACCAAGGTTCTCTTTACCACACCACAGTTGCACAGCTCCAGGGAAAAGCACCCTGGTATCATCTCTCCAGGCAGAGGAGAACAGAGGCTCCATCTCCACACATGCTGCAGATGGCTTTTCCAGAATCATTACCAGCTAGAAACAGCAGACATTGGGACTTGGATGTGAGCTGCAAAGTATAGAATTGTGACAACAATTCCAGTGTCATGCAGACTTTTCCTGGGTGTGGGCTTTTTCTGGACTCCTGCTCCATGTGATAGCTCCTAGCAGACTGAACTGGGGTTGGGTTGCATTCACAGGGATTTGGAATGGTGTTGGTGCCAACTTGGACTTGGTGAACATGTTAAGGATACTACTCTTTTATGGATTCTTATATTGGCCAAGAGTTTGCTTAAAGGCTTTAATCACAGTAAAATATATATATATTATATATGTATGTATATATATATGTATATACATATATGTGTGTGTGTGTGTGTATGACTGGATAAGGAAGATGTGGCACATATACACTATGGTATACTACTCAGCTATAAGAAATGATGACATCGGATCATCTACAACAAAATGGTGGGATCTTGATAACATTATACAGAGTGAAATAAGTAAATCAGAAAAAGCCAAGAACTGCATGATTCCATACATTGGTGGGACATAATAACAAGACTAAGAGATATGGACAAGAGTGTGGTGGTTATGGGGGGGAGGGAAGGAGGGAGAGGGGGAGGGGGGCGGGGAGGGGCACAAAGAAAACTAGATAGAAGTTGACGGAGGACAATCTGACTTTGGGTGATGGGTATGCAACATAATTGAATGACAAGATAATCTGGACATGTTTTCTTTGAATATATGTACCCTGATTTATTGATATTTCCCCATTAATGTTAATAAAACTTTATGTATAAAAAAAAGCAGCTATGGGCAAAATGAGAGAGCTGTCAGAGGAAACAAGAGAGGCAAATATTTTCCTTCTGGCAGAATACAGGCCAGAGTTTTGTCTCTAGACAGCACAGTAGCTGGTACCAGAGGCTAACCTGAGTGGGCATACCAAACCTTATTGGCCAATACACCAGCATCTGCTGGTTCTATGTGTAGTAAAACAGGAGAACTCATTATTGGCCATAAAGAAATTATGATGGTGCCTTTCATAATGCTGTCCCCTTGAGCACTCAAGGGACAATACACTTCTACCTTAGATGGCCAGGTGCTGGTTGCCCAAGGAGTTATTTATGTCTTAGAGGTCCACCTCTAGTCCCTTTCCCTGTGGTGCCAACAAGGCCATTCATCTCAGATGGGGGGCCTGTACAGTCCAGGGCCAAGTCCATTGAAGCCATTGGCCTTTAAGGAGGGCTGTTGGGGCAGGCAAGAGCACATTGCCCTGCTGTCCAAAACCTGGCTTGAGTAAAATGTCCTTGGTGCATATCTGCAACTGAATGGGGGCAGCTGCCCGATGCAGGAGGTCCTCTACTGGAGCTGGGCTCCCCAGTCAAGGTCTCTCATTCAAAATCCATAGTACTGTCTATAAGCAGTGTGTCCATCCAGTAAGGGAGCTGATGCCCCCCTCCTGTCACAGTCCCTGCTTGAAGAGTCCATTATACTGCTCAATGATACCAGCAGCCTGGGGGTGGAAGGAAACATTGTACTTCCAGTCTACCCCCAGCTCTTGAGACCATTGCCTCACCACTGAACCAGTGAAGTGGGTACCATTGTCACTTTCAAGGACCAGCAGTCACCCATATGCAGCACTCAGAAAGTCCAAAGCCTGTATGACTGCCCTCTGGTCAGGGTTACAGGCAGGGTAAGCAGCAAGCAGACCGGTGGCAGTATCTACACAGGTGACTGCATATTGGTACCCTTCTGACTTTGGTAAGGGCCCAATGATGTCTATCTGCCATTGTGTCAGTGAAACATGACCTCTCTGGATCTGTCCAGGTGATACCAGTGGTCTCCGAGGGTGCTCCTTGGAACATACTGCACATTGCTCAAAGGCTGCAAGTACCTCTCTGCATAGGACACAGGCAAGTTCCACACCTTAACCGTAGCCCACATAGTTTTCTGTCCTGCATGGAGCAGGTGCCAATGGAGCCACTGCATCACATCACCTGCAGGTGCAAGTCTCCAACCATCGTACCCTTGCCAATGTATCTGCCTCATCATTCCCAGGATGGGCTAGAGGAGCATGCCCCGTGACATGATATACTGTCACCTGCTTCTGGTGTCCTACTTCCCATAAGTCCTGCATATCATCCACTGGTTAATGTGCCAAGTAGCAATCCAAAGGGTCAGTCCACGATAGACAGCCCAGCTGTCAGTAAAGAACACCAGAGGTGAAGTTTCATTATGGGCAACTAGCCAAACAGCTCTTAATTCTGCCCATTGGCTGCTTTGGCCTATACCCGTGTTCATCCAAATAGTCTCAGTGGCTGGATAGAAGGCTATAGCCATCCATCTGGCAGGTTGGCCCCTGCTGGAACCATCAGTATACCAGGCAACCTAGGGGATGGGCACCCACCCCTCCTGGTAGGGACTGACTTTATGTTCTGCCTCCTGAGCCCCAGCTGCACCTGACTCTAAGGACACATAGGTGACTGGACCCAAGACTTCCTGCAGTTCTGCCCTCAATAGGTTGGTGCTAAGAGCACAGCATTGTTGCAGGTAAGCACCCCACTTGGCCAGGGTGGACATTTGGGCCATACTACTATGTGGTTTGGTCGCCCAATCTCTCACAAATCCTGCAATAGGGTATGTTGTCTTGACTGTAACTGTAATGCTCTCAGTGGCCAAGAAGGCAGCATACACAGCTGCCAGCTGATTTCCTACTAATGAGTAACAAACTTCAGCACCTTTCCACAATTGGGACCAAAACCCAATAGGTTGCCGTAAGTGCTCTGTCCGCTGCCACAAGCCCCATCCAAACCCCTCTGAGGTTACATGAACATCCAGCTCACAGGGCCTGGCAGGATCAAACACATTCAAGGCCTGTGCCACCTTGACAGCTCTCTTAGCTGCTGCAAATGAACCTTGCGCCTGCTCAGTCCAATCCCAATGAGCCCCCTTCTGAATAAGGTTGTACAAGGGGCATAGTAACTGAGCCAAATGGGGTATAAATGCTCACCAATACCCCAACAAATCTAAGAATTCTTGTAACTGTTTTACCGTAGTGGGCATGGGGTATGCTTGGATCTTATCTATAACTGTGTCAGGAATAACTTTTGTCTTACCTGACCAGACAATTCCCAAAAATTTAACAGATAACCCAGGTCCTTGTAATTTGTTCTCATTGACTGCTCAGCCACATGCTTTCAAACAGGATAGCAGGGTAGGGACTGCTTGCTCCAATTCTGGAAGAAAATCACTAGTTAGCATAATATCATCAATATAATGGTATATGTGAACTGCCTTTGGCTATTTCCATTTAGACAGGTCAACAGCCATGAGTCTATGGCACAAGGTGGGGCTATGCAAATAGCCCTGGGGTAACACTATAAAGGTCCATTGTCTTCCTTCCCAATTGAAGGCAAATTGGTCTTGACTCTCTGCAGCTATATCAATAGAGAAAAAAAGCACTGGCCAAGTCTGCCACAAAGTGGTATGTCCCCAACTCATGGCTTAGCCGATCCATCATGTTAGCTATTGAGGGAACAGCAGCATGCAAAGGGGGACAACTTTATTAAGTTCCCTGTAATCCACTGTCATTCTCCAGGTTCTGTCTGGTTTGTGCACAGGCCATACCAGGGAGTTATAAGGACAGTGTGCTGGCCGGATGATCCCCACCTTTTCTAGTTCAAGGATTGTCCCTGTGACTTCTTCATAACCACCTGGCAGGCGGTACTGCTTGGTGTTAGTCACATGCCGAGGAATGGGTAATTGCAAAGGAGAATGTGATATGTTTCCCCACAACACTGCCTTAACAACCCTGATCTGCAGCCAGAACTCCCCGGCTGTAGTTTCCGACCACAGTCTTTGCAAAAACATCTACCCCCAAAATATATTCAGGAATAGGAAATACATGCACCTTATATGGCTTAGGAGGCAGTCTTCCTATCCCCAATGGATTAGTTATTGACTTCACTTGAACAGTTTGGCCCCTATAACTGTCAATGGCCACTGGGGTCCCAGCAAACTGTTCTGGGTTCCCATAGAGGAGGAAACATTCTGCACCTGTATCCACCAAGGCCAACACCCACTGTACATTGGAAGGGAACCAGTGGATAGCCAGTTCCACGTGTGGCCTCCGGTCCCTGCCCATCCCTGATATACAGGTACCTCAGCCCCTTTCCTATTCAAATTGGTACAATGGGTCTTGGGGGTTCTCCTCTCCCTTGGCTGTCTCTATTATATAATATTGTAACTGAGCTGCCTGCACACCAAACATTTTATTAGTAGCTTCTGGGGCCTTTTGTCTCAGTGGCTGGAACTTCTTTTCTGGTTTAAGCTGCCGCCAAAGCTCCAAAAGGATTTTCTTAGACTGGCCATCTAATTTCCCGTTATCTGCTCCAGCCACAATGAAATCTACCCACATCTGTGTTCAGGTAACCTTTACAGGCCCGTTTCCCTTGTTAGTTGGGGGGCAACATAGGCAGCAGCCTCACTGCTTTATGATCCCAAGCGGCCTCCAGCTCTCCCAAATCTGCTACCATCTGTGTAACTGCATTGGTGGGCTGCCCCACATAAGGGGCCCAAGATAGCCACAAGTGACCCAAAAAGGGATGATGGGGTGCTAGCAAGGATAAATTCCCTCATTTTTGCCATAAACACTTTCTTGTCTGGCCCACAGGACCCACGGTTGAAAACAGCATTCTTTATACCTAGTTCTTGAAGGACCTTTACTAACTCACTGTAGCATTGCCACTGACTCACTGCCCCTGGCAATTCTCCAGCATTCTGCCAGACCATACGAATGGCGGCCATCACCCATTCTAATAGGGTATGGTCTCCTGGGTTGCCATGGCAGTTCTGAAGATGTTGCTTCAAGGAGTGTGGTAGTGGCAGCTAATTTCTTCATCTCTGTTCTGGAAAGCATAATGCCATCCACCCCTATGTCCCATAATTGTAGTAAACAGGTGTTGGTCAAATAAGTTTGTAAATATGATATATATGTTTGCTCACTTACAGTTTGTATTGGGTGTAGGGGAAAGGCTGTAAGCAGGCAGGGTCATTATAGCCTAAGGCTTAGTTTTAAGACTAAGCTTTTCCCCACACCCTTGACTGTTACATGATATAGGGTGATGCACTCTCATGAGGAATCCCATCATGCCTCAGATAAGTGACTTTGTATCAGAGACTTCCTTATTTGTATATTGGATTGAAGGTTTTGATTTCTACACTATAAAGTGGGGCAGACAGGGAGTTTGCTTTCTCTTGGTTCCTGAGATTAGCATTAGAGAGAGAGCAGAGAAAGACCACATGGAGGAGAGGAGAGAAGCAACCAAGATGGTGGAGTGCTGAGGGAGAAGCCAAATTGTGCAGAGTTTGTGCAGAGAGAAGGAGATGGGGAACAGAGTTGAATAAAGCTAGTGAGCTAGAAACTTTGATTCTAGGAAACTCAGATAAGTCAATAGCTTTGTGAGTGTTGAATGAGTGGGTTTTGGAGCCCAGTGTGTGTTTTTACTTGCCCACTGGGTGCAAACTAGGATTAAAGGTAATGGCCCACCATCCTCCATCTCTACCATTTCATTACCATCTATCCAAATCAAATGCAAACCTAAATTGGCCAGGCGGCTGTGATGTGGCCGTGGCACTGGTTTTACACCAGGCTACCAGGGATTCAGTAGGTTTCTGCCTAAATTGTGCCCCACTCCATCAGCTCTGCCTGGGTATAGGGCCAGACCACAGAGTGTTCCATTACCTGGGTAGGAGGTTGTGGCTGCCCCTGAGGGATTCTTTGTTGCTGGGTTTTTACCTTCTTGGCGACCAATAGTCCGGCTCTCAGTGTGCATATGGCAGCTTCAGCCTGAGCCTTCTCATCCTCAGAAGAGGAGTTGCAAGCACCTGCTCCCACTGACTCAAAGCCAATCCACTGGCATAGATGATGCTGCTCCTTTGGAGACTGTTTAGGCTCCTTTGGCTGCTGGCTTTTGGCCAGAAGCTGAGACTCAAGCTCTTAAATCCACAGTTATTTCTCCAACAACTGCCGGTGCAAATGTTCAGCTTCCAGGGCAAACTGCAACTCATGAATCCATAATTCCTTCTCCAGTGCTCACTCCAATTCCAACCTTTTCTGCTGTTCGATTTGCAATTCATAGTGAAGCTTTCGACCTCAGGCAGCTTTTCACACAGAACTCCTGGTTTCCTCTTGAATAAAAAACACACAGCCCATGGTCCCTAAAAGTCAGCCACGGGGAGCCAGAACAGCAACCAGTCCTCTACCCCACCACTCAAGGCTGGCGTCCCCATACTGATCTCAAAATCCTGCTGCAAACTATGCCAGTTGTAAAGACATTGGCTACCATCATGGCCATTTACACGTAGGTTCTCATTAAATTCGGGCAGATGGTAAAGAAATGGTGGAGTCAGAGGATGGTGGGTCAGTCTGTTTACTGGTGTCTCACCAAGACAGGCAAGCCACAAGAGAAGTCAAGGGCAAAGGATCGGGGAGGCCCCTGCAATGGTGATAGCAGGAATCGAGAGAGCGAGCTCCTGGTCTGTCCCCATTTTATAGTATAGAAATCAAAACCTTTAATCCAATATACAAATAAGGAAGTCTCTGATATAAGATCACTTCTCTGAGGCATAAATGGGATTCCTCATAAGAGTGCACCACCCCACATCATGCTACAGTCAAGGGTATGGGGAAAAGCTTAACTTTCAAACTAAGCCTTAGGCTATAATGACTTTGCCAACTTACAGCCTATGTCCCACACCCAAAGCAAGCAAACATATATGTCATATTTTAAAACTAATTTGACCAACAAGTGGGTTTCCCCTGTGAACCTCCCATGCCTCCCACAACAGACAACAATCACACCACACGAAGGAATTGGGGAAGGGTAGGGGAAATTTGGAGGAGACGCCAGTCACTTCAGTGCGTCTTCAGCCGCTCTGCACTCACTCTCCTTACCTCCCACACACTAGTTGGAGGCCTCTTCCCTACAACCTGTGGAGTGTGATGCAGTCACCACTTCCATGGGGACCACTCTGCACACCTGTGGAGAGTGCACAGTCACTGCTCCTAAGCTATAAAGGGTGATTAATGACTCTCTGGAGTGTAATCAAGCCCCCCTTCTGTCCCGTGGGGCAGGACCTTAGCTAGCTCCCCTTGCTGATTTTTCTTACCATGGTTCTGACATACCCTCATTTCCTCCTTCCTTCGTTGTCTGACCCTTGCTGAGACTGGCAAAGGGAATCTCCCCTCTTTCCTACAGAGGCGTCCACACAGGGAAATCCTGGCATATGCCCAGCAGGCACATCGGCAGGGCAGCTTGGGGGCTTCCCAATGGGGTGCCTGAAGTTCACCAATTGCAAGCGTCTTTCCTCCTTGGCTGACACACCATATATTGCAGGAATCAAAGGAGGACAAAAGCACCCAGACAACTTGATGAAGGAAGTAGTATTTATTTAGCTTCATTGAGGCAGAAATGTGTGACCCTAACAAAGTCACAAAACACAAGCTCCCCAAAGTTAGATTTCTTACATCTTCTATACCTTTTCAGCTTTAGCTTACACAAGACAAATGCCTGATTTCTATGACTTCTTTGTTTGCAGGCCTACATGACTTTCATGTCTTAGGGAGAGGAGGTGGGAGGGTCTGTCCTTGATAATCCTATTACTTATTCTTCTTGCTGGAGCTGCAAGTTCATTTCAAGGAACTGATAACAAGCAAGGTCCACTGCAATGGTTTGTTATTTTTCAAACTTTCCTGTCTTCCCTTGCTCCTCAGTCCTGAACACTGAGGTCATGGGCTGGAGTGTAAGACCCCAGACATTGCAGGCCCCTCTCTCCTCTGCATTCCTCTTGTTTCTTCCTCCTCCATGGAAGGGGTAGGAAGGACCTGACTTCTTCTTCTATAAAAACTACTGAAGCATCATGGAGACCACAGAGAGATTGTTTTGGCTGCGTAATCCAAAGCAGTGGTTTAAATGTCCATGAATTGGGCTTCAGAGAGATTGCTTTATGATAGGGTTGAACTGGATAATGAAAAAGACAGAAAAATGATTTATTGTGAAATTTGTAACTGACTTTTATTGCGATCTTCTTTAGCCTACTGGAGTACCTCCATAAGTCAAATCTGAGAGTGGTCATTTCTCACTGAGTCAATTCTTAAAATTCAGTGTAATTTCTATGTGGAAAAGACTAAATGCCTGCCAATATATTCTCCACTCTGATCAAAAGAACAAAGAAATTGATGCAATTGAGGCATCAAAATGAACAATTTAACATTCATCTCCTTAATATGTTACTTCACCTAACAATAAAGAAGAGAACAGGTTATTTTAAAATTATTTTTTAAAGTTTTGGCCTCCAAGGAATAAGAGCCCCCTGGACCACCAGCCCCAGCAAGAGGAAGGGAGACCCTCTGCTACTGGGGAATCTTTGCCCAAATGAATTCCCCAACACACTGAGAATCTCCTAACTTCCATAGTTTCCATCCCAGGCCACCTGAAGAAGGGAGGGGCTTAAGGAGCACTACCTTGTTATGCAACATCAATAAAGTTCACTGTAGCCAGACCAAAAAAAATTTTTTTGATCAAATGATGAAAACATACTTGATATTTTTATGATATTAACATGTTCTGAACAAGTGGTTACAACTCAAGTACTGGTTGACTCCAGAGGAGACCCACAGATATTTTTCTGAGCAAGATGGGACAATAAATTAAATTCAGATTTTTGAGAGTTTAATGGTAAACACATTTACTCAGCAAAAGTGCATTGTGCAACTGTTGTAAGTTGAAGCAGGTATGCTACTTGTCAATCTACTTCAGATATTACTTAGGAAAATATCTCTACATTATGAAGTCTGAGTGTCACGATATACAATGGTAGATTTTGCAATAAAAAGTTAGTTTCATCATTGAAGTATCTCTGTGAGCTCAGCAATATTGACAAACAAGAAATACTCTGCATTTTCCCTGTTTAATTGACTTCTTTTTGTGTGTGTGACAGAGAGGGGAACAGATAGGGACAGACAGAAAGGGAGAGAGATGAGAAACATCAGTTCTTCATTGAGGCACCTTAGTTGTTCATTGATTGCTCTCTCATATGTGCCTTGACCAAGAGGCTACAGCAGAGTGAGTGACCTCTTGCTCAAGTCAGTCATTTTGGGCTCAAGCCAGTGGTGACCTTGGGCTTCCAGTGACTTTGGGCTTCAAGCAACCTTGGGCTTCAAGCCAGAGACCTCGGGGCCCAAGCTAATGAGCCCACGCTCAGGTCTACGACCTCAAGGTTTTAAATCTGAATCCTCTACATCCCAGTCTGATGCTCTATCCACTGTGCCACTGCCTAGTCAGGCTGAATTGACTTCTTAAAGTATCATGAGGGAATAGTTTTTGTGCGTGGTATCATAACAAGTACTTGGTAAAGAGTTATAAAACTTTATTAACAGCTACATGACACAGCATGAAGAGAAAAATATCCATCACACACACACACACACACACACACACACACACACACACAGAGGCAGAGCCCAGTGATAAACACATTTTATTAATTGAAGTTTTCTTTGAACCGACATTTTAAATTTTTTTGGTATTGATCCAACTTCATTTTATCTTTTTTTTTAAGTAATATACATTTATCTGCTTCTCTAAGTGAAATTCTTTTAAAAACATTGCTGGTCCTGGCCAGTTGGCTCAGCAGTAGATCGTCAGCCCAGCTTGTAGAAGTCCCGGGTTTGATTCCCAGCCAAGGCACACAGGAAAAGCACCCATCTGCTTCTCCACTCTTTCCTTTCTCCTTTCTCTCTATCTCTCTCTTCCCCTCCCACAGCCAAGGCTCCATTGGAGCAAAGTTGGTTCAGGTGCTGTGGTTGGCTCCGTGGCCTCCACCTCAGCCACTAGAATGGCTCCAGCCACCATGAAGCAACACCTCAGATGCACAGAGCATTGCCTCCTGGTGGGCATGCCAGGTGGATCCCAGTCAAGCGCCTGCAGGAATCTGTCTGTATGCATCCCACTCCCCTTATCACTTTGGAAAAATACAAAAATAAAAAATTGCTGGCAGTAAGTTCTCATCAATCAAGTACTTGTCTACTTTATCAGCTCTCTCCTAAAAAACATTTGTGTTTTGTATTACATTTGGCTCCTCTAGGAAATGTAATCACTTAAATGAATTTTAAAGAGTGTGAAACAATTTGTTGTGATGCAAATAGGCCTTGATGGCAAATAATATACCTTCATGAAAACTCATTTTTTCAGTACATTATGGTAGACTGGATTGTCATTCTAACTCTTCACCTCACATCCCCTCCCCATGCTCAGTCAGCCACCACTTCCCAAGAAGATTATACTCCACATCCTTTGCCACATTACTTTTCAGTGTCTCCTCCAATGAGGGGTAGTAGGGTGGCGTATACTTTCCTGTCCTAGTGAGGTTGGCATTGACCATGTAATTTGTTTTGGCCAATGGAAGCACTACAAAGGCATCAAGAGTTTCTACTCGCCCTCTTCTGCCTCAGTCATTAGCATGATGGACAGTCTCTAGTTAGTCACTGGTCCTAGGAAAAAGGTGACAGAAAGAGGAAGCAGAGTACCCGTCTATTCAGGAAACAGAGCCGTAAGCATAACCATCCCAACTGATTGCAGATGGGTGAAAATAAATAACTTGTTGAAGCCACTGAATTTTGGGTAGTTTCTCACACAACATTATCGTGGCAGTATAGAACTAACACACCCATGATTATGCTTGCTAATAGGTAACACTGAAGAAATTTCTGCAATGTACTTTTTCTTTTGGTAAGAGCTTTAAGTGACCCCCTTCCATGAAATATAGAAAAGAGTAATTTTTAGGAGCAGGAAACTGGGTTCTGGTCTTTTCTTGGTAGACAAGTAAAGTGATCTTGGATGAGTCCCTTAATCTTTCTGTGCATCACTTGTAACAACTGAAGCAGTAATACTTTGCCACATACAAGCTGAGGCCTTATATTTAGGATATTAGATCCAGATTTTATGACTAAAATATACAATCTTATGAAATGAAACCATATTATTATTTAAGGGCAGCCCAACTCCAAATTGAGTAGTTGGTATAGTTACACAGCAAGTTAGAGTCTTCTTCGAACCACAGGAGTCCTGAAGCATGAATTGGGAGACAAGAGGGCAGTACTCACAGGAAGGGCCAAGGGCAAACACTGAACTAAGATTTAGGAGCAAACTAAACAAACACACGTTGGTATCTGCAGTAACAGCCAAGCTCAGAACTGGCAGGAGGAGATACAGTTTTCTGAACTTTGTGTCTGAACCCTTTCTAAATGTTAAATTTCTGAAGTCCTTTTCTCTGGCCTCAAGAGCATGGGTCTTTTGCCAAATATGTTGTAGCAGCAGAAGAACCTCATTAGAATTACATAGCTGGTTCCAGATTCATTTGTTCTTTTTCATCTTTTTGGCTGTGGTTCATGAAATAAATGGTCATATGCACATATGAACATTCAGGTCAAACAAACAATGATTTTATTAACTCCTCTTATCCCTTGCTCCAAAGGTCAGGTTAGGGAGGCTCCTGGCAGAAAGACAAGGCTTACCATCTTCCCAGGCTGGTCTAACAAAGAAGTAAGTTTACAGATAATTTTTTAAATGTACTTGTTCATCCTCCATTACATTTTATAGAGAATTTGAGGTAGGGTGTAGCTACACAGCCAGGGAGACCAGAAAATACAGGCTTTTGGCTGGGCAGTGAACTACTGGATAAAAATGAGCAAAAAAGCAGACTGAGGATTGGGAGGCATGTAATCATTTCTACCACAGTGATGAATCTCCATGTTTTGCTCCTGAATTTGTGGCACTTTAGAAGACACCTGCTTTTTTCCTGACCTAAATTTCCATTTATTTAACATGTTCATTCTTTCAGGTGTGGCAAGGCCTATGGGTCCACACCCACAGGTGCTGCACCCTTGCTCAGCACAAGTACATCTGCCAAGTTATACATCTGTAGGAGGCCTGATCAAATACAGTGGTTTAGATTTAGGATCTTAAAAGTCTATTCATAGCATACCACGACATATAACATACAACTATGTTGTTTATTTAAGATCCTCTACATCCTGCTAGAAACACAAAGAGGTGATGTATGACCACTTAATTAATAGGCATGAATGCTGAAGGCTACCATGTATATTGGTGTAATGTAGGCAGAGCATGAGTGAAGGAACTACTGGTTTTCTAACCAGATTGTGAAACAATTTTACAGTTGGACCTACCACAGTTTAGAAGAACCATTAATATCCCCTAATTGCACAAACACTTCTGCAAGAGGATGCTAAGATGTTATGTCTACCACACATCCTCTGGGTTAGTCTTGTGAAGTTAACAGCTTGGACCAAAAAAGTCAAATTACAAGCAGTTAATTTATTATAGAAATAAGCTCTAGGAGCCTCAACACAGGAAAAAGTTGAGAAAGGTTTCAGGACACCATGAAGCACAGCCTTCAGAAGGAAGACATCACAGTAAAATGCTAAAAATCAGCAATACACTAGATTTCACAGTTGTTTCGTGTATTTGGAGATGGGCTGAGTTCTGCTAACAGAAATGTGACTCTTGCTCTAGCTCAGTGCAGTTGTCCTGAACTGCAGTAGTAAATAAATTAATACTTTTACATTTGTAAATGTCCTCGCCTATACATTACTAGAAAGCCCGGCGGTCATACAAAATGACCACTGTTCTAGATATTATAAATTGTAATTAAAATGATTTGTGCAAAGGTGTCTGCTAATTCAAACTGAATTACCCAGGGCAGGCAGCGAGGATGCCCCTTTGCTTAGTGCCCCATGGAGTTTCCCCCTTCTACTTGCTTAATTGCTTAAAGTAGAGTGCAATGAAGGAAACCACTGGCAGTACATTTCTTTTTTTTTTTTTTTTAATAAATTTTTATTAATGGTAATGGGATGACATTAATAAATCAGGGAACATATATTCAAAGAAAACATGTCTAGGTTATTTTGTCATCAAATTATGTTGCAAACCCCTCGCCCAAAGTCAGATTGTCCTCCGTCACCCTCTATCTAGTTCTCTGTGCCCCTCCCCCTCCCCCTAACTCTCTCCCTCCCTCCCTCCCATGTCCTCCCTCCCCCCCCACCCTTGGTAACCACCACACTCTTGTCCATGTCTCTTAGTCTCATTTTTATGTCCCACCAATGTATGGAATCATGTAGTTCTTGTTTTTTTCTGATTTACTTATTTCACTCCTTATAATGTTATCAAGATCCCACCATTTTGCTGTAAATGATCTGATGTCATCATTTCTTATGGCTGAGTAGTATTTCATAGTGTATATGTGCCACATCTTCTTTATCCAGTCTTCTATTGAAGGGCTTTTTGGTTGTTTCCATGTCTTGGCCACTGTGAACAGTGCTGCAATGAACATGGGGCTGCATGTGTCTTCATGTATCAATGTTTCTGAGGTTTTGGGGTATATACCCAGTAGAGGGATTGCTGGGTCATAAGGTAGTTCTATTTGTAGTTTTTTGAGGAACCACCATACTTTCCTCCATAATGGTTGTACTACTTTACAGTCCCACCAACAGTGAATGAGGGTTCCTTTTTCTCCACAGCCTCTCCAACATTTGCTATTACCCGTCTTGTTGATAATAGCTAATCTAACAGGTGTGAGGTGGTATCTCATTGTAGTTTTGATTTGCATTTCTCTAATAACTAATGAAGCTCAGCATCTTTTCATATATCTGTTGGCCATTTGTATCTCTTCCTGGGAGAAGTGTCTGTTCATGTCCTCTTCCCATTTTTTTATTGGATTGTTTGTTTGTTTGTTGTTGAGTTTTATGAGTTCTTTGTATATTTTGGATATTAGGCCCTTATCTGAGCTGTCGTTTGAAAATATCAGTTCCCATATAGTTGGCTGTCTGTTTATTTTGATATCAGTTTCTCTTGCTGAGCAAAAACTTTTAATTCTGATGTAGTCCCATTCATTTATCTTTGCCTTCACTTCTCTTGCCATTGGAGTCAAGTTCATAAAATGTTCTTTAAAACCCAGGTCCATGATTTTAGTACCTATGTCTTCTTCTATGTACTTTATTGTTTCAGGTCTTATATATAGGTCTTTGAACCATTTTGAATTAATTTTAGTACACGGGGACAGGCTGTAGTCGAGTTTCATTCTTTTGCATGTGGCTTTCCAGTTTTCCCAACACCATTTGTTGAAGAGGCTTTCTTTTCTCCATTGTGTGTTGTTGGCCCCTTTATCAAAGATTATTTGACCATATATATGTGGTTTTATTTCTGGGCTTTCTATTCTGTTCCATTGGTCTGAGTGTCTATTTTTCTGCCAATACCATGCTGTTTTGATTATCGTGGCCCTATAATATAGTTTAAAGTCAGGTATTGTAATGCCCCCAGCTTCATTCTTTTTCCTTAGGATTGTTTTGGCTATTCGGGGTTTTTTATAGTTCCATATAAATCTGATGATTTTTTGTTCCATTTCTTTTAAAAATCTCATAGGGATTTTGATGGGAATTGCATTAAATTTGTATATTGCTTTGGGTAATATGGCCATTTTGATTATATTTATTCTTCCTATCCAAGAACAAGGAATATTTTTCCATCTCATTGTATCTTTTTCGATTTCCCTTAACAATGCTTTGTAATTTTCATTATATAGGTCCTTTATGTTCTTTGTTATGTTTATTCCTAGGTATTTTATTTTTTTTGTTGCAATCGTGAAGGGGATTATTTTTTTGAGTTCGTTTTCTAATATTTCATTGTTGGCATATAGAAAGGCTATGGACTTTTGTATGTTAATTTTGTATCCTGCGACCTTACTGTATTGGTTTATTGTTTCTAATAATCTTTTTGTGGAGTCCTTCGGGTTCTCGATGTATAGGATCATATCATCAGCAAAAAGTGATAGCTTTACTTCTTCTTTTCCGATATGGATGCCTTTTATTTCTTTGTCTTGTCTGATTGCTCTGGCCAGAACTTCTAGCACCACGTTGAATAAGACTGGAGAGAGTGGACAACCCTGTCTTGTTCCTGATTTAAGGTAGAAAGTCCTCAGTTTTATGCCGTTTAATAGGATGTTGGCTGATGGTTTATCATATATGGCCTTTATCATGTTGAGATATTTTCCTTCTATACCCATTTTGTTGAGAGTCTTAAGCATAAAATTGTGTTGTATTTTATCAAAAGCCTTTTCTGCATCTACTGATAAGATTATGTGGTTTTTGTTCTTTGTTTTGTTGATATGGTGTATTACATTAACCGTTTTGCGTATGTTGAACCATCCTTGAGATTCTGGGATGAATCCCACTTGATCATGATGTATTATTTTTTTAATATGTTGTTGTATTCGGTTTGCCAGTATTTTGTTTAGTATTTTAGCATCTGTATTCATTAGAGATATTGGTCTGTAGTATTCTTTCTTTGTGCCATCCTTGCCAGGTTTTGGTATGAGGGTTATGTTGGCCTCATAAAATGTGTTTGGAAGTATTGCTTCTTCTTCAATTTTTTGGAAGACTTTGAGTAGAATAGGAACCAAGTCTTCTTTGAATGTTTGATAGAATTCACTAGTATAACCGTCTGGGCCTGGACTTTTATTTTTGGGGAGATTTTTAATAGTTTTTTCTATTTCCTCCCTGCTGATTGGTCTGTTTAGGCTTTCTGCTTCTTCATGACTCAGTCTAGGAAGGTTGTATTGTTCTAGGAATTTATCCATTTCTTCTAGATTGTTGTATTTGGTGGCATATAATTTTTCATAGTATTCTACAATAATTCTTTGCATATCTGTGATGTCTGTGGTGATCTCTCCTCTTTCACTTTGCATTTTATTTATTTGAGTCCTGTGTCTTTTTTCCTTGGTGAGTCTTGCCAAGGGTTTGTCAATTTTGTTGATCTTTTCAAAGAACCAGCTCCTTGTTTTATTGATTTTTTCTATAGTTTTTCTGTTCTCTATTTCATTTATTTCTGCTCTGATTTTTATTATCTCCTTTCTTCGGCTGGTTTTGGGTTGTCTTAGTTCTTCTTTTTCTAGTTCCTTAAGGTGTGAAGTTAAGTGGTTTACTTCGGCTCTCTCTTGTTTGTTCATATAGGCCTGAAGTGATATGAACTTTCCTCTTATCACTGCTTTTGCTGCATCCCAGAGATTCTGATATGTCGTATTTTCATTTTCATTTGTCTGTATATATCTTTTGATTTCTGCGCTTATTTCTTCTTTGACCCATTCATTTTTTAGAAGTATGTTGTTTAGTTTCCACATTTTTGTGGGTTTTTCCCCCTCTTTTTTGCAGTTGAATTCTAGTTTCAAGGCTTTATGATCAGAAAATATGCTTGGTACAATTTCAATTTTTCTAAATTTGCTGATATTGTCTTTGTGGCCCAACATATGGTCAATTCTTGAGAATGTTCCATGTACACTAGAGAAAAATGTATACTCTGTCGCTTTGGGATGAAGTGTCCTGTAGATGTCTATCATATCCAGGTGTTCTAGTATTTCGTTTAAGGCCACTATATCTTTATTGATTCTCTGTTTGGATGACGGCTCTAGAGCCGTCAGCGGTGTATTGAGGTCTCCAAGTATGATTGTATTTTTGTTAGTTTTTGTTTTAAGGTCAATAAGTAGCTGTCTTATATATTTTGGTGCTCCTTGGTTTGGTGCATATATATTAAGGATTGTTATGTCTTCTTGATTCAACTTCCCCTTAATCATTATGAAATGACCATTTTTGTCTCTGAGTACTTTTTCTGTCTTGTAGTCAGCATTATTAGATATGAGTATTGCTATGCCTGCTTTTTTTTGGGTGTTGTTTGCTTGGAGTATTGTTTTCCAGCCTTTCACTTTGAATTTGTTTTTATCCTTGTTGCTTAGATGTGTTTCTTGTAGGCAGCATATAGTTGGATTTTCTTTTTTAATCCATTCTGCTACTCTGTGTCTTTTTATTGGTAAGTTTAATCCATTTACATTTAGTGTAATTATTGACACTTGTGGGTTCCCTACTGCCATTTTATAAATTGCTTTCTGTTAGTTTTGTATCTAGTTTGATTCTTCTCTTTTGTTTTTCTATCATTTGTTTTTGTTTGTTTGTGTTCCATACTTCTTTCCTCTGTTGCTACCTTTTTTAAGTCAAGTGTTTTTGTGGTGGTTTTTTCAAGGGTGGTTACCATTAAGTAATGAAATGGGTACCTACCATATTCATTGTAGTACCCTATCTTATAAGTATTTCTGCACTTCATTATCCTTTGCTACTGTTAATCTCCATCCTCTCCCCCCTTTTTTTCCTTTGTTGTCACAGTTTAAGTTTGGTTTTATTGTGTTCTTGGTGGAGCTGTTACTTGTGGTGTTGTTTTCTTTTGTTCTTTGAATCTGGTTGGAAAACCCCCTTTAGTATTTCCTGGAGTGGGGGCTTCCTGTTGATAAATTCTCTCATCTTTTCTGTATTTGTGAATGTTTTTATATCTCCTTCATACTTGAAGGATAGCTTTGATGGGTATAGTATTTTTGGCTGAAAGTTCCTCTCTTTCAGGACTTTAAATATTGGGGTCCACTCTCTTCTAGCTTGTAGAGTTTCTGCTGAGAAGTCTGATGATAATCTAATAGGCCTTCCTTTATATGTTGTACTCTTCTTTTCCCTGCTGCCTTGAGAATTTTTTCTTTGTCATTGGTTTGTGTCATCTTTATTATGATGTGCCTTGGAGTGGGTTTGTTGGGGTTAAGAAAACTCGGTGTTCTGTTTGCTTCTTGAATTTGAGGCTTTAGTTCTTTCCACAGGCTTGGGAAGTTCTCGTCTATTATTTGTTTGAGTATATTCTCCATTCCATTTTCTTTCTCTTCTCCCTCTGATATACCTATTATTCTTATGTTATTCTTTCTGATGGAGTCAGACAATTCCTGTAGGGCTTTCTCGTTTTTTATTATTTTTGAGCCTCTTTCTTCTTCTCTCTGTTTTGCCTCAAGTTGTTTGTCTTCTATTTCACTAATCCTATCCTCAATCTGGGCTGTTCTGTTAGCTAAGCTTGTTACCTCGTTTTTCAGCTCATGAATTGAGTTTTTCATTTCTGTTTGATTTGTTTTTATAGTTTCAATTTCCTTGGTAATATATTCTTTGTGTTCATTGAGTTGTTTTCTGATCTCCCTATATTGCCGTTCTGTGTTTTCTTGTATATCTCTGAGTATTTTTAAGATTTCTATTTTAAATTCTCTGTCATTTAGCTCCAAGGCTTCCAATATGTTAAGTCTTTTCTCCATAGATTTTTCCACATCTATTTGTGTTACCTCTCTTTCTTTAGTATCCATAATATTCGATTTCCTCTTTCTTATCGGCATCTGAGGGTGGTCTTATTGATAGCACGCAGGCGCACTCCCTCGCGGCTTGAATGAGCGTGGCTGCGGTAGCTTCCTCCACACCCTCGTCTCTCAGATTCAAGTGATAACAGTCCTTTTGCTTTCAGTTTGTGTGGAACTCCGGAATGCTCCGAGGATAAATTTTTCTGTTTCTAGTTGATAAATTTGTTGTGATTTAGGGGAGAGCTGTCGGACGCGCTTCTCACGGCGCCATTTCCGTGACGTCACTCCTCGGCAGTACATTTCTTAAGAGCCACTGCTAGCTCAATAAATAAAGGTGATTTAAATAATAAAATGTTAATTCACATGTCAAAGATCTCTTTGTACACAACATTTCTTGTGTAGATCTTTCCATCATTTTAAGCTCACCTTGCAGAGGACCATCAATTATTTTTTATTTTAAGTTCGTTCTTTCACGAACTCTTGAACAGGCAACATAAAGTTGACTGTGTCCAAATGCAGGCTCAGGTAAAAAAATGCCAACATGCTTAAGCGTTTGGCCCTGAGACTTATTGATGGTCATAGCAAAGGCAAGTTTTACAGGAAATTGTCTACATCTCAATTGAAACAGCAACCCTGTTTGAGATGGAGCCAAATCAATTCTTGGAATGACATGTATTTCACCTTTAGAGGAGCCAGTCAAAGACTTAGCTATTATGACATTATTTTTCAATTGGAGTAGCAAATGGGTTAATGTCTTGAAATAATTCCCCCATTTCATTAAGTAAGGTCTCAGGAACTCTTTTATTCCATTCTAAACATGCCAAACTGGCTTCTGAGGGATCAAGTATATATAATTGAGCAAACTTTCTTTTCTCGTCAGAAGGATGCAAAGTTCCAGTTTGATGATAAACTTGACCATGAAGTCGAAAGCAATAAAGTCCTGGTCCAGGCAAGTCAATTGGTTTGTTTCCCATGGACACAAAAGCAAACGAACTATTAATGGATCGAATGCTATCCATGTACTGTTTGCTATTTGGATGCTGATTAGTCAATAATTTATTCAAGAGTGGTCGATAATTCTCAATTAGTGGAACTACAATGTTTCCGTACTTCCAACATTGAGAAAATCCTTTCTTGCCACGGTCAAATCGATTAGTTTCTAATTTGAAGTTTAAGGACTGACAGTGTTCACATTTAATATTTATGTCGCCAGAGGAATGCTCAAAAATTAAAGTTTCTCTTTAAGTTTTGCTTTTCAGTCAGCATTACTCTGTCGTGTTTTTGTTTGTTTGTTTGTTTGTTTGTTTTGTTTTGTTTTTTTGCATTTCTCTCCTGCCTTTGTTCAAGGGACTCATTTTGTTGAGACAGTTTTTTTGTCTTTCATCTGAGGCAAGCCTTGTTTTTCTATGCTCATCAGACTCATTTTGCCGAGAAAGACACATTTGCTCTGCAACTGAAGCAAGCCTTGTCTTTCTCTGCTCAGTGGTTTCTTTTTGTCAAGAAAGCCGTTTTTGTGCAGCTTTAGCTCCTTTTCTCTCCTCTTCAGTGCTGTATTTTCTAGGAGGCATTCTTAAAAGAAATTACACTAAGACATAGTTTTTATGTAAAACAGATGATTGCCAATGCAAACAAATGTTCACCTTCCCCCTGACACACTCAATTTGCGGTCAGCCTTAAATTGTTTCAAAAGCAGATGATTGCCAATGCAAACAAATGTTCACCTTTCCCCTGACCTGCTCAATTTGCGTTCAGCCATGGCGACTTCACCTCATTGGCTAGTACAGTTATGCAAGCAACCAATAAGCTATCGGCGACAAACAGACACTTAAGCCGCATATAATAAAGATTCCAGGTTATGAATCATTACTTATATATAGATAGATAATAGGTAAGGAAATGGAAGCTCCTGTAGGTTAAGTGCCTTTGCCAAGGTGATATAAACACCAGCCAACACCTTGGAGATATCTTGCCAACAAGGAGTCAGGCTGTATCCAGAGAACTTATTGAAAATTTTGCTAGAGGCAAAATTGTTTTACTATCCTGTATCTTGTCTGACTCTGGACCCCAATTTATATCTCTGTTACTTCTGGTTCCCCACACTGAATTTCCAAGATAAGTCAGCCGTGGCCCCGTGGACCATGATGCTGTACCTTCTTCCACCCTGCCCCATCCCAGCCTCAGTGAGCACTGAGTGCTGGGCCACCCTTGTCTGTCACAGCGCTGACAACAAGACGGTCAAGAAATGAGCTGAGCACTGACCTGAGTCACGTCACCAAGTCTGATGTTTCTGCTAACTTATAATACTTTTCTGAGTCAACAATATGATTGCCAAACAGAAGTGTGATTTTGATTCACAAATAAAGGGCAAACCATTACACATTCATATGTCATTTTAGTTTAATGTCAGACCATTGCATTTTCAGTTTTAGTCTATATTTTTCTTCTTCAAAGTAATATTTTAAAAGTTTTTGAAGTCAAGTTGTGATCAGAGCCAAAACTATATTCATGTCATTACTGATCACAATTTTTTTTTTTTTTGGCTTTAGTAAAGTTCCAAGATTTTATTCTTTTTTGAGGCTGTGTTGTCTTTTATTGTATAGATGTGCATAATTAATTCCATCAGTCTCCTATTACTAAATATTTAGATTATTTCCTTTATTAAACTGAGGAATGCTGTACTGATATATCTGTAGGATAAATTCTTATAACTAGAATTGCTGGTTCAGAGGGTAAAAGCATTTTTTTAGAGGATTCATTTTATTTTATTCACAGATGGGATATAAATTCTTTTATTTTTATAATGCATAAATATATACAATGTACCTAGCGTGCGGAGGACCCGGGTTTGATTCCCAGCCAGGGCACACAGGAGAAGCGCACATTTGCTTCTCCACCCCTCCACCGCACTTTCCTCTCTGTCTCTCTCTTCCCCTCCCACAGCCAAGGCTCCATTGGAGCAAAGATGGCCCGGGCTCTGGGGATGGCTCTGTGGCCTCTGCCTCAGGCACTAGAGTGGCTCTGGTCACAATATGGCGATGCCCAGGATGGGCAGAGCATCGCCCCCTGGTGGGCAGAGCGTCACCCCATGGTGGGCGTGCCGGGTGGATCCCGGTCGGGCGCATGCGGGAGTCTGTCTGACTGTCTCTCCCTGTTTCCAGCTTCAGAAAAATGAAAAAAAAAATATATATATATATATATACAATGTTAAACATATAAGTTGAAAAGAAAAAAAGGTAAAAAATGAAAATATTACCAGTTCTTCTTTTGACAAGCAACCACTGTTAAAAGTTTCTTATAAGTCCGTACACAATATCTTATCTAAATCAAACATGTAGGTATATTAGGAATTAGGAAATTCCTCTTACTTGCAAATATTTATGTTTTCTTTTGCATTGAATTTATGAGAACCAAAAGACTTTTGCTAAGATGTTGGTTGAGAGAAAAATTATGTCACCATGTTAGAAACACAACTATATTATTTCATTATTGAGTGCCTTTTATACATCATAATTATTGAAGATTCCATTTTTTAAAGTTGTGTTTCTATTGATTTTTACTGTGTCTGTTCACTCTGGGGGGAAGGATGATCATGATATAAGAGAGCAGCACTGTTCTTGGCCACTGTTTTTAAAACATGATTCAGTCTAGACTGACAGCTCTCTATGACAGAGACTAAACTATCTCACAAATATGCCTTTCCATTTTTCCATAATAGAGAATTTAGGCTGGACACATGGTTGCGTAGCTAGGAAATATATTTCATAATCTCTCCTGGTAGGTATAAGCAATGTGACTAAATTATCACTGATAATATAATTAGAGGTGAGGAGTGTAAACTTCTATCTTAATTGATCATTTCAGATCTGTGTGCATCCTTTCTCCACAAACTAGAACACAGATATGGCCTCAAGCTTTGATTATGCATAACAGTCCAACAATATGGATGAGCAACCAGCCAGAAGGCACTTGGGTCCCTGAATGATTGTGTGAGGTACAGATGTCTCGCCAGCCTCCATTGCTCAACTTGGGAGTGTCACATGCGAGAGAAATAGAAATCTGCCCTCTAGGCCACTGTAGTGGGAAGATCAGTTTGTTATGGAGCTTATCCTATACTTTAACCAATGCACCTCTAAGCCTGGTCTAAGCGGACAACCTGGATTCCTTTGTTGTCTGCTGTGCCCTGTGTAAACTTTTTTCTTAATCTACTTCCTCATTTTGGTGGAGTACAAAAGGGTGTAAGGGAGATAATTTTACTGTTTTTATTTGTGTATGTTTAAAAATAACTTTAATTGACCCTCCTGCTGGATGGATAGTTTGATTAGGCATGGAATGCTCCTTGGAAATAATTTCTTCAAAGTTTGAAGTTTTGCTCCATTTTCTTTATTATTCAGAAACAGTTTGTTTTGATTTATAATTTTTTTTTCTCTCTATTGAGGTTTTAGGATCTTTTTGCAAGAAGGCTCTGAATTTCTCAGTGTTGTGTTGTAGTGTGGGTCTCTTCTCACCCATTGCTTGGCTTCCAGAGAACCCTTTTTTTTATTTATTTTTCACTTTAGAGAGGAAAGAGAGGGAGAGAAAGAGAAAGAAATAGAGAAGGTGGAGGAGGAGCACAAAGCCTGGAGTTTCAAACCGGTGACCTCAACATTTCAAGGTCCATGCTTTATACCCTGCGCCACCACAGGTCAGGCCAGAGGGCCCTTTTAGTCTGCTTTTTGATCCTGGGAAATTTGGTGGGTGATTTTTTTTTCTATTTTCTCAGTTCTTTCCTTCTGAACTGCTATTTTTGGAATGTTGAGTCTCCAATATTGCTCCTGTTTTATTAACTTGGCCTCCTCCTTTTCATCTTTGTCTTTTGCTCTATTTTCTTCAAGACTTCTTCAAACGAACCTTCCAACCCATCTATTGATGTTTTTTTCATTTCCGAGAGCTACCTTTCTGTTCTCTGGATATTGTTTTCTGGTTATTTCCTGACCTGGCCACAGGTGCCTTGGCCTCTTTCATGTCCCAGAGGACAGCAGTAATGGTCGTTCTCCATTTATTTTCTTCTCCCATTTTAGTCATTGTCTTCCAAGTGGCTTTTCTCCTTATTCTTAATGATTTTGTGTGTGTGTGTGTGTGACAGAGACAAAGAGACAGATAGAGATAGGGACAGACAGACCAGAAGGAGAGAGATGAGAAGCATCAGTTCTTCATTGCAATTCCTTAGTTGTTCATTGATTGTTTTCTCATATGTGCCTTGACCAGGGGGCTGCAGCAGAGTGAGTGACCCCTTGCTCAAGCCAGTGACCATGGGTTTCAAGCTAGCAACTTTTGGGCTCAAGCCAGCAACCCTGCACTCAAGCTGGTGAGCCCACACTGGGCCAGGTGAGCCCACGCTCAAGCCAGCAACCTCGGGGTTTCAAACCTGGGTCCTTTGCATCCCAGTCCAATACTCTATCTACTTTGCCACCACCTGGTCAGGCTTTTTATGATTTTTTTATTGTTATCTTTGTGTTACAGGCTTTCCTTAGCATTTGTGAATCCTTCCTTTTCTGCTCATCAGAGTGAGAGTTGAAGAACGAAGTAAATGTTCTGAATATGGGTGGGAATGGAGTGTGCAGATTATACTCTCACAGTAGCTGGCAAGCTGCAGATGTTATCTTTATATATTTCCTTTTGGGAAATATATAAAGTGTCCCAGAGAAGGGTTTACGCATCCTTAGCCTAGAGGGCAGAGATCTGGCTGTTAGAGTTAGGGAAGGTGAAAAGGTGGGGCTGTTGGTTGTTCCAGTGTTCAGCAGTCACTATTTATACTCAACTTAGTGCTGTGTTTTCAGAAAGTTGCTCAGGCTCACAACTGTGCTTAGTCTGCCCAGTCCAGAAAGCCTCCACTTACAACTTTCTGAAGAATAAGTTTTCCTATTTCTGTTGAGGTAGAAGAGGTATAGTCACTCCATGAGTTCAGACTGGGAGGACATTTACGGTTTTAAAAGATTCTCAAACTACTTTTACCATATTCTCTTTATTTTCTTCCTGCATGCACCTAGTGTTCCCGTCAGTCCCATTTCAAGAAATACCAGAGTCTAGGTGTTGCCAATTTCTGAGCCTTTTGAGGGTTCTCCATGTCAGCCAGATTGTTCCTAGCTGTTCTCCACACAGGTTTATGAGCTTGGCTGTATTAGGTCACTTCATGAGTGGCCATTCACTTACCTGTTTTTAGTTTCAAAACTAGTACCTGAGTTTGAAAGAGTATGTTTGGAAGGCACTGTCTGTTTGTTTAAAGATCTCATTTGGTTCTACTTTAGGAAAGAGTGCATTTAAATGCGTGTTTTCAATCTACCACTTTAACCTGGAATCCTGATTGCTTTTATTACTCATTGATTTTTCCCCTAAACTAGCAGAAATGGTTTAAATGACTTACATTCCCCTACATACCTTACTTTATAAAGAATAAAATGTAATATTATTAAGAAAGCTGATGGAGAGCATTAAGAAATACTTACAATCTCTGGATTAGGGAATTAATTTAGGCCCAGAAAAATGCTATGAATGGGGATGATAAAATTTTAGTGAATCTCCAATTAGGCTCAGAATCTATTGTTCAATATTCCATTTACTTAAAAAGACAGAACTTCTTTCAAACTTGTACTTGAAATTAAAAAGTTAAATTAGGCCCTGGCTGGTGGCTCAGTGGATAAAGTGTCAGCTTGGTGTATGGATGTTCGATTCCTGGTCAAGGCACACAGGAGAAGTGACTATCTGCTTCTCCTCTCCTGCCCCCCACTTCTCTCCTTCTTCCCCTCCCACAGCCAGTGGCTTGATTGGTTTAAGTATGGCCCTGGGCACTGAGAATAACTCTGTTGAACATATCAGATTCAGGTGCTAAAAATAGCTTGGTACTCATGTATCAGCCCTTAATGGGGTTGCCAGGTGGACTCCAGTTGGGGTGCATGCAGGAGTCTGCCTCACTGTCTCCCCTCCTCTCACCTAAAAGAAAAATTATTAAATTAAAAGAGTAACAGTAAACTGGCCAAACACAGAAACTTAGTTGCATAAAAATCATGAAAAAAATGTTAATAAAATGGATAAAAACTTAGAAAATCAGTTTGTTTGAAGGCATTAGTACTTTTAAGGTGACAAAATTGTAATAAGCTCTAAAGATATTGAGAATTCTTTCTCTGTTCATTGCTCATTGACCTTCTAGAAGTCTGCCAATATATATTGAAGAGAAAGAAAATCTGATCTGTTTCTTTTACTACTTTTGTCTAAATTTTGTGTCTGCATTGGTATAAAAGTGCTTCTCTTTTTTAATTCCATGTTGAGTTCACTGAATTACTCACTGACCAATGGATATAACCCCATATCCCATTGCAGCTTTCAGATGAGAGGTTTCCATGGCATTCAGAATTATCATAGTTTCTAGAACCCATTAAAAAGCCTGAGAAGTAGAGAAGCTGTAATTGTTATCACTCAGGTTCAATATAACCAGCTGTCCAGCCCCTTGTCAGCTCTGACAACAGATGTCCCCACTGCCACCTGCCTCTGAGCTGCCTCTCTGAGGTTCAATCAGTCTGCCAGGGCAAGAAAGAGAGGAAATGAATTGATCCTCTTTTGCAAGCTGACAGCTCCACACAAACAAGATCATTTCTTGTTTCTGACATTAGCAGGGTGTTAGTGCTGGCATATTTGAAGTGGGCTCTGGGGGCTTGTCTCTGCACAGAGAAACTTAACATGGGATCTTTTTAAAGTTTGATTCCAGGCTTGTAAAGCATCAGTGAAGAGTAATCCATCATGAGGAAACTCTAGCTGTATTAATGATTCACATGATCAATTACTAGGACCATGAGAATGCGTACTGTACCCTGTCAATGCTGCTACTGAAGATCTGGCTTCTTGGCTAGGAAAGAGATAAAGGCACTTCAAAGGGACCATTTGCCCTCAGAGGCCGAATACATTTTGATGGGCTATTTAGAATATTTAGAGAACAGAGAAATGGAGTATACCACTTGGAGACATTTCAATTCAGATACAGCGGTCCCTAGTATATCGCAGGGGTTAGGTTCCAGAACATCCCGCAATAGGTGAAAAATCCACGAAGTAGCAACCTTATATTTATTTTATTATTTATATATATATTACAGCTTTATAAATCCTCCCCACACTCTTATAAACCTTTCCCACACTGTTACAAACTTTTCTCACACTCTTATAAACCCTTCCTATGCTCTTAAACACTTATACACTCTTAAACCTACATAATTTTAACAACATAAAATTCTTTTTTTTTTTTTTTTTTTTTTTAAATTTTTAGAAAAAACCCATATGTGCCTTGACCAGGCAAGCCCAGGGTTTCGAACCGGCGACCTCAGCATTTCCAGGTCGACGCTTTATCCACTGCGCCACCACAGGTCAGGCCATAAATACATTCTTTTTTTTTTTTTTTTTTTTTAAATAAATTTTTATTAATGGTAATGGGATGACATTAATGAATCAGGGTACATATATTCAAAGAAAACATGTCTAGGTTATTTTGTCATAAAATTATGTTGCAAACCCCTCGCCCAAAGTCAGATTGTCCTCCGTCACCCTCCATCTAGTTCTCTGTGCCCCTCCCCTCCCCCTAACTCTCTCCCGCCCTCCCTCCCATGTCCTCCCTCCCCCCCCCCACCCTTGGTAACCACCACACTCTTGTCCATGTCTCTTAGTCTCATTTTTATGTTCCACCAATGTATGGAATCATGTAGTTCTTGTTTTTTTCTGATTTACTTATTTCACTCCTTATAATGTTATCAAGATCCCACCATTTTGCTGTAAATGATCTGATGTCATCATTTCTTATGGCTGAGTAGTATTCCATAGTGTATATGTGCCACATCTTCTTTATCCAGTCTTCTATTGAAGGGCTTTTTGGTTGTTTCCAAACAACATAAAATTCTATATGGGTACTCACCAGTGAATACTAATATGTTTTAATTTATATTTTTTATATTGTTTTCAATTTTTTAGGCTAGAGAATGCTTATTTTACCACAAAAATAATTAAAATAATATATAAAAATACCTATATACCACAAAATCTCATGATATAGTGAAAAATCCATGATACAAAGTTAGATATATATACTACAATTTAAAAATCCGTAATACAGTGAGACCATAAAAAGTGAACTGCAATATGGCTAGGGATGACTCATACATCACAGTAGTTTTTGCCATTGAGTACTTTGATGTTACTCATGACAGGTAGAGTTTATTTCTGTCTTAGAATAGTTTTGACTAATCCCACGCTGGCACCACCTGGAAAGAAAAATAGAAGCAATGTACCTTTCATCATAATAATCTGCTCTTCCCGTTGCTGGGGAAGCACCCAGCTTTGTCTCTTGTGAGATGTCTGGTGTTCCCCTGGGCATCTCAGGGTTTTCTGTGCAGGGTCAGGGCCTGGACACAGGGCTGTGAGTGACTGTCTGTCTGCAGTGCCTCCATCTCCTGGCTGGGCTTCTTCTCCCTTCTCTCATTCATCTCAACAATCCTGGATGTCCTGACTCTACCTTTTCACCCTCAGTTTCTTAAAAAATGACCTCTTAAATTAATGTTACTTATGATTAAACTGGTTAAGAGTCATGCTATATTTCCTCTTAATATCAACATTTCAACAAAAAGTAAGAAAAACAGTGAAGCCAAAAGACGCTTCTCTTGTGGGATTTCAGATGTCAGTAAAAAGTTGAAGGAGTAATCTGAGGATGAGTGGCTGGAGTGGGCAGAAGGGGATTCCTTGTCCTCCTGAAGCTATCTGGAAGTTTCCCCTCTACCCTCTCATAGAAACATACCAAAGGATCACTTAGGTTTCCTGTTAGAGAACCATGAGAAGAGATGATGACTTCATGAAAATGCCTAAATGTGATTTTTTTTCCTTCCAACATTTTCTGCCTTGAAGAACTCTAGATTTTTCAGAATAAATTAAATTGATAGTAGAATAAGTGAGCTGCACTTCAAATTAAATAAAAATCATAAGTCAATTATTCTGCTTTCACTCTGACACTCAAAATCCTCTCCCTTTCTCTTAGCAATTCTGAGAAGCCAGTATTATATGGACAGAATTCTGCTTATTAACTGACTCTTAGACAGATAATGCGTGTACACTGATTTCCTGCAGAATGTTATCAGAATTTGAAGATCCTCCATTACAGTAAAACTTGGTTTGAAGATTATTTAAGAATACAACTTAGTGACGTCATGGAAATGGCGCCGTGAGCAGCGCATCCGACAGCTCTCCCCTAAATCACAACAAATTTATCAACTAGAAACAGAAAAATTTATCCTCGGAGCATTCCGGAGTACCACACAAACTGATAGCGAAAGGACTGTTATCACTTGAATCTGAGAGACGAGGGTGTGGAGGAATCGACCAAAGGGACGTTCTTTCAAACCGCAAGGAAGTCCGCCTGTGGTGACTCAGCCCATATACTTGGGAACCGCGAGCCGCCGCGAGCGGCCGACGCGAGCTGCCACCGCGAGCCGCCGCGAGCCCCCGCGAGCCGCCACCACGAGCGGCCGCCACGAGCAGCCGCCGGAGCCGCCGCGAGCCGCCGCGAGCCGCCGCGAGCCGCCGCGAGCAGCCGCGCGCGCGCCCGGTCCGGTTGAGCACCGCTGACGTTCCCAGCGGCCCGCACACTGCGAGTGGGGGTTGCCGGCCACCGGTGCCCGGAGCGCCCCATTCGCACGCATGCCTTGGGCATTCCACGCGCCCAGGGCGCCCTGCTGGCCCGCACACCCAGGGGGCTCCATTATCCTGCGCCTGGTGCGGTCCAGCCGCCAGCGGCGGGGCGAGCGGGGAGGCTTGGGAGATTCTCTCCGTGGGCGGGGCACCTCACCCAGCCATTCAAGCTAACAATCAAGCGTTGGGGGAGGGGCGCATGCAGGCAGCCTAAAATACCTTCGGAAGCACAGCTGCGACCCAATCACTGAAATTAGCTTAACCCATAAAATCTGCGCACCCTCGGTTCTAATTGATAAGATCTCTCTCAGTTCAGCGATCCAAGACAAGAGGCGTGATATTTTTTAGTGCCTCTCGCTAAAGGGGCGGGGGCAACTTCTGATTGATAGAGCCTCCATATTCAGGGATAAACGCTAACAAGAAGGACTTGGCAGATAATAAGGTCTATACTACACTAGTCGTAAGCAGAGACTAGTGCCTCTTCTTCCCTGCAAAAACAGGCTACAAAGTGTGGAAAGCCTGGGTTGAGAGGTCCAACTAAATGATAGGCGCTGAACAGTCACCTTGACAACAATTGACTCCCACCCCCGCCTGATTACACTGGAGGCCCTGACTGTCAGAGCCTTTCCCAAAGCCTTGCACTGAGCGGGGATAGAGTGGGGATTTCCCAGCTCTTTGAGCCTCTTACTCCCCAGGCAGAAGCAGTTGCAGCCTTATAGCTGGATCACCAGGCTGCTAATTCAGAAAGGGGAAACTAGGAGAGAGAATCCAGGAAAGCAAACTCTCTCATCGTTGGACCCTGCAAACGCCAACAAGCCTTTACTTCCAGCAAGACTAAAGCCAATTATATGACATTGCCATAGAATCCCATCAACTGCAAATCCCTACCTAAGAGTGACACAGGGGCAGAGCCTGGGGTACAGAGTCACCGACCAGGAAGAGGGAGAGAAAAGAAAAAGGAAGAAGTTAACCTCTCAAAATCAAGAAAAACCCACAGACTTTACAACTTAATCCACTAATTTTTTGTTGTTGTTGTTGTTTGTTTCTTCTATTTTTTTGCCTTTATTTCCTCCACCTCGGTCCTTCTATTCTCTGCCCATCTTATGCTTCCCCTTTCTTGAACTACACTACCCATGAGTATTGCATTTTATTTTTCTTCTTTATCCTCACCCTCCTTTAAGGTTATACTCCAAAACACTTAACTCTCACTCTCTCCTCTTTTGTTTTTTTGTTTTTTGTCTTGCTTTATTTTGTTTTTTTCTCTTCCTATTTTATTTCTTCCTTCGTTTTTCTCTTTTTCTTATTTTTTCCTTTCTATTCGTTTTTTCTTTTCTCATTTTACTTTCCTCCCATATAATCCTCAATCACGAACAAATTAGTTAATTTGGGACTCAAGGCTTTTTTTTGCCTTTATTTCTCTTTTTTACTTTTGTTTTTTTTTTTTTCTTGTTTGTTTATTTTTGTGGCATTTTGGGTCCTCCCAACCCAAGGTCTCCATTGTATTTAGTCTTCGCTCCACTTAATACAACAGATTTTTACTTATTATTTTTATTTTTTCTTCTTTATTATTCTTTTTTGGTCCTTTTTTCTGGTTCCCTCTTATCCCTCTCATTATATCTCTTAGTTTACCATCACTTACAAGCAAATCATCTTATGCTTGTCTAAGATTTTCTTCCTTTTTTTTTTTTTTTTTTTGCATTTAGTAGGTCCCTATTCCCTTTTTTTTGCCCCTTGAACTCTTCACCCCAAATCAGGCCCTCCATTATAGGCACGATATTTCCCTGAGGAGGGGAGAGGAGGGAAAGAGAAGAGAGAAAAAAAGGGGGAAATAATAAATTATTACTATTTTTTTTTTGTGGGGTGTTTTAACTTTTTTTTTTTTTTTTTACTTTTTACTCTTTATTCATTCTAATTAGTGCTATCAATAAGACCACCCTCAGATGCCGATAAGAAAGAGGAAATCGAATATTATGGATACAAAAGAAAGAGAGGTAACACAAATAGATGTGGAAAAATCTATGGAGAAAAGACTTAACATATTGGAAGCCTTGGAGCTAAATGACAGAGAATTTAAAATAGAAATCTTAAAAATACTCAAAGATATACAAGCAAACACAGAAAGGCAATATAGGGAGATCAGAAAACAACTCAATGAACACAAAGAATATATTACCAAGGAAATTGAAACTATAAAAACAAATCAAACAGAAATGAAAAACTCAATTCACGAGCTGAAAAACGAGGTAATAAGCTTAGCTAACAGAACAGCCCAGATTGAAGATAGGATTAGTGAAATAGAAGACAAACAACTTGAGGCACAACAGAGAGAAGAAGAAAGAGACTCAAAAATAATAAAAAATGAGAAAGCCCTACAGGAATTGTCTGACTCCATCAGAAAAAATAACATAAGAATAATAGGTATATCAGAGGGAGAAGAGAAAGAAAATGGAATGGAGAATATACTCAAACAAATAATAGACGAGAACTTCCCAAGCCTGTGGAAGGAACTAAAGCCTCAAATTCAAGAAGCAAACAGAACACCAAGTTTTCTTAACCCCAACAAACCCACTCCAAGGCACATCATAATAAAGATGGCACAAACCAATGACAAAGAAAAAATTCTCAAGGCAGCCAGGGAAAAGAAGAGTACAACATATAAAGGAAGGCCTATTAGATTATCATCAGATTTCTCAGCAGAAACTCTACAAGCTAGAAGAGAGTGGACCCCAATATTTAAAGCCCTGAAAGAGAGGAACTTTCAGCCAAGAATACTATACCCATCAAAGCTATCCTTCAAGTATGAAGGAGATATAAAAACATTCACAAATAAAGAAAAGATGAGAGAATTTATCAACAGAAAGCCCCCACTCCAGGAAATACTAAAGGGGGTTTTCCAACCAGATTCAAAGAACAAAAGAAAACAACACCACAAGTAACAGCTCCACCAAGAACACAATAAAACCAAACTTAAACTGTGACAACAAAGGGAAAAAAGGGGGGAGAGGATGGAGATTAACAGTAGCAAAGGATGATGAAGTGCAGAAATACTTATAAGATAGGGTACTACAATGAATATGGTAGGTACCCTTTTCATTACTTAATGGTAACCACCCTTAAAAAAACTACCACAAAAACACTTGACTTAAAAAAGGTAGCAACAGAGGAAAGAAGTATGGAACACAAACAAACAAAAACAAATGATAGAAAAACAAAAGAGAAGAATCAAACTAGATACAAAACTAACAGAAAGCAATTTATAAAATGGCATTAGGGAACCCACAAGTGTCAATAATTACACTAAATGTAAATGGATTAAACTTACCAATAAAAAGACACAGAGTAGCAGAATGGATTAAAAAAGAAAATCCAACTATATGCTGCCTACAAGAAACACATCTAAGCAACAAGGATAAAAACAAATTCAAAGTGAAAGGCTGGAAAACAATACTCCAAGCAAACAACACCCAAAAAAAAGCAGGTGTAGCAATACTCATATCTAATAATGCTGACTACAAGACAGAAAAAGTACTCAGAGACAAAAATGGTCATTTCATAATGATTAAGGGGAAGTTGAATCAAGAAGACATAACAATCCTTAATATATATGCACCAAACCAAGGAGCACCAAAATACATAAGACAGCTACTTATTGACCTTAAAACAAAAACTAACAAAAATACAATCATACTTGGAGATCTCAATACACCGCTAACGGCTCTAGATCGGTCATCCAAACAGAGAAACAATAAAGATATAGTGGCCTTAAATGAAATACTAGAACACTTGGATATGATAGACATCTACAGGACACTTCATCCCAAAGCGACAGAGTATACATTTTTCTCTAGTGTACATGGAACATTCTCAAGAATTGACCATATGTTGGGCCACAAAGACAATATCAGCAAATTTAGAAAAATTGAAATTGTACCAAGCATATTTTCTGATCATAAAGCCTTGAAACTAGAATTCAACTGCAAAAAAGAGGGGGAAAAAGCCACAAAAATGTGGAAACTAAACAACATACTTCTAAAAAATGAATGGGTCAAAGAAGAAATAAGCACAGAAATCAAAAGATATATACAGACAAATGAAAATGAAAATACGACATATCAGAATCTCTGGGATGCAGCAAAAGCAGTAATAAGAGGAAAGTTCATATCACTTCAGGCCTATATGAACAAACAAGAGAGAGCCGAAGTAAACCACTTAACTTCACACCTTAAGGAACTAGAAAAAAAAGAAAAAAGACAACCCAAAACCAGCCGAAGAAAGGAGGTAATAAAAATCAGAGCAGAAATAAATGAAATAGAGAACAGAAAAACTATAGAAAAAATCAATAAAACAAGGAGCTGGTTCTTTGAAAAGATCAACAAAATTGACAAACCCTTGGCAAGACTCACCAAGGAAAAAAGACACAGGACTCAAATAAATAAAATCCAAAATGAAAGAGGAGAGATCACCACAGACATCATAGAAATACAAAGAATTATTGTAGAATACTATGAAAAATTATATGCCACCAAATACAACAATCTAGAAGAAATGGATAAATTCCTAGAACAATACAACCTTCCTAGACTGAGTCATGAAGAAGCAGAAAGCCTAAACAGACCAATCAGCAGGGAGGAAATAGAAAAAACTATTAAAAATCTCCCCAAAAATAAAAGTCCAGGCCCAGACGGTTATACTAGTGAATTCTATCAAACATTCAAAGAAGACTTGGTTCCTATTCTACTCAAAGTCTTAAAAAAAATTGAAGAAGAAGCAATACTTCCAAACACATTTTATGAGGCCAACATAACCCTCATACCAAAACCTGGCAAGGATGGCACAAAGAAAGAAAACTACAGACCAATATCTCTAATGAATACAGATGCTAAAATACTAAACAAAATACTGGCAAACCGAATACAACAACATATTAAAAAAATAATACATCATGATCAAGTGGGATTCATCCCAGAATCTCAAGGATGGTTCAACATACGCAAAACGGTTAACGTAATACACCATATCAACAAAACAAAGAACAAAAACCACATGATCTTATCAATAGATGCAGAAAAGGCTTTTGATAAAATACAACACAATTTTACGTTTAAGACTCTCAACAAAATGGGTATAGAAGGAAAATATCTCAACATGATAAAGGCCATATATGATAAACCATCAGCCAACATCCTATTAAACGGCATAAAACTGAGGACTTTCTACCTTAAATCAGGAACAAGACAGGGTTGTCCACTCTCTCCACTCTTATTCAACGTGGTGCTAGAAGTTCTGGCCAGAGCAATCAGACAAGACAAAGAAATAAAAGGCATCTATATCGGAAAAGAAGAAGTAAAGCTATCACTTTTTGCTGATGATATGATCCTATACATCGAAAACCCGAAGGACTCCACAAAAAGATTATTAGAAACAATAAACCAATACAGTAAGGTTGCAGGATGCAAAATTAACATACAAAAGTCCATAGCCTTTCTATATGCCAACAATGAAATATTAGAAAACGAACTCAAAAAAATAATCCCCTTCACGATTGCAACAAAAAAAATAAAATACCTAGGAATAAACATAACAAAGAACGTAAAGGACCTATATAATGAAAATTACAAAGCATTGTTAAAGGAAATCGAAAAAGATACAATGAGATGGAAAAATATTCCTTGTTCTTGGATAGGAAGAATAAATATAATCAAAATGGCCATATTACCCAAAGCAATATACAAATTTAATGCAATTCCCATCAAAATCCCTATGAGATTTTTTAAAGAAATGGAACAAAAAATCATCAGATTTATATGGAACTATAAAATACCCCGAATAGCCAAAACAATCCTAAGGAAAAAGAATGAAGCTGGGGGCATTACAATACCTGACTTTAAACTATATTATAGGGCCACAATAATCAAAACAGCATGGTATTGGCAAAAAAATAGACACTCAGACCAATGGAACAGAATAGAAAGCCCAGAAATAAAACCACATATATATGGTCAAATAATCTTTGATAAAGGGGCCAACAACACACAATGGAGAAAAGAAAGCCTCTTCAACAAATGGTGTTGGGAAAACTGGAAAGCCACATGCAAAAGAATGAAACTCGACTACAGCCTGTCCCCGTGTACTAAAATTAATTCAAAATGGATCAAAGACCTAAATATAAGACCTGAAACAATAAAGTACATAGAAGAAGACATAGGTACTAAAATCATGGACCTGGGTTTTAAAGAACATTTTATGAACTTGACTCCAATGGCAAGAGAAGTGAAGGCAAAGATAAATAAATGGGACTACATCAGAATTAAAAGTTTTTGCTCAGCAAGAGAAACTGATATCAAAATAAACAGACAGCCAACTATATGGGAACTGATATTTTCAAACGACAGCTCAGATAAGGGCCTAATATCCAAAATTTACAAAGAACTCATAAAACTCAACAACAAACAAACAAACAATCCAATAAAAAAATGGGAAGAGGACATGAACAGACACTTCTCCCAGGAAGAGATACAAATGGCCAACAGATATATGAAAAGATGCTCAGCTTCATTAGTTATTAGAGAAATGCAAATCAAAACTACAATGAGATACCACCTCACTCCTGTTAGATTAGCTATTATCAACAAGACGGGTAATAGCAAATGTTGGAGAGGCTGTGGAGAAAAAGGAACCCTCATTCACTGTTGGTGGGACTGTAAAGTAGTACAACCATTATGGAGGAAAGTATGGTGGTTCCTCAAAAAACTGAAAATAGAACTACCTTATGACCCAGCAATCCCTCTACTGGGTATATACCCCAAAACCTCAGAAACATTGATACGTGAAGACACATGTAGCCCCATGTTCATTGCAGCACTGTTCACAGTGGCCAAGACATGGAAACAACCAAAAGGCCCTTCAATAGAAGACTGGATAAAGAAGATGTGGCACATATACACTATGGAATACTACTCAGCCATAAGAAATGATGACATCAGATCATTTACAGCAAAATGGTGGGATCTTGATAACATTATAAGGAGTGAAATAAGTAAATCAGAAAAAAACAAGAACTACATGATTCCATACATTGGTGGAACATAAAAATGAGACTAAGAGACATGGACAAGAGTGTGGTGGTTACCAAGGGTGGGGGGGGGAGGGAGGACATGGGAGGGAGGGAGGGAGAGAGTTAGGGGGAGGGGGAGGGGCACAGAGAACTAGATAGAGGGTGACGGAGGACAATCTGACTTTGGGCGAGGGGTTTGCAACATAATTTGATGACAAAATAACCTAGACATGTTTTCTTTTCTTTGAATATATGTACCCTGATTTATTAATGTCATCCCATTACCATTAATAAAAATTTATTTATTTATTTAAAAAAAGAAAAAAAGAATACAACTTTGAAAATGCTCCATTATACAGATAGTGTCATAGAGTCTCAGAGATGGGAAGTGATTTGTCTAAACTCATAAAATATATAAGCAGCAGAGCTCGGATTAGCCACACTTTCCTGGGCATGTTCCTTCTGCTACCTTGTGCTCTGCCTCCATAGCAGCATATCCCTCACACACTTCCAGTTAGCTTTGTGTCAGTCAACTAGTAAATCACACACAGAGAGACACTAAATCTAATGATTATTAACTAACCAAGTCGTGAAGATTCAAAATATTAAAGCATTGGTAAATGCTATGTCCTGAAACATTTTATCTTGAATAATTTCAAACCTGTACACAGGTTGAAGGAATAGGACAAAAACCACTTATATACCTTCACACAAGTTTCCTGATTAACATTTTGTCATATTGGCTTTCTCTTTCTCTACATACAGATATATATTTAATGAACTACTCCAAAATAAATTACAGATATCAGAACACTTCACTCCTAAATGCTTTCCAAGAACAAGGCATTTTCTTATAGAACCAAAATACATTAATGAAATTGAACATTGATATAATATCTATTAATAACATGTAGTTTAGACTAAAATTAATCCAGCATGAAAAAAAAACAAAAAAAAAGAAAGAGTGAGAGAAAGAGAAAGAAAGAAATGCAACAAAAGAAAAGAAAAAGAAAGGGAGGGAGGGAGGGAGGATGGTAGAGAGAGTGAGGAAAGATGAAGGAAGGAAGGAAGGAAGGAAGGAAGGAAGGAAGGAAGGAAGGAAGGAAGGAAGGAAGGAAGGAAGGAAGGAGAAGAAGAAGAAAAAAGAGAGAGGAAGAAAGAAGGAAAGAAAGAAAGAAAGAAAGAAAGAAAGAAAGAAAGAAAGAAAGAAAGAAAGAGAGAGAGAGAGAGAGAGAGAAAGAAAGAAAGAAAGAAAGAAAGAAAGAAAGAAAGAAAGAAAGAAAGAAAGAAAGAAAGAAAGAAAGAAAGAAAGAAAGAAAGAAAAGAGAAGACTTCTCATAAATTTGTTACCTTAGGATTAGATTCAGGTTAAAATTTTGTGGTAAATATCAAATAGAGAACATTATTTCCTTCACAGTGCATCAATGTTTGAAAGATCACTTTCCTAACTTATAAATAAAATAATCTGTTCAGTGATGATTTCAGGCTCTGTGAATATTTGTTTCTCAACACATTTCTGTTCAATGGTTTGAGCAGTCTTGATAAAGCTTTCTTGAATCAGTTATATTAGTAGTGGCAAAATTGTGATTTTATAATTTCTCATATATTTGTTAGTTTATACTCTTCTATAAAGAAGAACTTTCCATTCTTACTAAAGACCCTTAGATTCTTTTTTTTTTTTCATTAAATTTAATGAGTGACATTTATCAATAAGAATACATAGGTTTCAGGTAAGCATTTCTATATAGCATTTGAACTGTTGATTGCATTGTGTGGCCATCACCCAAAGTCAAATCATTTTGGGTCATGGTATATTTGTCTCTCTTTAGTCCCCTCCTCCTCACCCCCTACACCTGATAGCCACTTCACGTTCATCTATGTCTATGAGTCTCAGTTTTATATCCCACTTATGTGGGATATATATTTGTCCCTTTTTACTCCACTCCCCTCTTCCCCATAGATTCTTTTATATGTAATGTGTCATAATCTATTATTACTTTTTTTAAATATTCATATTGTCAAGTGAAAGCCTTTACAAGAGAGTACCTGTGTCCTTTTGTCATCTCTATGTCAGTATTTTGGCACCTTCTTGGTTGCTGGCACAACATGTTGTCCCAAGCTTACTGTCCTACCTTATTAGCTTCATGGGGTTCTAAGTTCTTTTAGTAATAACCTGATCTTTTTATCTTATGTATTTTGTTTAAATGGTAGTAAATTCTAGTAATTACTTTATATCTGCTCTTAGAGATTGTTCTTATCTTTTATATGGCTGAATAGTATTACATGTACCCTAGATTTTCCCCTATGTTTGGGTTTTAGGTTCTTTCCAATATTTTCTTTTGCAGATAATATTAGAATTAATAAATGTGTATTTTTATATTATTAGAGGTGCACATTAAGGGTAAAGTTATAATAGGGGGATTTCTAGATAAAAAGTTAAATACATATGTAGTTTGTTAGATACTGCCAAGTTCACCTCCCTACAGATTACACAATTCAGCACTTCCCCTAGCAATGTAAGGGAGTATTATTTATTTACAATCTAACCAACAAAATGTTTAGTCAAGCTTTTGAATTTTTATTAATTGCTAAGTGAGAAATTATCTCAGTGTGGCTTAAACATGCATTTCTTTCATTATGGGTAAAATTCAGCAGTTTTTTTTATACCCAAGGTCTATGTATGTATATTTATAACTAACCCTTTCTGTTTTTTCTATTTTTCTGTCAAATTTTTGTCTTTCCATCTATATTTTTAAGAGTTGTTATTATTTAAAGATGTTAACACTTTACAGGTATTTTAAAATATTTTTTCTAACTTAACAATTAGTTTTCACTTCCCTTATGATGCTTTTCATGCAATGCAATATTTTAAAGTTGTATTAATCAATCTTTTAAAAATGCATCTGGGTTTCTCACACCCACATTATAAAAATGAAATCATATGCATTTTCTTCCAAGACTTACAAATTTTTAGTTTTTTACTATTAGAGCTCTAATCTGTTGAAGTTTAGCCTGGTGTTTGGTGTGAAGTATTTTCCAATTTTCTCTTTTTCCAAATGGCTATCCAGTATTTCCCAGTGTTTATTAAAAGTATTTTTTTCTGCAGTGATTTAAAATAACACTTTTACTGTATGTTAGGTTTCTGTATGTTTCAGGGTCCATTTCTGTATTTTTAACTAGTCTGTTAGTCTGTGAATGTATATCATATGTTTTAATTACTTATAATTTCTGGTATGTTTTAATATCTCATAAACTCAGTCCCAGAGTTTGCCTAATTTATCTTACATGTTTATTTTAATACATAAAATTATAATAAACCCATCCAGCTCCAGAAAAAAATTCTGGTATTTTTATTCAGATTATATTAACTTGGGGAGCATTGTGACTTTTATATGGATAATCTTTCTATCCAAAAACAAGGTATTTACTTTTTGTATCTCCCAGAAATATTTTCTCCTTTTCTTTATATGTATTACATATTTCTTGTTAAGTTGATTTCTAAAGTTTTTTTGTTGATATTGTAAATAAGATTTTCTCTTCTATTATAACTTCTTGACTATTGTATAAGTGAAGGCAAATCTTGTACGTTAACATTATATACTATTAATTCAGTGAATTTATTAACATTTACCATTGATTCAAGTTCTCTTATATTATCATATCTTCAAAGAGATCAGCATACTTTTTTATTTCCAATCCCTTTTTCTCCAATTTTTTGGTGATTTAATTGTATTAGCCAGTGTCCCAAATACATGTTAAAATGAGGTGGAGATGGTGGGTATGCTTACTTTGTTTCTTACTTTAGTGAGAATGACTATTGTGCCCTCCATTGAATTAGGTACTGACATTAGGTCTGAAGTCTCTATCTCTATCTCTGTGTCCATCTCTACCTCTTCCTCAACCTCTACCTCTATCCTCATCTCGGTCCTTATTAATATCACCATCATTATCTTCCTTCTAGATAGATAAAGAACATCTAGAGTAGGCTTGTAAAATTATGTTCAACACAAAGCGTAGAACCTATGCAGTAATAAACTGATTAATAACTAAAACAATGTAGACAATAGCAAGATACAGGTTCTTTTTTTGGAATGGTCTGAAACAATCAACATAATTCCCTGAATGTTCTTTCTCTCCCTTATAAAGATGTCTTCTGGTTTGGATTTAGCAGGCAAAGTATTATATATGCAACATGACTTCAGCAGAGAGCCATCTCAGCATATACTCATTTTATGCCCTTCAGCACACACAGCTTATGTGAAATTTTTAATAAATCATGCCTTTTAAACCCATATCTTATCTGAGTTCATATAAAAACAGCAATTATGCTACTGAAAGGTCTATCTTATCAAAACTATTTTATAGCCTGACCTGTGGTGGCGCAGTGGATGAAGCATCAACCTGGAAACACTGAGGTTGCTGGTTCAAAACCCTGGCTTGCCTGGTCAAGGCACTTATGGGAGTTGATGCTTCCTGCTCCTACCCCTTCTCTCTCTCTCTCTCTCTCCCCCCATCTTCTCTAAAATTAAAAAAAAAACTATTTTATACATAAAGACTATGATCTTTCTGTTAGTAAATACCACTAACATGTTTGTAGGAGGTCAGCTTGCTTGGAATGGGATTTGACTTGGTCATTTTTTTTCTTCCCTACAAGTCTACAGTAAAAGGAAAAGAATATAGTACAAGCCGTGTGTGTGTGTGTGTGTGTGTGTGTGTGTGTGTGTGTGTGTGTAAAAACAAGACAAGGAAGTATTGATTCCTTGTCATTGAATGTTTCTATGAGGCAAGCCTGGTGTGTGTGTGTGTGTGTGTGTGTAAAAACAGGACAAGGAAGTATTGATTCCTTGTCATTGAATGTTTCTATGAGGAATAGATGTTGAATTTTTTTAAAGGCCTTTAAGTATCTTTTGAGATAATTATCTAATTTTTCTCCTTATATCTGTTTATATAATTTATTATATTAATATATTCCTACCTCTTTACATTCTTAAAATAAATTCTATGTGCTTGTTATGTATTATTATTTATCTAAATGTAATATGGTGTTTACTTTGATTTAAAATTTTTGCTTTTATATTTATAGTTAAGATTGGTGTGTGTGTGTGTGTGTGTATAAGATATCTTCCTCAACTTTAGGAATTAATGTTATATAATTGTTTCATAAAATAAATTTGTAAATTCAACTTCATTTTTTATACTCTGGAACAAGGTTTAAAATAGTTGTGTGTTTTTTTAATTTGGGTATATTTCCCTGTGAAATCATCTGAATCCTGTGCTTTTTTCTGGGGTAGAAATACGATACCTCCATTTCTTCTATAGAGTTTGGTTTACTTGGCCCTGGTCAATTGGCACAGTGGATAGAGCGTCAACCCAATGTGTGGACATCCTGGATTCACTTCCCTATCAGAGCACAGATGAGAAGTGACCATATGTTTCTCTTTCCCTCCTTTGCCTTCTCTCTCTCTCTTCCCCTCCTGCAGCCAGTGGCTCTATTGGTTCAAGTGTCAGCCTCAGGAGCTGAAGATAGCTAGGTTGGTCTGAACATGTCTGCCTCAGGTGCTAAAAATAGCTCACTTGGTTCCAGCATTGGCCCCAGATGAATCTTAGTTGGGGCACATGCAGGAATCTGTCTCACTATCTGCCCTCTTCTCACAAGAAAGAGAAAGAAAGAGAGAAAGAAAAAAGAAAGAGAGAGAGAGAAAGAAAGAAACAAAAAAACACAGAAAGAAAGAAGGAAAGAACTTGGTTTGCTCAAGCTTTTTATCTTAATTGGAGTCAATTTTGGTAAATTGCATTTTCCTAAATAACTATTATTTATTTTACATATATATGAAATTTTTTGCTTAGATCATGTAGTTTCCTTAGGTCATTTTAATTTCTTATTTTTCAATGATCACCTCTTCCTTATTAAATATATAAATGTATGGCTTTAAAATCACCCATAGATTTTGGTATACTGTGTTTACATATCAATACTATAAAGAACACAGAAAAACCAGTTTATATTTCTCCTTTCATTCAAGAATTATTTTGCATAGAGTTTCTTTTTATAAATATTCACAAATTTTCTGATTTTGTTAATAATTTTTTTATTTTATTACATTGTCATCCCAGAATGGTTTTTTGGGGTTTTTTATCTTATTGTTATTAATTTTAACACAATGACATTGATAAATCAGGGTACATATGTTCCGAGAAAACATCTTCATCTGGTGGAGCTTTGGCTGCAGGAGGGGAAGAGAGAGACGGAGAGGAAGGAGAGGGGGAGGGGTGGAGGGGCAGATGAGGACTTCTTCTGTGTGCTCTGGCCGGGAATCAAACCTGGGAATCCTGCATGCCAGGCCGATGCTCTACCACTGAGCCAACCGGCCAAGGCCTAGGAATGCCTTTGTTGATCAAGCTACCCAAAAGAAAATTATTTGGAGCAACCATGACAGATCGAGCAATTCAGTCTCATACTATTCATCACCAGAACGCTGCAGCCCTGTGTAAACAGTTTCAACTTTCTCAGGAAGCAGCATGGCAGATTGGTAAATCTTGTCCAAGGGGTCCTATACTATAATCTGCCCTTCCTTAGGAGTTAACCCTCAAGAACTCCTACCAGGACAACTTTGGCAAATGGATGTTACTCATATACCTTCATTTGGCAAACGGTCCTATATCCACGTGACAGTGGATACATATTCTGGATTTATAGTAACCTCTGTCAGAACAGTAGAGGCTGCTGAACATGTTATAGCTCATTGTCTGTATGCATAGTTCTATTATTGGATTTCCTAAACTGGTTAAACTGAAAATGCTCCTGCATATGTAGCAAAAGCATTTACTGTATTTTGTCACTCTTATAATCTTTAAAGTTAAGGTATTATTAAAGTGTACCCAGCAAATATTTTAAGGTCAATTTTAAAAAATTTAAAAAGGGATTAGTCATATCCTGGAACTCCTACGGGTCTACCATATCATGCTTTTTACTTAAAAAAATTTTTTTAATTTCTTTTGAATGCTGATGAACAGGAGATGCCAAATATTTTTCACCTGCAAACTACAACCTTCTTTATTTGATCCAGCTAATAACACCGTTTTGTCTTCTTCCAAATAGCTCCAGATATATGGAAAAGATTTATATAGGCAGATGAGGTTCCTCAAACCCCTCAGCGAGATCTTCTGAGCAAGGCTTTTAAGATACCTAGAGGCAGAAAAAGTCCAATAGAGATCAGGGGAACTACCAGCTTTTAGGATATGCCCTTAAAGACTCCAATACTCCAATGGGGTCTCATAGGATGCCATCTGGGTCCTGCTTCAATAGTGGAAAGGAAGGTCATTGAGCTAAAGCCTGCCAGACTTACATGCCTCTGCTGTGAGAAAACAGGGACACTGGAAGGTAGGCTTCCCCCTCGCTCCTCTAACAGAGGGTTCAGGCTTTTCCAGCCCTGCTCCAGCCACCTATGACCTAACCTTGCCCAGAATGCAGGGGTTTGCCACTGAAGGCTGAAGGTACCCAGGGCCTTCAGCTCCATCTACAACACTGTGGACAAGCCTAGGGTATTTCTTCCAAGAAGCAGGTAAACTGATCTCATTTGCACAAGGGCCACTTAACTATGTCTTGCCTGAATAGTCAGGTCTTTTAATCTTCCTTCAAAGATCTCTGTTCTGGGTGTTGATAGTCCTATTTTCTGCTGCTTTGTTCCATATAGAGTGTTTCCTTTATTCCTCCTGCCTCATTGCCCACTCATATTTCAGGCTGGGACCTACTCCTAATTTAGAGCTCTCTTTCCCCCTTTTGCCAATGTCTATTATGAATCTAGCTTTGCCACCCAGCTTAGTGTATCCCAAGGTTCTCTTTACCACACCACAGTTGCACAGCTCCAGGGAAAAGCCACCTGGTCTCATCTCTCCAGGCAGAGGAGAACAGAAGCTCCATCTCCGCATATGCTGCAGATGGCTTTTCCAGTCTACGTGAATCATTACCAGCTAGAAGCAGCAGTCATTGGAACTTGGAAACGAGCGGCAAAGTATAGAATTGTGACAACAATTCCAGTGCTATGCGGACTTTTCCTGGATGTGAACTTTTCCTGGACTCCTGCTCCTTGTGACAGCTCCTAACAGACTGAACTGGGATTGGGTTGCATTTTTCAAGGATTTGGCATGGTGTTGGGGCCAACTTGGACTTGGTGAACATGTTAAGGACACTACTCTTTTATGGATTCTTGCTGTAGTGGCCAAGAGTTTGCTTAAAGGCTTAAATCACTGTAAAAAAAATAGAAGACTAGATAAAAAAGATGTAGCACCTATACACCATGATATGCTATTCAGCCATAGGAAATGATGACATCGGATCACTTAAAACAAAATGGTGGGATCTTGATAACATTATACGAAGTGAAATAAGTAAGTCAAAAAAAATCAAGAACTGCAGGATTCCATGCATTGGTGGGACATAAAGACGAGACTGGGAGACATGGACAAGAGTGTGGTGGTTACAGAGGGTGGGGGGAGAGAAGGAGGGAGAAGGGGAGGGGAAGGGGGAGGGGTATGGGGAAAGCTAGCTAGAAGGTGACAGAGGACAGTCTCTCTTTGGATGATGGGTATGCAGTAGGATTGAATGACGAAATAAGCTGGACATGTTTTCTTTGAATGTATGTACCCTCATTTATTGATGTCACCCCATTAAAATAAAAATTTATTTATAAAAAAAAACAACTCCAGATTATTTTGACATTTGATTATGCTCCATACCCCTGACCCAAAGTCAAATTGTCTTCTGTCACCTTCTATCTGGTTTTCTTTGTGCCCCTCCCATCCCCCTACCCCCTCCCTCTCCTCCCTCGCTCCCTCCCCACCGCTCCACCCCACCCTCTGTTACCATCACATTCTTGTCCATGTCTCTGAGTCTCATTTTTATGTCCCATCTATGCATGGAATCATATAGTTCTTAGTTTTTTTTGATTTACTTATTTCACTCCGTATAATGTTATCAAGGTCCATCCATGTTATTGTAAATGATCCGATGTCATCATTTCTTATGGCTGAGTAGTATTCCATAGTATATATGTACCAAAGCTTTTTAATCCACTCGTCCTCTGATGAACACTTGGACTGTTTCCAGATCTTTGCTATTGTGAACAATGCTACTATAAACATAGAAGTGCATTTCTCCTTCTGGAACCGTTTTATGGTGTCCTTGGGGTATATTCCTAAAAGTGGGATGGCTGGGTCAAAAGGCAGTTCGATTTTCAATTTTTGAAGAATTTTCATACTGTTTTCCACAGGGGCTACACTAGTCTGCATTCCCACCAGCAGTGCAGAAGGGTTCCTTTTTCTCCACATCCTCACCAGCACTGATTCTGTGTTGTTTTGTTGATGAGGGCCATTCTGACCAGTGTGAGATTTTTTCCATATATTGCTAAATCCGGTTTGCTAATATTTTGTTTAGAATTTTAGCATCTATATTCATCAGAAATATTGGCCTATAGTTTTCTTTCTTTGTGTTGTCTTTGCCTGGTTTTGGAATCAGAATTATGCTCACCTCATAAAAGGAGCTTGGTAGTCTTCTGTCCTCTTGAAATTTTTGAAATAGCTTGAGAAGGATAGGAGTTACTTCTTCTTTGAATATTTGGTAGAATTCACTAATGAAGCCATCTGGCCCAGTACTTTTCATTATTGGGAGTTTCTTTTTTTTAATTTATTTATTAAATTTAATGTAGTGACATTGATAAATCAGGGTACATATGTTGAGATAAAATATCTCTAGATTATATTGATATTTGATTGTGCTATATACCCCTCCCCCAAAGTTAAATTGTCTTCTGTCACCTTCTATCTGGTTTTCCTTGTGCCCCTCCCCTCCCCCAACCCCTCTCTCCTTCTTCACCACACCCCCCTTCCCCCACCCCGCACCACCCACCCCTGTTGCCATCACATTCTTGTTCATGTCACTGAGTCTCATTTTTATGTCCCTTCTATGTATGGATTCATGTAGTTCTTAGTTTTTTTTCTGATTTACTTATTTCACTCTGTATAATGTTATCAAGGTCCATTCATGTTATTGTAACGGATCCGATGTCATCATTTCTTATGGCTTAGTACTCCATAGTATATATGTACCAAAGCTTTTTAATCCACTCGTCCTCTGATGGACACTTGGGTTGTTTCCAGATCTTCGCTATTGTGAACAATGCTGCCGCAAACATGGGGGTGCATTTCTCCTTTTCGAGCCATTCTATGGTGTCCTTGGCGTATATTCCTAAAAGTGGGATAGCTGGGTCAAAAGGCAGTTTGATTTTCAGTTTTTTGAGGAATCTCCATACTGTTTTCCACAGAGGCTGCACCAGTCTGCATTCCCACCAGCAGTGCAGGAGGGTTCCCTTTTCTCCACATCCTCGCCAGCACTTATTCTGTGTTGTTTTGTTGATGAGCGCCATTCTGACTGGTGTGAGGTGATATCTCATTGTGGTTTTAATTTGCATTTCTCTAATGATTAGTGATGTTGAGCATTTTTTCATATGCCTATTGGCCATCTGTATGTCCTCTTTGGAGAAGTGTCTATTCATCTCTTTTGCCCATTTTTTGATGGATTGTTTGTCTTCCTGGTGTTGAGATTTATGAGTTCTTTATAAATTTAGGTTATTAACCCCTTATAAGATGTATTGTCAAATATGTTCTCCCATTATGTAGTTTGCCTTTTTATTCTGTTCTTGTTGTCTTTAGCTGTGCAAAAGCTTTTTAGTTTGATATAGTCCTATGTGTTTATCCTGTCTTTTATTTCACTTCCCCATGGAGATAAATCATCAAATATATTGCTCCGAGAGATGTCGGAGAGCTTACTGCCTATGTTTTCTTCTAAGATGCTTATGGTTTCACGGCCTACATTTAAGTCTTTTATCCATTTTGAGTTTATTTTTGTGAGTGGTGTAAGCTGGTGATCTAGTTTCATTTTTTTGCAGGTAGCTGTCCAATTTTCCCAACACCATTTGTTAAAGAGGCTGTCTTTACTCCATTGTATTTCCTTACCTCCTTTGTCAAATATCAGTTGTCCATAGAACTGTGAGTTTATTTCTGGGTTCTCGGTTCTGTTCCATTGATCTATATGCCTGTTCTTATGCCAGTACCAGGCTGTTTTGAGTACAATGGCCTTGTAGTATAACTTGAAATTAGAAAGTGTGATACCTCCCACTTTATTCTTCTTTTTTAAGATTGCTGAGGCTATTCGTGTTCTCTTTTGGTCCCATATAAATTTTTGGAATATGTGATCTATATCTTTGAAGTATGTCATTGGTATTTTAATTGGTATTGCATTGAATTTATAGATTGCTTTGGGTAATATAGACATTTTAATGTTTATTCTTCCTAACCATGAGCACAGTATATGCTTCCACTTGTTTGTATCTATCCTTGATTTCTTTTATCAATGCTTTGTAATTTTCCGAATACAAGTCTTTAGTCTCCTTGGTTAAGTTTATTCCTAGATACTTTATTTTTTGGGTTGTACTTGTGAAGGGTATTTTTTCCTTAATTTCTCTTTCTGACTGTTCATTGTTGGTGTATAAAAATGCCTCTGATTTCTGAGTATTGATTTTATATCCTGCCACTTTGCTGAATTCATTTATCAGGTCCAGTAGCTTTTTGAATGAGACTTTAGGGTTTTCTATATACAATATCATATCATCTGCAAATAATTATAGTTTTACTTCTTCTTTTCCAACTTGAATTCCTTTTATTTCTTCCTCTTGTCTGATAGCTGTGGCTAGGACTTCCAGGACCATGTTAAATAAGAGTAGTGAAAGAGGGCACCCCTGCCTTGTTCCTGATCTTAAGGGTATTGCTTTTAATTTTTGCCCATTGAGTATGATGTTGGCTGTGGGTTTCTCATACATGGCTTTTATCATGTTGAGGTATGTTCCTTGTATTCCCACTTTGATGACAGTTTGATCATGAATGGGTGCTGGATTTTATCAAATGCTTTTTCTGCATCTATTGAAATTATCATATGGTTTTTCACCTTCTTTCTGTTTATATGATGAATCACATTGATTGATTTACGAATATTATACCAACCTTGCCTCCCCAGAATAAATCCCACTTGATCATAGTGTATGATTTTTCCATATATTGTTGGATTCGTTTTGCTAATATTTTGTTGAAGATTTTAGCATCTATATTCATCAGACATATTGGCCTATAATTTTCTTTCTTTGTGTTGTCTTTGCCTGGTTTTGGAATCAGAATTATGCTCGCCTCATAAAAGGAGCTTGGAAGTCTTCCTTCCTCTTGAATTTTATGAAATAGTTTGAGAAGGATAGGAGTTAGTTCTTCTTTGAATATTTGATAGAATTCTGTTGTGAAGCCATCGGGCCGTGGACTTTTCTTTGTTGGGAGTTTTTTGATAACTGTTTCAATCTCCTTTGTTGTAATCAGTCTGTTTAGGTTTTCTGATTCTTCCAGATTGATTTTTGAAAGATTGTATGTTTCAAGGAATTTGTCCATTTCATCTAGGTTGTCTAGTTTTTTGGCATACAGTTCTTCATAGTATTTTCTTATAATATTTTGTATTTTTGTTATGTCAGTTGTTATTTCTCCTCTCTCATTTCTAATTTTATTTATTTGAGTCCTCTCTCTCTTTTTTTGGTGAGTCTAGTTAAAGGTGCATCAATTTTTTTTTTTAATAATTTTATTTTTTTAATGGGGTGACATCAATAAATGAGGATACATATATTCAAAGATAACAAGTCCAGGTTATCTTGTCGTTCAATTATGTTGCATACCCACCACCCAAAGTCAGATTGTCGTCTGTCACCTTCTATCTTGTTTTTGTTGTGCCCCTCCCCAACCCATATCCCTCTCCCATTCCCCCCTCCCCCCCCGTAACCACCACACTCTTATCAATGTCTCTTAGTTTCACTATTATGTCCCACCTACATATGGAATAACACAGTTCCTGTTTTTTTCTGATTTACTTATTTCGCTTTGTATCATGTTATCAAGATCCCACCATTTTGCTGTAAATATTCCGATGTCATCACTTCTTATGGCTGAGTAGTATTCCATAGTGTATATGTGCCACATCTTCTTTATCCAGTCATCTCTTGATGGGCTTTTTGGTTGTTTCCATGTCCTGGCCACTGTGAACAATGCTGCAATAAACATGGGGCTGCATGTGTCTTTACATATCAATGTTTCTGAGTTTTTGGAATATATACCTAGTAGAGGGATTGCTGGGTCATAAGGTAGTTCTATTTTCAGTTTTTTGAGGAACCACCATACTTTCTTCCATAATGGTTGTACTACTTTACATTCCCACCAACAGTGTATGAGGGTTCCTTTTGCTCCACAGCCTCTCCAACATTTGCTATTACCTGACTTGCTAATAACAGCTAATCGAACAGGTGTGAGGTGGTATCTCATTGCCGTTTTGATTTGCATTTCTCTAATAGCTAAAGAAGATGAGCATCTTTTCATATATCTGTTGGCCATTTGTATTTCTTCCTGGGAGAAGTGTCTATTCATATCCTCTTCCCATTTTTTTATTGGATTGTTTGTTTGTTTGTTGTTGAGTTTTATGAGTTCTTTGTATATTTTAAATATTAGGCCCTTATCTGAGCTATTGTTTGAAAAAATCATTTCCCATTTAGTTGGCTTTCTGTTTATTTTGTTATCAGTTTCTCTTGCTGAGCAAAAACTTCTTAGTCTGATGTAGTCCCATTCATTAATTTTTGCCTTCACTTCTCTTGCCTGTGGAGTCAAATTCATAAAATGCTCTTTAAAACCCAGGTCCATGAGTTGAGTACCTATGTCTTCTTCTATGTACTTAATTGTTTCAGGTCTTATGTTTAGATCTTTGATCCATTTTGAGTTAATTTTTGTACAGGGGGAGAGACTGTAGTCCAGTTTCATTCTTTTGCATGTGGCTTTCCAGTTTTCCCAGCACCATTTATTGAAGAGGCTTTCTTTTCTCCATTGTGTGTTGTTGGCCCCTTTATCAAAAATTATTTGACTATATATATGTGGTTTTATTTCTGGACTTTCTATTCTGTTCCATTGGTCTGAGTGTCTATTTTTCTGACAATACCATGCTGTTTTGATTGTCGTGGCCCTATAATAGAGTTTGAAGTCAGGTATTGTAATGACTCCCCCCCACCAGATTCATTCTTTTTCTTTAGGATTGCTTTGGCTATTCGGGGTTTTTTATAGTTCCATATAAATCTGATGATTTTTTGCTCTATTTCTTTAAAAAATGTCATTGGAAGTTTGATGGGAATTGCATTAAATTTGTATATTGCTTTGGGTAATATAACCATCTTGATTATATTTATTCTTCCTAGCCAAGAACAAGGTATATTCTTCCATCTCATTATATCTTTTTTGATTTCCCTTAACAATGGTTTATAGTTTTCATTATATAAGTCCTTTACATTCTTTGTTATGTTTATTCCTAAGTATTTTATTTTTTTTGTTGCAATCGTGAAGGGGATTATTCTTTTGAGTTCCTTCTCAGTTGTTTCATTGTTGGCATATAGAAAGGCTATTGACTTATGTATGTTAATTTTGCATCCTGCGACCTCACTGTATTGGCTTATTGTTTCTAGTAGTCTTTTTGTGGATTCTTTGGGGTTTTCGATGTATAGGATCATATCATCTGCAAAAAGTGATACCTTTACTTCTTCTTTTCCGATATGGATGCCTTTTATTTCTTTGTCTTGTCTGATTGCTCTGGCTAGAACCTCTAGTACCACATTAAATAAGAGTGGAGAGAGTGGACAACCCTGTCTTCTTCCTGATTTAAGAGGGAAAGCCTTCAGTTTAGTGCCATTTAATATGATGTTAGCTGATGGTTTATCATATATGGCCTTTATCATGTTGAGATATTTTCCTTCTATACTCATTTTGTTGAGAGTCTTAAACATAAAATTGTGTTGTATTTTATCGAAAGCCTTTTCTGTATCTATTGATAAGATCATGTGGTTTTTGTTCTTTGTTTTGTTGATATGGTGTATTACGTTAACCGTTTTACGTATGTTGAACCATCCTTGAGATTCTGGGATAAATCCCACTTGATCATGATGTCTTATTTTTTTAATATGTTGTTTTGTTCGATTTGCTAGTATTTTGTTTAGTATTTTAGCATCTGAATTCATTAGAGATATTGGTCTGTAGTTTTCTTTTTTTGTGCCATCCTTGCCTGGTTTTGGTATAAGGGTTATGTTGGCCTCATAAAATGTGTTTGGAAGTATTGCTTCTTCTTCAATTTTTTGGAAGACTTTGAGTAGAATAGGAACCAAATCTTCCCTGAATGTTTGATAAAATTCGCTGGTATAGCCATCAGGGCCTGGACTTTTATTTTTGGGGAGGTTTTTAATGGTTTTTTTCTATTTCTTCTCTACTGATAGGTCTGTTTAGGCTTTCTGCTTCTTCTTGACTCAGTCTAGGAAGGTTGTATTTTTCTAGGAATTAATCCATTTCTTCTAGGTTGTTGAATTTAGTGGCATAAAGTTTTTTATAGTATTCTACAATAATTCTTTGTATATCTACGGTGTCCGTGGTGATTTCTCCTCTTTCATTTTGGATTTTGTTTATATAAGTTCTTTCTCTTTTTTCCTTGGTAAGTCTTGCCAAGGATTTGTCAATTTTGTTGATCTTTTCAAAGAACCAGCTCCTTGTTCTATTAATTTTTTCTATAGTTTTTCTGTTCTCTAATTCATTTATTTCTGCTTTGATTTTTATTATCTCCTTTCTTCGGCTGGTTTTGGGTTGTCTTTGTTCTTCTTTTTCTAGTTCCTTAAGGTGTGAAGTTAAGTGGTTCACTTGGGCTCTCTCTTGTTTGTTCATATATGCCTGAAGTGATATGAACTTCCCTCTTATCACTGCTTTTGCTGCATCCCATAGATTCTGATATGTCGTATTCTCGTTTTCATTAGTCTGTATATATCTTTTGATCTCTGCACTTATTTCTTCTTTCACCCATTCATTTTTTAAAAGTATGTTGTTTAGTTTCCACATTTTTGTGGGATTTTTTCCCTCTTTTTTGCAGTTGAATTCTAGTTTCAAGGCTTTATGATCAGAAAATATGCTTGGTACAACTTCAATTTTTCTGAATTTGCTGATGTTGTTTTTGTGGCCCAACATATGGTTAATTCTTGAGAATGATCCATGTACACTGGAGAAAAATGTATACTCAGTCACTTTGGGATGAAATGTCCTGTAGATGTCTATCATATCCAGGTGCTCTAGTGTTTTGTTTAAGGCCACTATGTCTTTGTTGATTCTCTGTTTGGATGACCGATCTAGAGCCTTCAGCGGTGTATTGAGGTCTCCAAGTATGATTGTAATTTTGTCAGTTTTTGTTTTAAGATCAATAAGTAGCTGTCTTATATATTTTGGTGCTCCTTGGTTTGGTGCATATATATTAAGAATTGTTATGTCTTCTTGATTCAGTGTCCCCTTAGCCACTACGAAATGGCCATTTTTGTCTCTGAGTACTTTTTCTGTCTTGTAGTCAGCATTATCCGATATGAGTATTGCTACACCTGCTTTTTTTTGGATGTTATTTGCTTGGAGTATTGTTTTCCAGCCTTTCACTTTGAATTTGTTTTTATCCTTGTTACTTAGATGAGTTTCCTGTAGGCAGCATACACTTGGATTTTCTTTTTTAATCCATTCTGCTACTCTGTGCCTTTTTATTGGTGAGTTTAATCCGTTTACATTAATGTAATTATTGATACTTGTGAGTTCCCTATTGCCATTTTATATCTTGCTTTCTGCTAGTTTTGTGTCTTGTTTGATCCTTCTCTTTCATTTTTCTATCTTTTGTTTTTATTTGGTTGTATTCCATACATCTTTCCTCTGTTGCTATCTTTTTTATCTCATGTGCTTCTGTGGTGGTTTTTTCAATGGTGGTTACCTTTGAGTAATGAAAAGGGTCCCTACCCTGTTCATTGTAGCAAACTATTTTGTGAGTGCTTTTGCACTTCATCGTCCTTTGCTACTGTTAATCTCCATCTTCTCCCCCTCTTTCTTTTTGTTGTTGTCACAGTATAAATTTGGTTTTATTGTGTTCTTCTTGGAGCTTTTACTTGTGGCTCTGTTTTTTTTTTTGTTTTTTGTATCTGATTGGAGAACCCCCTTTAGTAATTCCTGGAGTGGGGGTTTTTTGATGATAAATTTCCTCATCTTTTCTGTATCTGTGAATGTTTTTATTTCTCCTTCGTATTTGAAGGATAGCTTTGATGGGTATAGTATTCGTGGCTGAAAGTTCCTCTCTTTCAGGACTTTAAATATTGGGGTCCACTCTCTTCTAGCTTGTAGAGTTTCTGCTGAGAAATCTGATGATAATCTAATGGGCCTTCCTTTATATGTTGTATTCTTCTTTTCCCTGGCTGCCTTGAGAATTTTTTCTTTGCTGTTGGTTTGTGTCAATTTTATTATGATATGCCTTGGAGTAGGTTTGTTGGGGTTAAGAAAACTTGGAGTTCTGTTTGCTTCTTGAACTTGAGGCTTTAGTTCTTTCCACAGGCTTGGGAAGTTCTCATCTATTATTTGTTTGAGTATGTTCTCCATTCCATTTTCTCTGTGTTCTCCCTCTGATATACCTATTTTTCTTATGTTATTCTTTTTGATGGAGTCAGATAATTCTTGTAGGGCTATCTCATTTTTTTTAATTTTTGAGTCTTTCTTCTTCTCTCTGTTGTGCCTCAAGTTGCTTGTCTTCTATTTCACTAATCCTCTCTTCTATCTGACCTTTTCTATTAGCTAAGCTTGTTACTTCGTTTTTCAGCTCGTGAATTGAGTTTTTCATCTCTGTTTGATTTGTTTTTATAGTTTCAATTTCCTTGGACATATATTCTTTGTGTTCATTGAGTTGTTTTCTGAGCTCCCTAAATTGCCTTTCTGTGTTTTCTTGTATATCTCGGAGGATTTTTAGGATTTCTATCTTGAATTCTCTGTCATTTAGCTCCAAGGTTTCCAATATATTAAATTTTTTCTCCATAGATTTTTTTTCATCTAGCTGTGTTACCTCTCTTTCTTTTGTATCCATGATATTCGATTTTCTCTTCCTTAATGGCATCTGAGGGTGGTTTTGTTGATAGTATTAATGAGATTTAATAAAGAATAAAAAGTTAAAAAAACAATACTAAAAAAAATAAAATATCGAAAACAGTTGTTTTTTTAAAAAAAAATTAATAATGAAATAAAGAAAAATAAAATAAAAATTTTTTAAAAAAGGAAATTATTCCCCCCCTCCTTTTTTCCTCTCCTCTCCTCTCCCCTCTTTTTTGAGAAAATCTTGTGGTGGACTGTGAATTATAACAAACAATGCCTGTGATGGAGGGCCTGAATTAGGGAAAAGTAATAAAGGGGCAAAAAAAAAAAAAAGGAAAGAAAAAGAAAAGAGCGTATGGACCCACAAAAAGCAAATAAGGAAAAAATTTGGGTCAAGAATAAAATGATTTGCTTTTAGGTGTTGGTTGTCTAAGAGTTATGATGAGAGGAATAAGAGGAAAACGGAAAAATGAGGGGACAAATTAAAAAATTACTATTGTATTTAGTGGAACAAGAACTAGATAATATGGAGAGCCAGGGATGGGAGCACTGCTAGTGAGTTAAAAAGGTGAAGTAAAAACCCCCCAAAATGCCACAAACATAAGTTTGAGTCCCAGATAAGATAATTTGTTTGTTATTGAGGTTTGAATGAGAGGAGATGTAAAGGAGAAAGGAAGAGACTAATATAGAGGGAGAAAAGAAAGAGAGAGAGAGAAAAAAAAGAGGGAAACACTAAAAGAAGAAAAAAGAAAGGAGAGAGAGAGAGAGAGAGTTAAGGGTTTTGTAGTACAACCCTCATAGAGAGAAAGGAAGAGAAGAGAAAAGATAATGGGAGATGTAACACATATGGGTAGTGTAGTTCAAGGAGAGGAGAGAGTAAGACCGGTAGAGAGTTAATCGGCCAAATTGGAGGAGAAAAAAAAAGTATCAAGAATGAAGATAAGAGAAACAAACGAACAAATGTAATAAAATGGGATAGGTTATAAAGTCTGCAGATTATTCTTGATTTTGAGAGGTTATCTTCTTGCTTTTTCTTTTCTCTCCCTCTTCCTGGTTGGTGACTCTGTACTCCTGGTTCTGCCCCTTTGGCATGCTCAGGTAGAGGTTTGCAGTTGATAAGTCTCTATGGCAATGTCATGTATTGTGCTTTAGTCTCGTTGGCAGTCGAAGCTCATTAGCATTTATAGGCTCTGACAGTGAGAGAGTCCATGTTCCTGGAGCCTTTCTCCTAGTCTTTCCTTCCTCAATTAGTAGCCTGATAATCCAGCTATGGGGTTGCTGATGCCTCTGCCAGGATAGTAAGAGGCTCAAAGAGCTGGCAACTCCCCACTCTATTTCCACTCAGCACAGGGCTCTGGGTAAGGCTCAGTCAGTCAGAGCTGCTAGCATAATCAGGCGGGCTTTCCGCCCACTCAAAGACCTCTGGCTCTGCCACTCTGTCCGGTAACACAAGCGGGCGCCCACTTCCGTGGCGCTTGGAGGAAACTCTCACTCACTGTCTGCGACCAGGATATCCGGCCAGCAGTCTCACGCTCTGAGTGAAACCCCCAACCGCAGGGAAAAGTTGCAGCGTTGGAATTGAGTCTCGCTCCGTCCCCGTGCGCAACTTTTGCAAGGCGCTGGGGCGGCCTGAGATTCCACTTTGGCCCACACAAAGGCCCCTGACTCTGCCCCTCTGTGCAATAACACGGGCACACACTGGCGAGGCACTCTGAGGAATCGCTCACTTTTTATCTTCGTGCGCAAACCAGGATATGAGGCGGGCCGCGTTTCCCTCTGAGTGAAACATCCTCCAACATGGAAAATCTCCATCGATGGAATTAGTTCTCACTCCCTCCCATGCGTGGCTTTCCCAGGGCGCTGGGGCTGCCCAGAGACTCTGCCCTTGGCCCACAGAAAGGCCTCTGACCCTGCCTCTCCGTGGGGCAACACGAGCACCCACTCTCGGGGCCTAGGAATAAATTCTTGCCCACTAACTGCGCATCGACCAGGAGACCGGGTAAAATGGCCGCTCTACTTGTCTTTCTTTGTTTGGGTTTGGCTCGAATGTTAGCTTGTATTGCCTGGGTTGCCACAGGATCAGATTTTCCTCGGCTTGGGTCTTCGTGCCACAGCCTGGTTCGGCTGTTCGTGTCGCAGCCTGGATCTATTCACCCCCTTTGCCCGCCTAAGTTTCTATATTCACAGTTACCAGAGAAAGCCGCCCTGTTTAGGTTAGTGAGGAAGGTGGAGCATTTCTTACTCCCTATTTCCTTCGGGGTTTGGTTATATATTTAGCCAATTTTTCACTCAATCATACCTTTGGGTGTATTGCGAAGCATCTGGAAGCTCCAAGTATAGGTTTTTCTGTTTCTGGTTGAAGATCTTGTTGAGTTTTGGGGGAGATTTGTCGGTATCGCTTCCTACCCTGCCATTACTCTGACGTCATCTCCAAAGGTGCATCAATCTTGTTTACCTTATCTAAGAACCAGCTTCTAGTTTCATTGATCCTCTGTATTGTTTCTTTAGCCTCTATGTCATTTATTTCTGCTCTGATCTTTATTATTTCCTTCCTTCTACTACATTTGGGCTTTACTAGCTGTTCTTTTTCTAATTCTTTTAGATGCAGGGTTAAGTTGTTTATTTGAGCTTTTTATAGCTTCTGAAAGTGTGCCTGTAGTGCTATGAACTTCCCTCTCAGCACTGCTTTTGCTGTGTCCCATAAATTTTGAGTTGTTGTATGCTCATTGTCATTTGTTTCTAGGAATTTTTTATTTCTTCTTTGATCTCATTCTTAATCCATTCATTATTTAACACCCTGCTATTTAGTTTCCATGTGTTTGAGAATTTTTGAGCTTTTCTGTTGTGATTCATTTCTAGTTTCATGACATTGTGATAAAAGAAAGTGCTTGATATGATTTCAGTCTTCTTAAATTTGTTGAGAGCACTTTTGTGCCCTAACATGTGGTCTATCCTAGAGAATGTACCATGAGCTATTAAAAAGAATGTATATTCTGCTGCTTTAGGGTAAAAGGTTCTGAAGATATCTATTAAATCGAGTTGATCTAGTGTTTCCAATAAGTCTAGTGTTTCTTTGTTAGTTTTCTTTCTTGAGGATCTATCTAGTGATGTTTGTGGGGTATTGAAATACCCTACTATTAAAGTATTGCTGTTGATCTCGCCCTTTAAATCCATCAATGTCTGCTTTATGTATTTGGGTGCTCCTATATTAGGTGCATAGATATTTATAATAGTTATATCTTCCTGTTGGATTACTCCCTTTATCATTATGTAGTGGCCTTCTTTATCTCTTACTATATTCTTTGTTTTAAAGTCCAATTTGTCGAATATAAGTATTGCTACCCCAGCTTTTTTTTCATTTCTGTTTGCAGGAAATGTTTTTTTCCATCCTTTTACCTTCAATCTGTGTGTGTCTTTTGTTCTAAGGTGTGTCTCTTGTAGACAACATATGTATGGGTCCTGTTTTCTCATCCACACAGCTACCCTTTGTCTTTTGATTGGATCATTTAATCCATTTACATTTAAGGTTATTATTGGTATGTAGTTGTTTATTGCCATTTTCTTCTTTAAAGGTGTATTTCTTTTTTTTTCATTCTTTCTTTCTTTTTTTTTTTTTTTTTTTTTTTTTTTTTGTATTCTTTTCCCACTTTGATCTGTTTACACCAGGCCCTTAATATTTCCTGCAGCATTGGTTTGGTTGTAATGAATTCCTTGAGTTGTTTTTTGTTTGGGAAGCTTTTTATTTCTCCTTAGATTTTAAATAATAGCCTTGCTGGATAAAGTAGTCTTGGTTGTAGGTTCTTGTTCTGCATTACTTTGAATATTTCTTGCCATTCCCTTCTGGCCTCAAGTGTTTCTGTTGAGAAGTCGGATGTCATCCTTATGGGGGCTCCTTTGTAGGTGATTACTTTTTTTTCTCTTGCAGCTTTTAATATTTTCTCTTTATCGCTTAGCTTTGGTATTTTAATTATGATGTGTCTTGGTGTAGATTTCTTTGGGTTTCTCTCTAATGGAGTCCTCTGTGCTTTTGGATTCATGTGAGTTTCTCTTGCATTAATTTAGGGAAGTTTTCAGCTATGATATGATTGAACAAAGTCTCTATCCCTTGTTCTTTTTCTTCTTCTTCAGGAACTCCTATGATGCGGATGTTATTTCTCTTCATATTGTCACAGAGCTCTCTAAGAGTTTCCTCTGACTTTTTGAGTCTTTTTTCTCTTTTTCTTCTCTGCTTTCATGCCTTCATTCCAGTTGTCCTCTAACTCGCTGATTCAATCCTCTGCTCTATCTATCCTGTTTTTAATTCCTTCCATTGTGGTCTTTATTTCTGATATTTTATTTGTCGTCTTTAACTGATTCTTTTTTATACTTGCTATTTCTTTATTTAGGTTTTCAAACTGCCCCTCCATTGTTGTTCTAAGATCCCTAAGCATCCTTACAATCATTATTTTGAACTCCGCATCTGAAAGTTTGATTATTTCCATATCACTCAGTTCATCTCTCGAAGGTGTCTCCTATGGTTTCATTTGGATTGCACTCCTTTGTCTTCTCATCCTTTTTTGTTTGCTTGTTTTATTTGTAGAGTTGGTTGAGTCTAGGCTTGGTGTTGTCTGCCTCCAGTTTTAAGTTGTGTTATTTCTAGGTCTTCTTGGGTTGGTATCAGCTGTTATCTGTAATCCACTTTTGGATTTGGGCAGCTTTGAAGTCTTGATTTGTTTGTTTTATTAACAGGTGATAGTCTTCTTTACTGATCTCCGCAGGGGGCTTCCTTGAAACTGTATCCAGGAATGTGGTGGGTATAACCTGAGACTCTGAAGGCCTCTTTAGCCAGCTAATCTCACTGGGGGCAGGGTGTTTTCTCAGCTTCAGTAGGGGGAGGTGTATCTCAGATCTCCATGGAGACCTGAGTTACTGCCCCTCCTCCCCATTTCTTATTTTCAGCTGTGTCTTGTTGTGCTGATTGGAGCTGAAGAGATGTCCAGAGGTCTCTGATCTGGAAGCAATTCAGCTCTGTTTTTTGAAATGTTCAGTCCCTCCCCCAGCTATGGCCGCCTCCAGCTCAGATGAGTCAGCCCTTTTAGTTCCTCTCCTGCATTCCTTATTCCCTCACAGTCTTTCTCTCTCCCTGTCCTCTCCACCTAAGAGATAAGCTGGTCCTTTCAACGCACCTCACTACCTGGTCACCAGGCAAGTGGCTGTGAGCAATAGTTTCTGCTCCCCTCCCTCCGAGATCCTCTCTGGCCTCTCCGCCCCACCCACCCTCCTCCATTCCGGAAAGCAGAGGAGGTTCAGGGGCTCCCTACGAGGACTCCTGTTATTTCCTCTTTGCTCCTTGGTTTTTGAGAGCCGTTCTTACAGTTCAGAGTTGGTTTTTCATGCTGATTTTTCCTAAATTGATTTGTATTCCAGTTTGGTGGTGAGAGCTGGGCGTCTGTGCATCCGCCTACTCCGCTGCCATCTTTTTCTCTTATTGGGAGTTTCTTCATAACAGTTTTGATCTCATTTGGTGTAATTGGTCTGTTTAGGTTTTCTGATTCTTCCAGATTGATTTTTGGAAGATTGTATATTTCAAGGAATTTGTCCATCTCATCTAGGTTGTCTAGCTGTTTGGCATACAGTTCTTCATAATATTTTCTTACAATACTTTGTACTTCTGTTGTGTCAGTTGTTACTTCTCCCCTCTCATTTCTAGTTTTATTTATTTGAGTCCTCTCTCTCTTTTTCTTGGTGAGTCTACTTAAAGGTTCATCAACCTTGTTTACCTTTTCAAAGAATCAGCTCCTAGTTTCATTGATTTTCTGTATTGTTTCTTTAGCCTGTATGTCATTTATTTCTGCTCTGATCTTCATTATTTCCTTCCTTCCACTACATTTGGGCTTTACTTGTGTTCTTTTTCTAATTCTTTTAGATGCAGGGTTAAATTGTTTATTTGAGCTTTTTCTAGCTTCTTAAATTGTGCCTGTTGTGTTATGAACTTCCCTCTCAGTACTGCTTTCACAGTGTCTCATAAATTTTGAGTTGTTGTATGCTCATTGTCATTTGTTTCTAGGAATTTTTTTATTTCTTCCTTGATCTCATTTTTAATCCATTTATTATTTTAAAAAGTGCTATTTAGTTTCCATGTGTTTGAGAATATTTTAGCTTTTCTGTTGTGGTTGATTTCTAGTTTCATGCCATTGTGATAAAAGAAAGTGCTTGATATGATTTTAATGTTCTTAAATTTGTTGAGACCACTTTTGTGCCCTAACATGTGGTCTATCCTAGAGAATGTACCATGAGCACTTGAAAGGAATATATATTCTGCTGCTTTAGGGTGAAAGGTTCTGAAGATATCTATTAAATCGAGTTGATCTAGTGTTTCCAATAAGTCTGCTGTTTCTTTGTTAATTTTCTTTCTTGAGGATCTATCTAGTGATGTTAGTGGGGTATTGAAATCCCCTACTATTATAGTATTGCTGTTAATCTTGCTCTTTATATCCATAAAAGTCTGCTTTATACATTTAGCTGCTCCTATATTAGGTACATAGATATTTATAATAGTTATATCTTCCTGTTGGATTGCTCCCTTTATCATTATGTAGTGGCTTTCTTTATCTCTTACTATATCCTTTGTTTTAAAGTCCAATTTGTCTGATATATTGCTACCCCAGCTTTTTTTTTCATTTCCATTTGCATGAAATCTTTTTTTTATCTGTTTACCTTCAGCCTATGTGCATCTTTTGTTTTAAGCTGTGTCCTTGTAGACAGCATATGTACGGGTCCTGTTTTCTTATCCATGCAGCTACCCTATCTCTTTTGATTGGATCATTTAATCCACTTATATTAAAGGTTATTATTGATATGTAGTTGTTTATTGCCATTTTATTCCTTAAAACTGTATTCCTCTTTTGCTATATTCTTTTCCCACTTTCATCTGTTACATCATGCCCCTTAACATTTCTTGCAGCATTGGTTTGGTTGTAATGAATTCCTTGAGGTTAATTTTTTGTTTTTGTTTTTTTCTGGGAAACTTTTTATTTCTCCTTCAATTTTAAATGATAGCCTTGCTGGATAAAGTAGTCTTGGTTGTAGGTTCTTGTTCTGCATTACTTTAAATATTTCTTGCCTTTCCCTTCTGGCTTCAAGTGTTTCTGCTGAGAAGTCTTGTCATCTTTATGGGAGCTCCTTTGTACGTAATAGCCTTTTTTTCTCTAGCAGCTTTTAATATTTTCTCTTTATCACTGAGCTTTGGTATTTTAATTATGAGGTGTCTTGGTGTAGGTTTCTTCAGGTTTCTCTTTAATGGAATACTCTGTGCTTCTTGGACTTGTGAGAGTTTCTCTTGCATTAATTTAGGGAAGTTTTCAGCTATGATATGATTGAACAAAGTCTCTATCCCTTGTAGTTTTCTTCTTCAGGAACCCCTATAATGCAGATGTTATTTCTCTTTATGTTGTCACAGAGCTCTCTAAGAGTTTCCTCAGACTTTTTGAGTCTCTTTTCTTTTTTCTTCTCTGCTTTCCTACCTTCATTCCAGTTGTCCTCCAACTTGCTGATTAAATCCTCAGCTCTATCCATCCTGTTTTTAATTCCTTCCACTGTGGTCTTCATTTCTGATGTTTTATTTGTCATCTCTGACTGATTTTTTTAATATTTCAATGTTTTTTTTATGCTTGTTATTCCTTTATTTAGGTGTTCGTAATGACCATTCATTGTTCTAAGATCCCTAAGCATCCTTACTATCATTATTTTGAACTCCGCATCGGGAAGTTTGGTTATTTCCATATCACTCAGTTCATTTCCTGGATGTTTCTCTTGTGGTTTCATTTGGATTGCACTTCTCTGTCTTCTCATTGTATCTATTTGGGTGTTTTGCTTGTACAGCTGGTTGAGTCTAGGCTTGGTCTTGTCTGCCTCCAATTCTTAATTGTGTTATTTCTAGGTCTTCTTGGGTTGGCATCAGCTATAATTTTTAATTCACTTTCGGATTTGGGGTGCTTTGAAGTCTTGGTTTGTTTGTTTTCTTAACAGGTGATTGTCTTGTTTGCTGATCTCAGCAGGGGGCTTATTTGAATCTGTATCCAGGAATGCAGTGGGTGTGACCTGAGGCTCTGAAGTCTTCTTCTGCCTGTTAATCTCTCTGGGGGCGGTTGCTTTCTCAACTTCAGTAGGGGGAGGTGTATCTCAGATCTCCATAAAGACCTGAGTTACCATCCCTCCTCCCCACTTCTTGTTTTCAGCTGTGTCTTGTTGTGCTGGTAGGAGCTGGAGAGATGTCTGTATCTCTGTGACCTGGAAGTACTTTTGTATTTTGATTTGTGGAAGGATCAGCCCCTCCTCCAGTTATGGCTGCCTCCAGCACTGAATGAGTCAGCTTTTTAGATCATCACCTAAATTCCTCTCCCACTCACCATACCTCTCTCTCTCTCTCTCTCTCTCTCTCTCCTTTCTTTTTGGAAGACAAGCAGAACCTTTCAACACACCTCATTTTCTTGTTGCCAGGCAAGTGGCTGTGAGCAATATTTACTGCTCTTTTCCTTGAAGTGAGAGCCCAGGCTAACCACCCCACCCCATGTTCCTGTAAGCACAGGAGATTCAGGTGCTCCCTACCAGGTTTGTTGTGGCTTCTTCTTTGCTCCTTGGTTATTGAGAGCTGTTCTTGTAGTCCTGATTTGGTTTTTCAGGCTGATAGTTAATAAATTAGTTTAAAATCCAGTTCAGTGGTGTGAGCTGGGAGTCTGTGTGTCTGCCTACTGCGCTGCCATCTTCAGGTCCCCCCATCTCAGAATGTTTTATCTATTATTTCTATTTTATGGAATTTACTGAGGCTATTTTTATGACTAAATATTTGAGCAATAGTTGTGTATATCCATTTGTGTTGGAGAATAAGGAATACTCTCTACTCTGGAGTTATAGAATACGATATCTATTATGATACTCACCTTTTTGGTCTCTTATATCCTTACTCCTTTTTGTCCACTTGATCTATTTGGACTAAGATTGTTATGACAACATGTATTCTTTTTAGTGGGTTTCTTTTTTCCCTTTCCTCCTCATAATTTTTTCTTGGTGAAAGGGACTGCTATGTTTCTGGTACATAGATTTTCATAAATATTTTATCTTCTTTATGCATTGTGACTTAAATATGTTAGAAGAAAATTTGGAAAGCTTTACTTGGTGTGAATATTTTATTGAGTGAAAAATAAGCTATTCACAAATAGAGAGACTTCAAACTAGAAAGTGGTCTGAAGTTCAGAGAAATGTCATTACAGGATGGCTTATAAAGAGAGATTAAAGAAGAGGAAGATGGCAGTGGAGTAGGCAGATGTACAGACGCCCAGCTCTCACCATCAAACTGGAATACAAATCAATTTAGGAAAAATCAGCATAAAACCCAACTCTGAACTGCAAGAACAGCTCTCAAAAACCAAGGAGCAAAGAAGAACCCACAAAAATCCTGGTAGGGAGCGCCTGAATCTCCGCTGCTTACAGGAATGGAGGGGGGGGGTGTGAGGCTGAGAGCCCAGAGAGGATCTCACAGAAGGAAAAGAGCAGAAACTTCTGCTCACAGCCACTTGCCTGGTGATCAGGGAGCGAGGTGTGTTGAAAAGACCAGCTTATCTCCTAAGTGGAAAGGACAGGGGGAGGGACAGACTTTGAGGGGCTAAGGAATGCAGGAAATAAACTAAAAAAGCTGACTCATCAATGCTGGAGGAAGCCATAGCTGGGGGAGGGACTGAACCTTTCACAAAACAGAGCTGAAGTGCTTCCGGATCAGAGATCTCCAGACATCTATCCAGCTCCAATCAGCACAACAAGACACAGCTGAAAACAAGAAGTGGGGAGGAGGGGCAGTAACTCAGGTCTCCATGGAGATCTGAAATACATCTCCCCCTACTGAAGCTGAGAAAACACCCTGCCTCCAGTGATATTAGCTGGCTAAAGAGGCCTTCAGAGTCTCAGGTTACACCCATCGCATTCCTGGATACAGTTTCAAGGAAGCCCCCTGCTGAGATCAGTAAAGAAGACTATCACCTGTTGATAAAACAAACAAATCAAGACTTCAAAGCTGCCCAAATCCAAAAGTGGATTACAGATAACAGCTGATACCAACCCAAGAAGACCTAGAAATAACACAACTTAAAACTGGAGGCAGACAACACCAAGCCGAGACTCAACCAACTCTACAAATAAAACACCCAAACACAATGAGAAGACAAAAAAGTGCAATCCAAATGAAACCACAAGTGACAACTTCAGAAGATGAACTGAGTGATATGGAAATAATCAAACTTTCAGATGCGGAGTTCAAAATAATGATTGTAAGGATGCTTAGGGATCTTAGAACAACAATGGAGGGGCAGTTTGAAAACCTAAATAAAGAAATAGAAAGTATAAAAAAGAATCAGTCGGAGATGAGAAATACAATATCAGAAATAAAGACCACAATGGAAGGAATTAAAAACAGGATAGATAGAGCAGAGGATCGAATCAGCGAGTTAGAGGACAACTGGAATGAAGGCATGAAAGCAGAGAAGAAAAGAGAAAAGAGACTCAAAAAGTCAAAGGAAACTCTTAGAGAGCTCTGTGACAACATGAAGAGAAATAACATCCGCATCATAGGGGTTCCTGAGGAAGAAGAAAAGGAACAAGGGATAGAGACTTTGTTCAATCATATCATAGCTGAAAACTTCCCTAAATTAATGCAAGAGAAACTCTCACAAGTCCAAGAAGCACAGAGGACTCCATTAGAGAAATACCCAAAGAAACCTACACCAAGACACATCATAATTAAAATACCAAAGCTAAGCGATAAAGAGAAAATATTAAAAGCTGCAAGAGAAAAAAAAGTAATCACCTACAAAGGAGCCCCCATAAGGATGACATCCGACTTCTCAACAGAAACACTTGAGGCCAGAAGGGAATGGCAAGAAATATTCAAAGTAATGCAGAACAAGAACCTACAACCAAGACTACTTTATCCAGCAAGGCTATTATTTAAAATCGAAGGAGAAATAAAAAGCTTCCCAGACAAAAAACAACTCAAGGAATTCATTACAACCAAACCAATGCTGCAGGAAATGTTAAGGGGCCTGTTGTAAACAGATCAAAGTGGGAAAAGAATATAGCAAAAAAGGAATACAACTTTAAAAAAGAAAATGGCAATAAACAACTACATTATCAATAATAACCTTAAATGTAAATGGATTAAATGATCCAATCAAAAGACAAAGGGTAGCTGCGTGGATGAGAAAACAGGACCCATACATATGTTGTCTACAAGAGACACACCTTAGAACAAAAGACACACACAGATTGAAGGTAAAAGGATGGAAAAAACATTTCCTGCAAACGGAAATGAAAAAAAAACTAGGGTAGCAATACTTATATCAGACAAATTGGACTTTAAAACAAAGGATATAGTAAGAGATAAAGAAGGCCACTACATAATGATAAAGGGAGCAATCCAACAGGAAGATATAACTATTATAAATATCTATGCACCTAATCAAGGAGCACCCAAATACATAAAGCAGACTTTGATGGATTTAAAGGGCAAGATCAACAGCAATACTATAATAGTAGGGGATTTCAATACCCCACTAACATCACTAGATAGATCCTCAAGAAAGAAAATTAACAAAGAAACAGCAGACTTATTGGAAACACTAGATCAACTTGATTTAATAGATATCTTCAGAACCTTTCACCCTAAAGCAGCAGAATATACATTCTTTTCAATAGCTCATGGTACATTCTCTAGGATAGACCACATGTTAGGGCACAAAAGTGCTCTCAACAAATTTAAGAAGACTGAAATTGTATCAAGCACTTTCTGTGATCACAATGGCATGAAACTAGAAATAAATCACAACAGAAAAGCTCAAAAATTCTCAAACACATGGAAACTAAATAGCAGGGTGTTAAATAATGAATGGATTAAGAATGAGATCAAAGAAGAAATAAAAAATTCCTAGAAACAAATGACAATGAGCATACAACAACTCAAAATTTATGGGACACAGCAAAAGCAGTGCTGAGAGGGAAGTTCATAGCACTACAGGCACATTTTCAGAAGCTATAAAAAGCTCAAATAAACAACTTAACCCTGCATCTAAAAGAATTAGAAAAAGAACAGCAAGTTAAGCCCAAATATAGTAGAAGGAAGAAAATAATAAAGATCAGAGCAGAAATAAATGACATAGAGGCTAAAGAAACAATACAGAGGATCAATGAAACTAGGAGCTGGTTCTTTGAAAAGGTAAACAAGATTGATGAACCTTTAACTAGACTCACCAAGAGAAAGAGAGAGAGGACTCATAAATAAAATTAGAAATGAGAGAGGAGAAATAACAACTGACATAACAGAAATACAAAATATTGTAAGAAAATACTATGAAGAACTGTATGCCAAAAAGCTAGACAACCTAGATGAAATGGACAAATTGTTTGAAACATACAATGTTCCAAAAATCAATCTGGAAGAATCAGAAAACCTAAACAGACCATTTACAACAAATGAGATCGAAACAGTTATCAAAAAACTTCCAACACAGAAAAGTCCGGGGCCCGATGGCTTCACAACAGAATTCTACCAAATATTCAAAGAAGAACTAACTCCTATCCTTCTCAAACTATTTCAAAAAATTCAAGAGGAAGGAAGACTTCCAAGCTCCTTTTATGAGGCGAGCATAATTCTGATTCCAAAACCAGGCAAAGACAACACAAAGAAAGAAAATTATAGGCCAATATCTCTGATGAATATAGATGCTAAAATCCTCAACAAAATATTAGCAAACTGGATCCAACAATATATGGAAAAAATCATACACCAGGATCAAGTGGGATTTATTCTGGGGAGGCAAGGCTGGTATAATATTTGTAAATCAATCAATGTGATTCATCACATAAACAAAAAGAAGGAGAAAAACCATATGATAATTTCAATAGATGCAGAAAAAGCATTTGATAAAATCCAGCACCCATTCATGATCAAAACTCTCAGCAAAGTGGGAATACAGGGAACATACCTCAACATGATAAAAGCCATGTATGAGAAGCCCACAACCAACATCATACTCAATGGGCAAAAATTAAAAGCAATACCCTTAAGATCAGGAACAAGGCAGGGGTGCCCCCTTTCACCACTCTTATTCAACATGGTCCTGGAAGTCTTAGCCACAGCTATCAGACAAGAAGAAGTAATAAAAGGCATTCAAGTTGGAAAAGAAGAAGTAAAACTATCATTATTTGCAGATGATATGATATTGTATATAGAAAACCCTAAAGCCTGACCAGGCGGTGGCGCAGTGGATAGAGCGTTGGACTGGGATGCGGAAGGACCCAGGTTCGAGACCCCGAGGTCGCCAGCTTGAGCATGGGCTCATCTGGTTTGAGCAAAGCTCACCAGCTTGGACCCAAGGTCGCTGGCTTGAGCAAGGGGTCACTCAGTCTGCTGAAGGCCCGCGGTCAAGGCACATATGAGGAAGCAATCAACGAGCAACTAAGGTGTCGCAACGAAAAACTAATGATTGATGCTTCTCATCTCTTTCCGTTTCTGTCTGTCCCTGTCTATCCCTCTCTCTGACACTCTCTCTGTCTCTGTAAAATAAAAAAATAAAAAAATAAAAAAATAAAAAAACCCTAAAGTCTCATTCAAAAAGCTACTGGACCTGATAAATGAATTTAGCAAAGTGGCAGGATATAAAATCATACTCAGAAATTAGAGGCATTTTTATACACCAACAATGAACATTCAGAAAGAGAAATTAAGGAAACAATCCCCTTCACAATTACAACCAAAAAAATAAAGTACCTAGGAATAAACTTAACCAAGGAGACTAAAGACTTGTATTCGGAAAATTACAAAGCATTGATAAAAGAAATCAAGGAAGACACAAACAAGTGGAAGCATATACTGTGCTCATGGTTAGGAAGAATAAACATCATTAAAATGTCTATATTACCCAAAGCAATCTATAAATTCAATGCAATACCAATAAAAATACCAATGACATACTTCAAAAATATAGACCACATATTCCAAAAATTTATATGGAACCAAAAGAGAACACGAATAGCCTCAGCAGTCTTAAAAAAGAAGAATAAAGTGGGAGGTATCACACTTCCTGATATCAAGTTATATTACAAGGCCATTGTACTCAAAACAGCCTGGTACTGGCATAAGAACAGGCATATAGATCAATGGAACAGAACCGAGAACCCAGAAATAAACCCACAGTTCTATGGACAACTGATATTTGACAAAGGAAGTAAGGAAATACAATGGAGTAAAGACAGCCTCTTTAACAAATGGTGTTGGGAAAATTGGACAGCTACCTGCAAAAAAATGAAACTAGATCACCAGCTTACACCACTCACAAAAATAAACTCAAAATGGATAAAAGACTTAAATGTAGTCCGTGAAACCATAAGCATCTTAGAAGAAAACATAGGCAGTAAGCTCTCCGACATCTCTCAGAGCAATATATTTGATGATTTATCTCCATGGGGAAGTGAAATAAAAGACAGGATAAACAAATAGGACTATATCAAACTAAAAAGCTTTTGCACAGCTAAAGACAACAAGAACAGAATAAAAAGACAAACTACACAATGGGAGAACATATTTGACAATACGTCTGATAAGGGGTTAATAACCAAAATTTATAAAGAGCTTGTAAATCTCAACACCAGGAAGACAAACAACCCAATCCAAAAATGGGCAAAAGAGATGAATAGACATTTCTCCAAAGAGGACATACAGATGGCCAATAGGCATATGAAAAAATGCTCAACATCACTAATCATTAGAGAAATGCAAATTAAAACCACAATGAGATATCACCTCACACCAGTCAGAATGGCGCTCATCAACAAAACAACACAGAATAAGTGCTGGCGAGGATGTGGAGAAAAGAGAACCCTCCTGCACTGCTGGTGGGAATGCAGACTGGTGCAGCCTCTGTGGAAAACAGTATGGAGATTCCTCAAAAAACTGAAAATCAAACTGCCTTTTGATCCAGCTATCCCACTTTTAGGAATATACCCCAAGAACACCATAGAACGGCTCCAAAAGGAGAAATGCACCCCCATGTTTGTGGCAGCATTGTTCACAATAGCAAAGATCTGGAAACAGCCCAAGTGTCCATCAGAGGACGAGTGGATTAAAAAGTTTTGGTGCATATATACTATGGAATACTACTCAGCCATAAGAAATGATGACATCGGATCATTTACAATAACATGGATGGACCTTGATAACATTATATAGAGTGAAATAAGTAAATCAGAAAAAAATACTAAGAACTATATGAATCCATACATAGAAGGGACATAAAAATGAGACTCAGTGACATGAACAAGAATGTGATGGCAACAAGGGTGGGGGTGGGGGGAGGGGGGATGCGGTGAAGAGGGAGAGAAGGGTTGGCGGAGGGGGGGGAAAAAGAAAACCAGATAGAAGGTGACAGAAGACAATTTAACTTTGGGGGAGGAGTATATAGCACAATCAAATGTCAAAATAATCTAGAGATGTTTTCTCTCAACATATGTACCATGATTTATCAATGTCACTGCATTAAATTATAAAATAAATTAAAAAAAAGAAAAAGAGAGATTAAAGAAGTTGTCTAAACTTTACAGTGACTGGTTTTATAATTGAGGTTTCTAGACTGCAAGGGATTAGTTAAAAGTGATGTTCTTGTCTCATCTTAGGAAGATGACAAGTTTTGTTTATGATTATAGGGAAATCAGATTTTGCTTACATTCATGAAATAAACCAGATTAACTTTGTCCATGTGCCCAAACTAGTTTTATCTGCTTAGGGATCTTCAAGCCTGGTTTCCACTTTATTTTTTAAAGTATTATAAACTACTTTTTTTTTACACTCAACGACTTTTGGTCTGAATTCTAGTGTCTGTTTGATATTGGGTAATAACCCCTATTTTCTTATTACTTTCATTTGTCTCTTATACCTTTGCCTTTCCCTTTACTTTTTAGGCTTTCAGAATTACTTTGAGGTAGTATTTCTTGCATACAACATAAAGTTGAGTTTTGCTTTGCAAAAATCTCATGTTTTATTAAACAGACATCTATGCCATTTTTATTTTGTCTTAAGGAAATGAGGTATAAGAATTTATGGGAGTCAAGGGATCATCAATTATGTAGAGTAGGAAGGACACTTTATCCTGCCACACTGCTCTCTCCCTATCCCTATATAGATGCTATGTGGTCGGTTTTAATCACTTTAAGGGCAGAGTGAATTATTTTTAAGTTTGTATTCTGCAGGAAATTAAGTGCCAAAAAGAATACAAAAAATAATTTGGAATATGTTGCTCTAACTTTTATATGAATATATCAAAGACTTGAAATAAAGGTAAATCTCAAAGGATATAAAGTATATTACATTTGGGAGATCAGGTTCTAATTCCATATTCCTTATTTACAATCAGTGACTCTTTGGGCATTCACTTAAACTATCTAAGCCTCAGTTTTCTTGTAGAAAAATTAGTGATAAAATTAGCCCTGCTACCTTTCTTTTAAAATTTTTGTGCCCATTAGAATGCCCTTCTCCATAATCCATCTCTCATGAGGCCATGTTCCCCAGCAAAGTTTCGGTCATGCTACTTGTCTTATGTATCTACTATAATGGCTTTCCTTTGTCTATATGTTTAGATAATAAAAATATGCTTATAAAATAATAAATCTGCAGAGAAGAAAGAGGGTGACAGAGTAGGCAGACGTTCCAACTGCCATTTCTCAAGACCAAATTGGATTACAACTTACTTTTAGAACAATCATCCTGAAAAAACTACTTTGGACTAAACTAAGAGGACTCTTTAACCAAGAATCACTGAAGAAGCCACACCGAGACTGATAGGAAAGGCAGAGACTGGTAGAAAGGGCTGCCCTGCTCCCAGGAGCGAGCGGCAGCTGAGGGTCTGGAGGGACTCTCACAGCGGGGTGAGAAGTATGGGTTCTCAACCACAGGCCCAGAGCCCCAGCCTAGAGCCCCAGAGCCTAGAATAGGTGCCCAGACAGCATTCAGGTGTGAAAAGAGCCAGGTTTCTTTCTGAGAGAAAGAGACACACCTCTCCGACACAGATTTCGTTTTAAAGGGCCCGTGCAAAAAACCTCATTCACAGCCACTTACCCAGAGTGCTGGCAGGGGACAGCTGAGAGGACTGGGATTGCAGAAGGAGAATGTAAAGTTGGAGGCCCAGGGAGAGACACTGTGTGGGACGGCCACCAGAAACCCTGTGATAAGTCATACTCCAGTCCTGCAGTCTTCATCTTTCTTGGGCAGAGCATCCCCTTTGTGCAGCACCAGCCTGGAGAAAAGCAGCTGCTTGGCCCTCGGGAGTCTCTCCTATCCCAGGGGTGGAAACAGGTCATTCTGAGAGGCCAGCAAACAGGGGGCAAGTCAGTGACTCAGTTTTCTGGTGTTCAGACCAGAGCTCCCCCAACACTCTCCTGAGTCCATAACTGGTGCTTCCACCTCACAAGAGACTCAACTGATACTTTCCAGAGAGGGGACAGAGTACACCTCTGGGTTTCAGAGGCCACATCCACCAGACTCCTGGGGCCTCACCCTACAGAGGTCTGTGAAAACAGTCTAAACAGATTGACACCTGGGGCCAAGGGTAGGAGCCACACCCACCACCCTTCCTAAATGCCAAATTGCTGCAGACTCTAGGCTATAACAGAGGTTTTTTTCAGCAGCTGAGCCCACCAAGCAGTCAGCAGACAGGTTGAAGAAGGCGAGACTCAGGGAAACTTGGCCATTTGAGTGGACCAGAGTGGGTAAAAGCCAGCCTAGGAACACAGCTTGGCATTTTCATGTACATCTGGGCCCAGCAGAGGCAGCCACAAACTCTGAATTGCTTGTAACTCCAAAAAGGTTGCTGAGGGCCAGTTATGGTCAGTGTCTCCCACTGGTCTGCACTGTGTTCCTGCTTGGGAGACCCAGGGCTGGCAAATCCAGGAACCAGCTGCAGAAAGCATCGGTTCAGGACCTAACAACCCTTGCTAGAGTGGTATCCTAAAGAAAAAAATCTCACACTTGACCCAGCAGAGGCAAGTTCCACTCTCTGTGATCAGCACAAGCACAGTAGCTTGTGTGCATTATATAGGGTGGAGCTTCACAGTCATCCAGCCTGGGTGCTGGATATTCTTTCCTGCTGGCTAGATTCCACACAGGAAAAAGGAGAGGCTTCAAGCATGAAAATTTAAAGTGTGTATCCCTGTGAGTCTATTGTTGGATCTGATCAAGAAGGCTAGCCACCTTTGGGAGGGGCATAGTCAGCCACAGGAGAGGACTTTCTCACTCTTTCTCCCCAAGACTGGGGTCACACCAGCTGAAAGAACTTCTGTAGAGGGGACTGAAGGCCACACTTGGTCTGAACCTGCTGCTCACCTTGTTGAAGAGAAATAAAATTTCAGTATACAGCAGTGCCTGGAGATTAAGCTCTGGAATAGGGACCACATTCCCTGTACTGAGATCCTGACCAAGAGACACCTGAAGTATGGAGTTCCACAAACATTGTATTCACAACCTCAGCTGTCCTAACCCACCAAGCATGCAACCTATAGAGGTGTTGGATGGGTGAGGCCAATCTGAGCCCACACCACAGTTTTACTACAGAAGACTCTGTGCAAACACCAGGCAGCTACAAGAGGATGAGGAGCAGCTGAAAAGTAGAGACAAATCTTACAGAACTTGAGGCTTTTATGGAACTGTGGTCATCTTTAAATAGGAGGAAGCTAATTCTTATACAAAGGTTGGCTCCTCTCACAGTACCCAGACACAGAAAAAGCAGGCATAAACAGCAAAAAGTGCAGTAGCTGCAGACTGGTAGCCCACAGAGTGTTACAAACAACAGCTGACCCCAACCCAAGAAGAACTACAGCCAACACTACTGGTAGTGAGTGGCAGATAGCACCAAACCTAGGCTGAACTACCTACACAAGCAGCACACCCAAAGGTGGAGTCTAGCAGGCACCAGACACTGAGGAGAATAAATATGCCCAAAAGGACAAACATTGCACAGTGTGTAATACACATAATCAAGGTTGACTCTTAGAGCCAGCCAGCCTGAAGGAATAATCGCACCCACGAAAAAACCAACTGCATCTAATACTCACATACAACAAGAGGGAAAATAGTACACTCAAGAAATATTCCTAGAACAAGGAAAACAAGTGGCCTGAAGGACTGTACCACTGTGCCCATCTTCTTCATAAAGATCGAACAAAAATTTCAAAGTTGGACAGTGCTACCTAATACACAGAAAAAATGCACAGACAGAGAATTGTGACCCAAATGAATCAACAAAAGAAATCCCCAGAAAAAGAACTAAATGAGTAAAAGTAACCAAAATACCAGATGCAGAGTTTGAAACAATGATTTTTAGGATGCTCAAGGATCTTAGAGCAATAATGGATGGACATAATGAGCACCTAAATAAAGAGATAGCAAAAATCAAAAAGTACATTAAAATCATAAAAAAGACCCAGTCAGAAATGACAAAAACAATATCAGAAATGAAGACTGCATTAGAAGAAATTAATAGCAGGCTGGGTGAAGTAGAGGATCAAAACAGTGATTTAGAGGACAAGATAAACAAAAGCATGGAAGCAGAGCAGCAAAAAGAAAAGAGGCTAAAATATCTGAGGAAACTCTAAAAGAGCTCTGTGACAATATGAAGAGAAACAATATCTGCATCAGAGGAGTTCCTGAAGAAGATGAGAACAAACAAGGAAAAGAGAACCTGTTTGAAAAAATCATAGCTGGAAACTTTCTTAAATTAATAAAGAAAAAAGTCACACAAGTTCAAGAAGCACAGAGAGTTCCACTAAAGAGGAACCCAAGGAGGCCTACAGCAAGACACATCATAATGAAAGTGTTAAAATTAAGAGACAAAAAAAAGAATACTAAAAGCTGAAACAGAAATACAGTTAATTACCTACAGAGGAGCTGCCATAAGGATGCATCTGATTTCTCAACAGAAACAATTGAGGCCAGAAGGGATTGAAAAGAAATATTCAAAGTGATTCAAAATGAGAACCTACAACCAAGACTCCTTTATCCAGCAAGGCTATCATTTAAAATTGAAAAAGAAATAAAAAGCTATCCAGACAAAGGAAACCTCAAGAAATTTATTTCAACCAATCCAGTGCTGCAAGAAATGATAAGGGGCCTGTTGTAAACACAACAAAGGATGGGGGAAATCTAGTAAAAGAGGAATGTAGATTTAAAGAATAAAATGGCAATAAACAACTTTATCTAAATAATAACCTTAAATTTAAATGGATTAAATGCTTCAATCAAAAAATATAGGGTAGGCCCTCGCTGGTTGGCTCAGTGGTAGAGCATCGGCCTGGTGTGCAGGAGTCCCAGGTTCGATTCCTGGCCAGGGCACACAGGAGAAGCACCATCTGCTTCTCCACCCCTCCCCCTCTCCTTTCTCTCTGTCTCTCTCTTTCCCTCCTGCAGCCAAGGCTCCATTGGAGCAAAGTTGGCCTGGGTGCTGAAGATGGCTCTGTGACCCCTGCTTCAGGCACTAGAATGGCTCTGGCTGCAACGGAGCCAGATGGGCAGAGCATCTCCCACCGGTGGGCATGCTGGGTGGATCCCGGTCAGGCGCATGTGGGAGACTGTCTGACTGCCTCCCTGTTTCCAGCTTCAGAAAAATACAAAAAAAAACAAAAACGTAGGGTAGCTGCATGGATAAGAAAACAAGACCCATACATGTGCTGTCTACAAGAGACTCACCTCAGAACAAAAGATTCACATGAACTAAAAGTGAAAGGATGAATAAAAGTATTTCATGCAAATGGTAATGAAAAAAAAAAAAGCTGGGAAGCCATACTTATATCTGACAAAATAACCTTTAAAACAAAGGCTATAGTAAGGGATAAAGAAGTTCACTACATAATGATAAAGGAAACTATCAAACAGGCAACAGGAGGATACAACGATTGTAAATATCTATTCACCTAATATAGGAGCACCTAAATATATAAAACAGACTTTGTTGGAGATAAAGGGCAAGATCAACAGCAATACTATAATAGTATGGGATTTTAATACCCCACTAACATCAATGGGTAGATACTCCAGACAGAAAATTAACAAAGAAACAGTGGCCTTAAATGACACACTAGATCAACTGGACTTAATAGATATTTTTAGAATCTTTCATCTCAAAGCAGCAGAAAATACAATCTTTTCAAGTGCTGATGGTACATTCTCTAGGATAGACCACATGTTAGGACACAAAATGAGTCTCCATAAATTTAAGAAGATTGAAATCATATTAGTCATCTTCTCTGATTACAATGGCATGAAACTAAAAATCAACTACCATAAAAAAACTGAAAAACATGCAAATACTTGAAGACTAAATAGCATGTTATTAAATAATGAATGGGCTAACAATAGATCAAGGAAGAAATCAAAATTTTCCTTGAAAAACAATGAAAATAAACATACAACAACTCAAAATTTATGGGACACAGCAAAAGCAGTCCTGAGAGGGAAGTTCATAGCATTACAGGAATAACTTAAGAAGGAAGAAAAAGCTCAAATGAACAACTTAACACTGCATCTAAAAGAAGTAGAAAAGGAACAACAAATAAATCTCAGAGGATGTAGAATGAAGGAAATAATAAAGATCGGAGTGAAAATAAATGACGTAGAGGTTAAAAAAAATACAGAAGATCAATAAAACCAAGATTTGGTTTTTTAAAAAGGTAAACAAGAATAATAAACTTTTTACCAGACTAATCAAGAGAAAAAGAGAGAGGACTCAAATAAATAAAATTAGAAATGAAAATGGAGAAGTAACAACAAACACCACAGAAATACAAAGGATTGTAATAACATACTATGAAGATTTGTATGCCAAAAAAAATGGACAACCTAGGCAAAATGAATAAATTCTTAGAAACATATAATCTTCCAAAACTCAATCTGGAAGAATCAGAAAACCTAAACAGACCAATTACAACAAATGAAATTAAAACAGTTTTCAAAAAACTCTCAGCAAACAAAAGCCATGGACCAGATGGCTTCACAGGCAAATTTTACCTAATATTCAAAGAAGAAATAACACCTGTCCTTCTCAAACTATTTCAAAAAATTCAAGAGGAAGGAAGACTTCCAAGATCCTTTTATGAGGCAAGCATAATCCTCATTCTAAAACCAGGTAGAGACACTACAAAAAAAGAAAACTATAGGCCAATATCCCTGATGAACTAGGATGCTAAAATTATCAACAAAATATTAGCAAACCGGATCCAGCAATACATGAAAAAAATCATACATCATGATCAAGTGGGATTTATTCTGGGGAGGCAAGGCTGGTAAATATACATAAATCAATAAATGTGATTCATCACATAAAAAAGAAAGGATAAAATCACATAATAATATCAAAAGATGCAGAAAAAGCATTTGATAAAATCCAGCACCCATTTATGATCAAAACTGTCAGCAAAGTGGGAATACAGGAAACATATCCCAACATATTAAAGGCCATCTATGACAAACCCATGGCCAACATCATATTCAATGGGAAAAAATTAAAAGCAATCCCCTTAATATCAGGAACAAGGCAGGGTGACCTTCTTCACCACTCTTATTCAACATAGTGCTGGAAGTCCTAGCCACAGCAATCAGACAAGAAGAAAAAATAAAAGGCATCCAAATTGGAAAAGAAGAAGTAAAGCTATCATTATTAGCTGATGACATGATACTGTACATAGAAAACCCTAAAGTCTCAGTCAAAAAACTACTAGACCTGATAAATGAATTCAACAAGGTAGCAGAATATAAAATTAATATTCATAAATCAGTGACATTTTTATACCCCAACAGTGAACTGTCTGAAAAAGAAACTAAGGAAACAATCGCCTTCACTATTGCAACAAAAAAATAAAGTACCTAGGAGTAAATTTAACCAAGCAGGTAAATGGCTTGTAGACTTGTATGTGGAAAATTATAAAACATTGATAAAAGAAATCAAGAAAGATACAAACAAGTGGAAGCATATACCATGTTGATAGATAGGAATAATAAACATCATTAAAATATCTATATTACTCAAAGCAATCTATAAAATCAATGCAATTTCTAGTAAAATACCAATGGCATACTTTAAAAATATAGAACAAATATTCCAAAAATTTATATGGAACCAAAAAAGAATACAAATAGCCTCAGTAATCTTGAAAATGAAGAATGAAGTAGGAGGTATCACACTTCCTGATATCAAGTTATACTATAAGTTCATTGTACTCAAAACAGCTTGGTACTGGCATAAGATTAGGCATACAGATCAATGGAACAGAACAGAGAACCTAGAAATTAATCCACGTCTTTATGTTCAATTGATATTTGACAAAGGAGGTAAGAGCATACACTGGAGTAAAAAGACAGTCTCTTTAGTAAATGGTGTTGGAAAAATTGGACAGGTACATGCAAAAAAATGAAACCAAAATGGATAAAAGATTTAAATGTAAGTCATGAAACCATAAACATCTTGGAAGAAAACATAGGCAGTAAGCTCTCTGACATCTCTTGTAGCAATATTTTTGCTGACTTATCTTCACAGACAAGTGAAATAAAGGACAGCATGAACAAATGGGACTATATAAAAATAAAAAGCTTTTGCACAGCAAAAGGCACCATGAACAAAATAAAAAGATAACCCACACAATGGGAGAATATATTCACCAATACATCTGATAAGGGGTTAATAACCAAAATTAATAAAGAACTTCTAAAACTCAACACCAGGAAGGTAAACAGTCCAATAAAAAAATAGGCAAAAGAACTGAATAGACTCTTCTCTAAAGAGGACATACAGATGGCCAATAGGCATATGAAACAATGTTCAATGTCACTAATCATCAAAGAAATGCACATTAAAACCACAATGAGATACCACCTCATACCTATCAGAATGGCGCTCATTAACAAAACAACACACAATAAGTGCTGGCAAGAGAGTAGAGAAAAGGGAACCATTCTGCACTGCTGGTTGGTGGGAATGCAGTCTTGTGCAGCTACTGTGAAGAACTGTATGGGTTCCTCAAAAAATTAAAAATGGAATTGCCGTTTGACCCAGCAATCCCACTTCTAGGAATATATCCCAAGAATACCAAATCACTGATTCAAAGAAGTGCACTCCCATGTTTATTGCAGCACTGTTTACAATAGCCAAGATCTGGAAACAGCCCAAGTGTCTATCAGTGGACTAGTAGATTTAAAAGCAGTGGTACATATACACAATGGAATACTACACGTCTGTGAAAAAATAGGAAGTCTTACCTTTTGCAACAGCATGGATGGACCTGGAGATTATTATGCTAAGTGAAATAAATCAAGCAGAGAAAGAAAAATATCATATAATCTCACATTTATGTGAAATCTAATGAACAAAGTGAACTGAGTAACAGAGTAGAGACAGAGGCAGGGTCACAGGGAGCAGAGGGACACGTCAGAAGGAAGGGGGATGAGAGGATGGAATCAGAGAAGGTGAAGGGATTAGTGAACCATATATACATAATACAGAGATACAGATAACAGGACAGCAAATCCTAGATGGAAGGGGGAGGGAGTTATGGGGAGGGTGGTAAAAGGGGTATAAAAAGAGACACGGGAGTGAAGGGTGAGGGAGTTATATTCAGAGGGACACTTGAATCCATGTAAGCACAATAAATTAAAAATTAAAATTGAAAATAAATAAAAATTATATGTAAGACTTTAAAAATAAATTAATTAATAAACAAAAGTAAAAACAAAATAATAATAAATCTGCATACCTTACACTTGCAGTATTCTACTCTGTACCTCTCCTGAGCTTTGGGCCTCTGGAGGTAACCACTTCCAGATCTCTGTTTTTAGTTTCTGCGTGCATGCCTGAATGTTTGCCTTCATTTCTCCAAGTAACATAAACATATCACTATTTCTTAGTTTACCAATTTGGGATGGTACCCATTGCTTCTCCATCATGGAAAAATGAAGATTAATGCAAATTGAACATCATCTTTCCTTCCCTTCCCAATATGTAATAGTTATATTATTTTTTATTTCTCCTATTTTTAACTTTCAAGAACACGCTTATCCCTCTCCTATTGTTTCATCGGTTTTAGGCTCAGCTAGACTCATTCCTGGTGCCGGTCATCACCCTGCCCCCACCGCCCGACATCACCCTGCCCACACTGCCTGACTGCACCCTCAGCTTTTCTCAGCTCCACCTGGTGATGGCTGATGCCATCTGCATTCTCTTCTTTCACCATAATTACATGTTTATAGAAAAGTCATAGACAAAGATTGATTTTAAAGGATGAGCTCAAATAAACAGTATTTATATTATTGTCTTGTTTTTAGACTGGTAATATGCTCTAGTTATATTCCCGTTCATGGGTTCTAATGTTATCACCTTAGTGCTCCTCAAAGAAACATATTCCTAGCCTCAAGGACAAATAGATTATTTTCATTTAACATTTGCCTTTATAGACTGAGTTGTGTGGGTCTGAGGTAGGGAACATTTTCTCCTCACATGCCCAACCAGTGCAGAGACTTCTCTTTGCACAGCCAAATCTAGGTCTGTTGGGGCCTCAGAAACTCTGCTGGCCTCACCCTGCAGACTCCTTGAGACCCTACCCTACCAAAAAGTGTGCAAGCACCCAGCAGGTGACCGCTAGGTTTGGTGTCCCCTGAGCTATCTGTTGAGTAGCCTCAGACCCAGCACCGGCGCTGAGTTTGAACCTGCATCAATCTGGTGAACACCACTCGCCCCTACCTGGTAACTCACTGAGAACCTACCTCGTGCAACTCAGGTACCACCAGAGACTCTCTCAGTGGCTAACCCTAACAGGCAGCCACCAGGTGGAGGCAGGCAGAGGTGGCTCTCTTGGGACTTTTGCTGACATGTCCCAGGGCCCAGTGCTGCTAAAACCCAGCATCAGTGTGCAGCTTGATCCTTCCTGAGAACACTCAGGCCCAGCAGAGGCAGCCATGGTGGGTCACTTTTAGCTCCAACAGATTGCCCAAGGCCACAGGCAGCAGCTGAGATTGGCCTGCACCAAATCCTCTTAAGAATACCCGGAACCAACACACCCAGAGGTGTCAGACATCAGAGCTCAATTAGCTTCACAAGTGGCACATCCAAAGGGAGATTCAGCAGAGAGTCTAGTATTTTTGTGTTATTTAGGTACCAGAGCCTGCTGAGGTAAATTCTGCATCACGAGGTCAGCACCTACACAGCAGCTCATATACTGTGATTAAGGTTGATCCGCACTCTTTGCCACTTGTGAGTCAGACCCACACAAGAACAGGCTAATAGCAATCAAGACTCAATTTCAACAAGAGGGCCCACATAACACACATAAGGGACATTTCTAGAGCACCCAGGTCAAGTGATCAAGGAGACTGTGCCATTGAGTCCCACAGAACACCTACTATATACAGCCACCCTACCAAAACTGGGAGTGATAGCTGATCTACCTAATATTAGAAACAAAGAAAGAGACAGCCAAAGTGGGGAGACAAAGAAACATGTCCCAAATGAAAGAATAAGAGATAGCTCCAGAAAAAAAGAAAAGAGCTAAATTAAATGGAGGCAAGAAATTTATCAGATAATAGAGTTCAAAGAATGATTATAAGGATGCTCAGGGAACTTAGTGAGAACAACAACAGCCTGAAAACTGACATAGAAACCATAAAAAAGAACCAGTCAGCCTGACCAGTAGTGGCACAATGGATAGTGTGCTGGAACCCTGAGTTCTCAATTTGAAACCTCAAGGTTGCCGGCTTGAGCACAGGCTCATCAGCTTGAGCATGAACATGCCTGCTTGAGCGCAGGGTTGCTGGCTTGAGCCCAAATGGTGCTGGCTTGAAGCCCAAGGTCGCTGGCTTGAGCACAGGGTCACTGGCTTGGCTGAAGCCCCTCAGCCAAGGCACATATAAGAAAGCAATCAATGAACAACTAAAGTGACATAATTATGAGCTGATGCTTCTCATTCTTTTTCACTTTCTCTCTTAAAAAAGTGTGTGTGTGTGTGTGTGTGTGTAATCTAGAATAGTGGCTGTCTTAAAATGATAGTATCTTTTGCTTTCAATAACTTGACATAACCACTTTCTTTCTTCTTCCTTTCAATTTGAGTATGAGTGTGTCTTTGTGTGAAACTTTAGGTTTCTAGTGTCTCAATTCTATTTTGCAAAACCTTAGCCAAACTTTTAGAAAAGATGACTAAGATAAGGATGGTTATATTTATAATATCCATAGTTTGGGAAACCTCATGTAAACTTGGAAGCACTGAAAAATGAGTACTGCTTATTAATTGTGTATCATTTTCCATTGAAATAAGACATTTAATTTCAGATTTTTCAGATATGTTTAACTCTAACATGATAGCTCTGAAAAATCTGAAGAAAACTGTAGGAAGTGACTTCAATATATTGTATTTAGCCCTGGCCAGTTGACTCAGTGGTAGAACATCAGCCTGGCATGTGAAAGTCCTGGGTTCAATTCCCAGTCAAGGCACACAGGAGAACTGACAATCTGCTTCTCCACCCTACTTCCTCCCCATCCCTCGCTCCTTCTCTCTCTCTGTCTCTCTCTCTCTCTTCCCCTCCTGCAGCCATGGCTTGAATGGTTCAAGCAAAGTTGGCTCCAGGCACTGAGGATGGCTCCATGGCCTAAAATATCTTGGTTGCCGTGCCACAGAGCAGCAGCCCATCAGGCAGAGCATCACCTGGTAGGGGCTTGCCAGGTGGATCCCAGTTGAGGCACATATGAGAGTCTGTCCCTGCCTCCCTACCAATAAAAATATATTGTATTTAATAATTCTACACATAACTCTTTGATTATTCTGTAAAAGTCCTAATTAACTATTAAATATTATGATCCTTAATTAAGAGCAATTTATCTTTACCTAAGTTTTTTTCAGTTCTGTTTACATTAATCTTCAGCATTATTTTGCAATAAAGTAAGATCAGAGAACCACCTGGGGAGACTAATAACCTTTTTTAATATATGTTAATTGAAATAGCTTTAATTAAGTCCACATTACATAACTAAATACAAAATGACAGCTACCATAGCGAGCCTACCTGAAGGCCAAATGCAGTCCACATCTTAATATTATTTTTTTATTCTTAAATGAGAGGCAGTGGTTCAGAAAGATAGACTCCCACATGCACCCCAACTGGGGTCCACCAGGCAACCCCTGTCTGGGCTGATGCTCTGCCCATCTGGGGCCACTGTACCTTTGCTCAGCAACTGAGCTAATTTTAGCACCTAAGGTGAGGCCATGGAGCCATTCTCAGTGCCCATGGCCAACTTGCTCAAACCATTCGAGCCATGGCTCTGGCAGGGGAAGAGAGAGAGAATAAGAGAGAGAGGGTGAGAGAGGAAGGGAGAGGGAAAGATGGAGAAGCAGATGGTCACTTCTCCTGTGTGCCCTGACCAGGAATTGAACCCAGGACTTCAACATGCCAGGTTGATGCTCTACCACTGAACCATTTGTCCAGGACCCACATCTTAATATTCTTATTAAATTTTGGCATTCAAATACCCCTCTCCTTTCTCCCACAAAAGTCATCAATTTTTTGGTGGTCCTACTACAGTAGGTGAAATAAGTGCACACAAAAAAATCTATTGCTTAAGAAAACAACCTCTAAACTCCTCTGATTTACAGAGAATATTAACAAGAAAATTCACAAGAAAGCAATACTATTCATCTTGGCCTCAAATGCCCCAGAACCCACCACTGCCTGCAAAAGTCGTCCTACAGAACATACATCACAATTCCATCTGATATCTCCTGATAGCCTGTTACAGAGAAGTGACTAGCTATTTCAGTTGAGCCACAACTTGAATTCCCTAGAGTATTTTCAGATAAATTTCTTTTAACACTTCCTTGCCTTTCCCCATCAATTCACCATTTAGGACCTATTGAAGAGGAATTGTTTGTGTAGCTGAATGCCTGGACAAATTTAAAACAAGGCAATGTGTGTGGTTATTCCTCTCCCAGTTGTGATATTACCTGGCCTACAAAAGATAATGCTATACTACTTGTAACGATGAATTCTTTATCCCAGTGAAAAATGTGCTAACCAGGTCCAGCACTATCCAGTAAACCAATCATTCCAATTTGGGAAGAGGCAGAAACATATTACTCCCCACAGTCTTTGAAATGCAGTAGAAACACTTGCTGAAGGCATAGGCTCCATTGCGTTGTTTCAGGAAGGAAGGTTTTTCTCAAGGGCAAGGGCAGGGACAAGGCAAGTTTGTCTGGGCAATAAGATCTTTCTCACAGCCATTGAAGACCTTGCAGTTGGAGGTGGGGTGGAGGCAAGTAAGAGAAACCCTGGCAAGAGTCTGTGTTTGTGTTTTGTAACTCTAAACACAAACTGTAATATCTTTCTTTAGATAATAAAGTGAAAGGTAAACTGCTGCTGCTCCTTTTTCCTCTCTTCATGTAGGTTCAAAATAAGTAGGGTTTTAGGTCAAATCTGTGGTATGATAAACTTGGAATTCTCTTGTCTACACAGACATCCAGGTGTGTGCTCTGGTAAGGAATGCTTATCATGTTATGTACCTGCCTTTAAAATGATCTGTATACATTCCAACCTTAGAGATTTCCCTCAAGATTTTGTTTTTTTGTTTTTTAATTTTTATTAATTTTAATAGGGTGACATCAATAAATCAGGGTACATATATTCAAAGAAAACATGTCCAGGTTATCTTTTCATTCAATTATGTTGCATACCCATCACCCAAAGTCAGATTGTCCTCCATCACCCTCTATCTAGTTTTCTTTGTACCCCTCCCCCTTCTCTACCCCCCCTCCCTCTTTCCCTCACCCCACCTCCACCCCCGTTACCACCACACTCTTGTCCGTGTCTCTTGGTCTCGTTTTTATGTCCCACCAATGTATGGAATCATGCAGTTCTTGTTTTTTTCTGATTTACTTATTTCACTCCATATAATGTTATCAAGATCCCACCATTTTGTAGTAAATGATCCGATGTCATCATTTCTTATGGCTGAGTAGTATACCATAGTAGTGTATATGTGCCACATCTTCTTTATCCAGTCTTCTATTTTTTTTTTTACAGTGATTAAGGCCTTTAAGCAAGTTCTTGGTCAATACAGCCAGAATCCATAAAAGAGTGGTGTCCTTAACATGTTCACCAAGTCCAAGTTGGCACCAACACCATTCCAAATCCCTGCAAATGCAACCCAACCCAAGTTTGGTCTGTTTAACAGGAGCTGTCACAAGGATCAGGAGTCCAGGAAAAGACCACAACCAGGAAAAGTCCACATGGCACTGGAATTGTTTTCACAATTCTATACTTTGCAGCTCACGTCCAAGTCCCAATGACCGCTGCTTCTAGCTGGTAATGATTCAGGTAGACTGGAAAAGCCATCTGCAGCATGTGTGGAGATGGAGCTTCTGTTCTCCTCTGCCTGGAGAGATGAGACCAGGTTGCTTTTCCCTGGAGCTCTGCGACTGTGGTGTGGTAAAGGAACCTTAGGATACACTAAGCTGAGTGGCAAAGGTAAATTCATAATAGAAGTCGGCAAAAGGGGGAAAGAGAGCTCTAAATTAGGACTAGGTTCCAGCCTAAAATATGAGTGGGGCATTGAGGTAGTAAGATTTTGCTGGTCGTGATTTGCATGTAAAACTTCAGCCAGTGGTTACCTGAGCATCTAATAATCAAATGAAACCCTGGACAGAGGAACTATCCAAATTGCTGATATAGGCACATGATCAGTACAGACACACTGACTGCCTCAACTATTTCTACATCATTCACATTGATGACTCCTGACACCCCAATAGGGCCTGACCCCCTAGCTCATACCAAGTGTCCAGTCTGAGTATAGCCTTTGTCCCACTGACCATCTTAGCTGGATCCAACTGCCCTGATGTTGGGGAAGAAATTGAGCCTGCCATCTTCTCTCCTCTTGTCATTTTAAAACATGTGGTTCTCACTCAGTTGATCCCGGATCTGAATGCAAAAGCATCCAGGAATCACGTAAAAACAATGCCTCTTTTTCTTTTCTTTTATAGAGGCTACTTTATATGCTTTCAGGACTCTGCCAAGTAAGGACTCGCTTGAGACATGAACACAATTCAGAGATTTGCTCTTTTAGAAATCAATCTGGGAAGTTCTACAACATAAAGCATCACAAAGATGTCCCATATTTTAACTTAATAGTGCCTAATGTATAAGAATTGTACATTTTGATAGAATCTTCTTCTATAGTTTGTGCTTAGTTATGGAAAAGTATATGAAACTATCAAATTTTAATCATTGGACTCAAGTATGATATTTTAGAGAAATTATCCTGTCAATTGTGTTTATAATGAAATATATTAATGAGCTCAATTGATCAATAACTATAATGACTTCTTTTTTGTGTGTGTGTGTTTTTTTTAACTTTTTTTCAATTTTTATTTATTCATTTTAGAGAAGAGAGAGAGAGAGAGAGAGAGAGAGGAGAGACAGAGAAAGAGAAGGGGGAGGAGCTGGAAGCATCAACTCCCATATGTGCCTTGACCAGGCAAGCCCAGGGTTTTGAACCAGCGACCTCAGTATTTCCAGGTCGACGCTTTATCCACTGTGCCACGACAGGTCAGGCCTATAATGACTTCTAATATGGCATAGTTTGTATTTCGAACGGGTAGCTCAGAGAAACCAATTTAGGTAATAGTTGCTTCTGTCTGCTGTAGCATCTCCTCACGTCTGGTTACAAAAGGAATTACAGCACCCTGGTCATGCCTTTGCCAGCCTCACCTACGGAACACTGACTGCTTTGCACATAACATGTTTGAATGTTATAAACTTAACATGCTTGATAAATTCCAGCTGTGACAATTATAGGTTTATGCTTCCATAAAATGGAAGGTCATTTATGTTAACTGTTAATTAAAAACAATTTTTAAACAACAACAAAAATCTTTCATATAAGTGTAAGGCATAAAATGCATTTTTAATTTAAAACACTTTTAATTCCTGAAACATTTTATTTATCCAACAAAATAATCATTTTTGAATACTTTAGTAGTTTCCTTTGATTCTTAAATGATAAGATATAGGCTTAAAATACAAAGAACCTATTCTCTCATACAAATAGGAACCTTTGCATAATCAAAACAATAAAATGATTTAACAACAAAAAATAAATGGAAGGTCATTTAAAAGGAAAGATCATTTGCTCTGTCTGAGAAAGAACAGATAAAATGTTTAGTTAAAGCCTTCTTTTTCTTTCTATTCTTTTTCTAAGTGGGAATGAAAAAGAAGCCGCCAACAAAAGTGCTGTTCATATTGCTGCTACTGTTAACCTCCTGCTGTCAAACTCAGGTGTGTGTGCATGTGTTCTTTAAATCTAAGAGCCAATATCAGCTAGTTGAGTACCGCTTTTCAAAACTACAGATATAAAATGATTTGTCTCCATTACTTATTTTCTAGACAAATGCATAAACAAATTCAATACCCATTGAGAACTGACCTTCACAAAAAAACTTCTATGAATTACAGTAATGCCTTACATAGACACTCTAAAATTAAAGATTGAGTGATTAATGGTGAATGCTGGTGGTTGAGGCCAGGTAGGTTGTCACTGAATTCAGGCACATGATAGAGGAACTATGGAACTGGAAAGCATTGGGCCATTCCCATTTATTGGAGGCTCACAAAGATAGGCAAGCAAATAAACAAAAAAGGAAAAGAGCTAATAAACAAAAGAGAGCCTGCTTTTTGCAATGAAGGGCAAGGGAGCAGGAAAACCACACCTCACAGTGGCAGGAGAGCCATCTGGGAGAATTATCACCAAGGGAAAGCACCCACTGCCTTGCATAGACCACATTATACATGTGGCACTGCCACATGCTCACACACCAATCAGGCAAAGTGCTTGCAGCTGGTAAACCAGCGAGCAAGCCTAACACAGCTATTTTCCCCACAAATGGTAACACAAAAATACTAGACTCTTGTTAAACATTAGAAAGTCATTTATTGGCCTGACCTGTGGTGGAGCAGTGGATAAAGCGTCGACCTGGAATGATGAGGTCGTTGGTTCAAAACCTTGCACTTGTCTGGTCAAGTCACATATGGGAGTTGATGCTTCCTGCTCCTCTCCCCTTTCTTTCTCTCTCTCTCACTTACTCTCTCTCTCCTCTCTAAAATGAATAAATAAATAAATAAAATTTTAAGAAAGTCATTTATCAATTCTATTATGCTAATTTTTCTTTCCCATCCTAAGAACAAATAATTTAGTATCATATTCTTATTCTAATTTCTTCTCTACAATAGGATTTCTAGGACATCTAGTTTTATTTCCATACATAGCAAGACCTCTCTCATAAGAATGAGACTTAACCATGTCAAAAAAGTATTTTCTAGGGCACAAAGGAGAAGCGCCCATTTGCTTCCCTATCCTTCCTCCTCTTCTCTCTCTCTATCTCTCTCTTCCCCTCCCGCAGCCAAGGCTTCATTGGAACAAAGTTGGCCCGGGCACTGAGGATGGCTCCCTGGCCTCTGCCTCAAGTGCTAGAATGGCTCCATTGCAATGGAGCAACGCCCCAGATGGGCAGAGTATCACCCTCTGGTGGGCATGCCGGGTGGATCCTGGTCAGGCTCATGCGGGAGTCTGTCTCTTTGCTTTCCCGCTTCTTACTTCAGAAAAATACAAAAAAAAAAAAAGTATTTTCTATAAAGTTTTTTGCCGGCCCTGGCCGGTTGGCTCAGCGGTAGAGCGTCGGCCTAGCGTGCGGAGGACCCGGGTTCGATTCCCGGCCAGGGCACACAGGAGAAGCACCCTCCGCCGCGCCTTCCTCTCTGTCTCTCTCTTCCCCTCCTGCAGCCAAGGCTCCATTGGAGCAAAGATGGCCCGGGCGCTGGGGATGGCTCTGTGGCCTCTGCCTCAGGCGCTAGAGTGGCTCTGGTCGCAACATGGCGACGCCCAGGATGGGCAGAGCATCGCCCCCTGGTGGACAGAGCGTCGCCCCTGGTGGGCGTGCTGGGTGGATCCCGGTCGGGCGCATGCGGGAGTCTGTCTGACTATCTCTCCCTGTTTCCAGCTTCAGAAAATGCAAAAAAAAAAAAAAAAGTTTTTTGCCAAACATTGTAATAGAAATTTTGTTATAATAACAAGGAGAGCAGACCCCTTGTAGGTGACAACTCTGACATATTAATGAGTGTGAAGCAGCTGTGTTAGGTTTGCTTGCTGGTGTACCAGCTGCAAACATTTTGCTTGATTAGTGCATAAGCACCTGGCAGAAGCATGAGTGCTTACACTATATAAGGCTATGAGTGCTTGCGCTAGAAAGAAATGGGGAATTGCGGATGGCCTGCCCACCACTGTGAGGGGTTATTTTGCTGTTTGCCTGGGAAGCAGTTTCCCCTGCCTGTGTGCGTGTCTCTCATTGTGAGACTTTATTAAATAGGATGATGTGGGGCAGCTGTGATAGGCTTGCTTGCTGGTTTAGTGGCTGAAAGCCCTTTGCCTGATTAGTGTGTGAGCACGTGGCAGCACCACATGTGTGTGTATGGTCCATATAAGGCTATGGGCACTTGGGTTCAGGGGGATTGTCGATGCTCAGATTGCTTGCCTGCCACTATGAAGAGCCGTTTTTCTGTCTGTTTACCTGAGAGGTGGCTTCCCCTGCCTATGTGCTTGTCCATCATTGTGAGACTTTATTAAAAAGAACCCTTTATGACCCAACCCTTTCCAGCTCTGCAGTTTCTCTACCATCTGCCCAAATACAATGTGAACCTACCTGGTCTTGGCCACCAGCATTACATCTGGCACAGCGATCAGGCTTTGAAGCAGATGGGTATGGAGCTGCCGACAACCCTGAAGGGTGAGGTAGAGGAGTGGTCACTGTTCTCCAACATATGGTTCCCTGTAGCTGTCCTTTTGGGGACCATAGACTGGGTGTTTTTTACAGCCTGGTGAGAGGAAACCGAGAGCTCTGTGCGAGAGGCAGCCTGAGGTTGAAAGCTCCAGGATGAGCTGTGGACCAAAAGGCAACAACAGCACAAGCTGGAACAGTCACTGGAGAAAGAGCTGCAGATCCAAGAATTATAAGTCAGACTGTAGTAAGGTACCAGAAAAGCTACAGAATTAATATTGATAGTTTAGGAAGCTTAAAGAACATTTTATGGGCCCTGGTTGGTTGGCTAAGTGGTAGCGTGTCAGCCTGGCGTACAGAAGTCCCAGGTTCGATTCCCGGCCAGGGCACACAGGAGAAGCGCCCATCTGCTTCTCTGCACCCCCCTCCTTCCTCTCTGTCTCTCACTTCCCCCCCCCCCCCCCCCCCCCCCCGCAGCCAAGGCTCCTTTGGAGCGAAGATGGCCCGGGCGCTGGGGATGGCTCCTTGGCCTCTGCCTCAGGCGCTAGAGTGGCTCTGGTCGCGACAGAGCAACGCCCCCTGGTGGGCAGGCCGGGTGGATCCCGGTCGGGCGCATGCAGGAATCTGTCTGACTGTCTCTCCCTGTTTCCAGCTTCAGAAAAATATATATATATAAAAAAAAGAACATTTTATGAATTTGACCTAGACGTGCAAAGAGATTTTGTAGATGTGATTTCTATACTTGTGTGATTAGCACCAACTCAGGATGGCTGATAGCATTGTATTGTAAATGAAGAGGGGAAGGAGATTTGGATTCCCATCCTTCCCCCCATACCTGTGAGGAAGCAGGTAAATAGCTAGCCAGGTGCAGGAAGGGAGAGAGAAAAAAACAAACCTTTTCTTATTTGATGAGCCATTTGCAGGCATTTATCCCCTAGCACCATGGAAACCACCTCTCCCCTCCTGAAAGCGTGTAATTAATGTATAATATCTCTAAACAAAGGAATGGCAAATGAACACTAGAAAATTTAGGAATATCTTTTAATATGTGGAATAATATCTTTGCTATTATGTTACCTTATAAGTTTTAATGTGTAGAAATGTTTTTATAGGTCCTATAGACAAATATTGTAAGATTGCTAATGAATTATGTTCCATCCCCCTCCTTCTTTTCCTGCCAACTTGTGTGTGTGTGAACAAAGGTATATAACCTGCTGCAAGGGCTCTGGCAGATGCACATGATTTGGGTTTGCAATTGTCCCATGTCAGCCATATGCGGCCGGCATATTTAATAAATCTTTCCCTTTAATAAAACTCTTCAAAATTCATCTGGACTTGGTGTCTCTACGTAAACCAACAGAATTGAGGTACGGCTACTTTACAACAAGACTACAGGCTGAGAACCAGTGACGATGTGAACTGGAGCCAGCACTGGAGAGAGGGAGGCCGACCAGTTTCAAGAGTTACATTGTGAGGTGCAGGACGAACACCAACAGTGCCTGAAACTGGAGAAGGAATTGTGGGTTCACAAGTTGCAGTTTGCCTTGGAAGCTGAACACTGGCAGTTGAGGGAGCCACTGCGCCACTTCACCCGCAGGTGTTGTAAGGTACTAAAAACTACTGAATTAATATTAATAGTTTAAGAGGCTTGGAGAACATTTTATTAATTTGGGTTAAGGTGTGCAGAGAAATTGTGAGAATAGTCTCTGTACTGTGTGATTGGCATAACCAGGATGGCCCTTGGCATTGTATTGTAAATGCAAAGGGGAGGGAAACATGGATTCCCAGACATTCCACCACACCTGTGGGGAAAGGGGTGAATGGCTAGCCAGGTGCAGGAAGAGAAAAGCCAAAATAAACCTTTTCTTATAACTATGAGCCATTTGTGGGCATTTGTCCCCACAGAAACTACCTCTCCTATGTAAATGAATGTGGTTAATATGCGGGACTCTGGACAGAGAGATGGCAGATGAACACTAGAAAATATAGGAATGCCTTTTAATATGTAAAGAGACATCTTTCTACCATTGTGTTGATTTGTAAATTTTGTTTTCTCCAAAAGGATGTATGGCTTGCAAATTGAACATGGTCCTATCATGTTAAAGGACATATGACTATAACCAATAGTGGTAAAGGGCTCCTAATTACAATTTTTGCTTCTGTACCTCCCACTTACAAAACTATAAAAACTAGGTAAAACAAAGGGCCAGCACGCTCTCCCTCAGATTTCTGTTGGAGTTGCCGCTGCTTGGCCAAGCTAGACAATAAAGCTTTGGTGTGTAATCGACAGACCTTGTTCATGTCTTCAATGTTTCAGGTCCCTCCAGATTGGGCATAAAACAGTGACAGCTGTTGGAGATACAATTGTGGGTTCAGGAGCTCAAGAGTCTGCTTCCGGCCAAGGGCTGGCAGCTACAGGAGCTGAAGTGGGCATGAAAGATGAAGCTGCATTCCTGCCAGCGGAGTGGCTCTGAGTCAATGGGAGCAGACATTTCCAACTCTTCTGAAGGGAATCTCAGGTTGCAACTGCCATCTGCAGACTTGGAGCCTGGCCAGTGGTCACCAAGAAGGTAAAGACGCAGCAGCCAAGAGTCCTTCAGGGGCAGCCACAGCCCCTACCCAAGTAGTGGAACACTCTGTGGTCTGGCCCTACACCTGGTCAGAGCTGATGGAGTTGGGGGTGAAATTCAGGCAAAAAACCCACTGAGCCCCTGGCAGCCTGCTTGGTGCAGCTGCAGGACCTAGGGGTGAATGACATCATGCTCTCCAGAACAGAGATGGACCATAAGGCTGTGAGGGCTGCTGCCCATGCTGTCCCCCCAACTGATAAGAAAAACAGGCCTGGGAAAGTTAACCAAATACAGATGTCAGTAGATTTGATTGCAGCTGGGGAAGATAGAAAGAAATTAGATAGCAAGCCTAATAAAGTCTTAGAGCTTTGGTGGCAGCTTGAGTCAGAACAGAGGTTCCAGCTGCAGAAAAGTCAGGGCAAGCAAGTAGCCCCGACCTCTGCCAAGAAAATGGCTGGCGTTCAGGTTACAGGATCCCCAAGACCCATTGTCTCATTTTGAATATGGGGACCAGTGAGAGACCCACCCAACAGGGATGGGTGGGGGTCAGAGGCCCAATGTGAAATTGGCAATTCATTAGTCCCCTTCTAATGTGCAGCAGGTATTGGCATTAGAAGGTAATAGGTGCTTTTTTTATAGCAGCAACAGCTAAGAGAGCTGTTAAGGAGATGCAGCCTTGAATGTGTTTGACTCCACCAGGCCCTGTGAGGTTGTTGAGGGGTTTGGATGGGGCTTGTGTCAATGAACAGCACACTATGGAAATGTGCTGAGGTTTGTTAATAAAGAACTATATGGCTATATAGACCTTTACCTTGGTGATTTGCACAGACAGCTAGGCTATCTATCGTGGACTGACTCTTGGACTGCAACTAGAGGGGGGCACTGGCTCTCTTGATGGATGGACACATCGCTCATGGACAGTACTATGAGAGACCCTGATGCAAGGAGTGGGCGTACAGCACTTGTGGAGGCCCTCCTGCACTGGTTCTCATCCAGTTGCAGAGATGAACCAAGGACACTTTATAGTTTCCATGGACACAACTCTGGACTATACAGGGCCTCCTACTTACCATAAGGTAGGGAGTTTGGGGTGGACCTCTGGGTGACACCTTGAGCAAAGTGCTCAGGGAGACATTGCAAAGGGCACCTTTGTAATTATTGCATAACTTTTGCTGTTGCTGTAGTCTCTGTTTCCTGTCCTGTAGATTGTAAAGGCAGCAACTCGAAAGGGGTGGAATGTGGGGCAGCTGTGTTAGGCTTGCTCACTGGTTTACTGGCTGCAAGCCTTTTGATTAGTATATGATCACATGGCAGTGCTACATGTGCATGGCCTATATAAGGCTATGGATGTTTGCAGGGGGATTGCAGATTGCCTGCCCCTCAAGGTGAGGGACCATTTTGCCCGTTGTTTGCCTGAGAGGTGGTTTCCCCTGCCTGTGTGCTTATCCGCCATTGTGAGACTTTATTAAACAGAATGGCCCAATCCTTTCCGGCTCCACAGTTTTTCTACCACTTGCCCAAGTCCAGTGTGGACCTGCCTGGCCTCAGCCACTGGAATTACAATGAGGAAAGGAATTGTGATTTGGAATAGTGAGTTAAATTAGCTGTAGATTTTACTTCTGCTTGCTATGTTACTGCATATTATTTTCAAACAGTGTAAATTGCTAAGCACTAAAAATTTTAAAAGATTTAATATTATGAGTGTCAGAAAAAAAAGAACATGCTTAGTGGCACATTAATTAGTACTGAATTCTGATTGAATTCTGTGTTTACAAATGCATTAGGGAGGTGGTTTTAATCTCTGCAACCACAGTGAATAAAAATAAATTAATGATAGAGCACAGAGAATGCTGTCAAATGTGTTCTTCCATCTTATAGGAAAGAAACTGCTTATTAAAAATTTTCTCTGCAGGCAAAGTGAAACTTATAATTGACAGCAAAAAGGTAGAAATCGAAGGTAGTATCATAGACTTTATGGAAGATTTTATCCAGAGTCTAAATTAGAAAAATCTTTCCTTCCACACTTTGACCTCAAGGAACCTACTGAGTCCCTATTTTTGTGTCTGAAGTTCACTAATGGAAGGATACTGAAAAAAAAAGATGAAAATTTAAACAGTAAGTCCTTTCTTTAGAAAAGAATATGCATGTGCAGGCAGTGGCAAACAAAACCTCATGGAGGGCACCTTTAACTGCACACTTAGCTCATTTAAGGGCCACTGTTGTTATAAAGTAGGGTACTTTAATTCTGCAGGTTATGTAGAGAAACCAAGGCAGGATACAGAATTTTTAGGAGGAGATTTATTAATAAGCAGGCTTCATATGACTTACATGGGGTATAGCTAACCCAAATCATGTGTCCCCAAAATAGCCTGAAGCTATAGATATATAGACTTGATCACATATAGGTTGCAGGGAAAAAGAGGGGGAGCATGACACAATAATCAGTTATAACAAACTTACAACATTCCTCTATAAGATCTATAAAAAACAGGCAAAGTGAAACATAATTGACAGCAAAAAGGTAGAAATCCAACATATTAAAACTTACAAGGTAACACAATAGTGATGTCATTTTACATATCAACACAGTAGTGGTAAATGTCGTTTTATATATCAAAGACATTCATAAATCTTTTAGTATCTACCCCCCATCCCTTTGTCTCTAGAGGTATATGTTACTCTCAGGACTCCAGGAGGGGAAGAAAGGTTAAAATCAGTGTAGGATATGTAAATATTGTCTCTTATTGAAAGGGAAAGAAAGTTCTTCAGATAATCTTTATTCTTTCAGAGGACTATAGTTAAACTGTGACTAGATGACCCAGTTGTCCTTGTAAGCCAGGAAGCTCCCACATTCTTCTCTCTCCATTCTTTAAAGAAAGGAGGAAGCAAGAAGCCTGACTTTTCCTCTTTAAAATGGCATTGCCAGTACTAAGTTTTACAGTCCTTTGGCACCTTATCACACTGTGAGTGATTGTTATTACCAGGACACATTTCACACTAATCTCATTGACACAAAATGTTATGACTTCATTTGTCTGATCTCATCTACTCTTAAAACTTGATTTAAAAAAAAAAAAACAAAAACAAAAAACTGGCAAGCCATCTCTTCTTTCTGAACTCAGATTCCTGAGTGCTCATTTATCACTCTGTTCTCTTTTCTTCCCTTTCTTTGTGTTTTCTGTGGAAAACCTGCCTGGCCCTCACCTGACTAAAGCTCATCCCCTCAGATTCCTCATTGCTATGGGCCCTGGCCAGGTAGCTCTACCTACCATGCGGCATTGGGGTTGGACTAGGACTTCTTGTCCTCCCTGGCTCTCCGCTCTCTTACACAAATTCTTCAGGGTTAGTTTTGAATTTACCCTAATTATACAATGTTATACCGGGGAATGAGAAGAACTGATTTGAAAACAAATGCTTGTGGGAAAGATATGCAAATTCACTTGAAAATGTTGGGCAAATGTCAGTTTCTTCTAAGCCAAAAAACAAATATATCTCATCTTGATATTACTGTTGGAATCCATCGGAGTCCAAAAACACCAGAGTAGCAGGCTTTATTGAAAGGAAGAAAGGAACCCTGCTGGGCGCTTCTCTGGGAGAGAAAGGCACCAGTTACAGACTAGGGGCAAATTTTATAGGGTTTAGGAGAGCCTGAGGGGGCACTGAGTCAAAAGTTCTGGTATGTTCCCTCTTACGGTTTTAGGATTTCAGCTTTCTGGAATGCTCCTCCATGGGCAGTTGATCAGCTTTCTGGAACTATTCTGCCTCAGGGGCAATTATCCAGTAAGGGTGAGGTCAGGCAGCCAGGTGGGACAACAAAAGGGCAGTTGGAGTTCCATATATCTATCATTTCTCAACTCTGTAGTATGATAAAAAAAAGAAAAGAGGTGGGGGGAAGGAGAGGGTATGGGGTTCAGGAAGGAAGTTTATCTCAGACCAGCCATCTTCTGGAGCTACTTTCTGCTGTTATCCCTATTGGAGGCCTCCTTTGTGAACCCCCCATGGAGTAGTTGGAGCAGGGGTTGTAAAAGCATTTGATTGTAGGTAATCCTGGAGATTTCTCTCATTTGGGCCTGCAGGAACATTGTTTGGAGTAGGGGTGTTTTTATAGGGTTCCAGATTTTTCTGTTTTGCGAGGACAGGTTTCAGGGTTGATGTGTAGGGTTATGTAGATTTTTCCAATTTTCTGATTAGCAAAGGTAGGCATGCAGTTCTGTAAGAAACTAGTGAACAAACATAAGAGCCAGGGTTCAAAAGTTAGAAAAATAAATAGGAGAGTGAGTGGACTAATGAAAGGCAATAGTCAGGACACCCAGTTTGTGTGAAACCACTGATTCCATGTTTACGAATTCACTGGGCTTCAGAGAGAGAGAGAGAGTGGAAATAAGACAGGGCAGCGGCAGCAGCCAGTCCCCCTGCCCCTAGACCTACTTCTATAAAAATTCTTAAAGCAACAAGAAGAGGAATTACCTGTATACCTCGTTTGTTTGGTCTTTAGATTGACGGGTAGTGTACTAGGATCTGGAAGAGGTTCATGGAGTGGGATTAGGTTGATATTTGGGGTGAGACAGATTAGGTACAGGTTTCTGTCCAATTAATAGGGAGACACATATAGGTGTTATGCCGTTTTTCTACTTTAGCAGCAGTGAGAGTTGGCAGGATCATGGTGTGTGGACCTGTCTACGTGAAAGTCAGTCCTTGAGTGATGTAATGCTGGAAGTGCCTCTTGGACAGTCTTTGAACAGTTTGCCGAATAACCTGTAAATCCTGCAAGTACTTAGGGAAAGGATGATTATATTTCTACACTTTGCAGCTAGAGTTTAAGTCCTAGTGACTACTGCTTCTAGCTGGAATTAGCAGCAGGTGCCAGCCTACAATAGGCATGGGGCATTGAGACAAGAGGAATAAAGGAGATGCTATACATTAAATAAAGTAACAAAATCAGACTGTCAATACCCACAGTAGAGATCTTCGAGAGATAAATAAAACTCAAATATTCAGGCAAGGCATAATAGATTGCCCTTGTGTTTACAGGAAATGAGATCAGCTTATCTGCTACTTGGAAGAAATACCTTAGGCTCATGAACAATGTCCTTGGGCCTTCAGTGGCAATTCCCAGCATGTTGGGCAAGGTCAAGTCACTGGTAGCTGGAGCAGGGCTAGAAGAGACTGAACCCTCCCTCCATGGAGCAAGGGGGCAGGTTAACTTCTCGTGTCCCTCTTTCCACAGCAAAGATGTGTCCCTTGGTGGTGCCAAGAAGCCTGGCAGGCTTCAGTTTAATGACCTCTTTCCACTCTGGAGCAGGGCCCTGAGGGAATCCTATGGGCTCTGGAGCCTTTAAGAGTGTATGCCAAAAGCTGGTATTTCCTGATTTCTTTTGGGCCTTATTTGCCTTTTCTGTTACTTCCTTGGCCATTATAGACCTTAAAAGCCATGCTCAAAAGATCTCACTGAGAGGCTTGACTAAGAGAGCAAAATTGGGAATCCAGTGTCTAAAGAAACCTATTAGACCAAGGAAAGAAAGGATTGGATATGTGGTGGTAGGTGGTTAGAGACTGCAGAGGGTCTGAGTTCAATCTAGGATGAGACTCAATTGGTGGGGGTTAAGGCGATGCCCAGATAGACTACAGATTAAGAATGAAGCTGAACCTTAACAGAGAAGACACTATATCCCTTCATGGTGAGGAAGTTAAGAAGGATGGCAGTGTGTCTCCTTAAGGCAGGCAGAGAGGGGTAGGTTATTAGTTTCAAGATTGCCTGCTGCTAAATCCTGAGATAGTGCCTGCTCAAACAGATAAGGGCTGTTTCTGAACCCCTGGGTTAAGACAGTCCATGTAAGTTGCTGGGCTGCATTAGTGTTCAGATAAAGGCAAACAGAAAGTAAAAGTCAGGGTGTAGAGGAATGGTAAAGAAGGCATTCTTGAGGTCTAGGACCGTGAAGTGAGTGGTGTTTGAGGGAATGTGTGACAGTAACCTGTAGAGATTAGGGACTACTGGATGGAGGGGAATTACTGCCTCATTGATTAGGCATAAGTCTGGTATGAGGTGATAAGTCCCTGAAGGTTTTTGAACAGGAAGGATGGGGGTATTTCAGGGAGAGTCCATGGAGATGAGTAAGCCTTAATTTAAGAGGTGGGTAATTATTGGTTTAAGGCCTTAGAAACAGACACAGTTACACATTAAACAAAGACTTCACATACAAATTATGAATTAAGGAATTTAAAATTAGCATGCTTTACTTGTTTCAATTCAAATTATACTAGAGATATTTTCTGACAAAGAGACAAAACAGATTACTTACTCACACAGTTCAATAGACAACTCTGCTTTTTTAAGCTTTTCAAGATGGCAGGGAGTTGTCAGCATAGAGGGGAGGAAGAGAGAAAGCAGATGGATAGACAGCATGAACAGCTGGATGAAAAGGAGGGTCAGAATCTGCAGGAGGAGGAGGAGGAGATTAAAGTGCTGGTGGTGGGTCCATATGGTCAAAGGAGTCAAAAGATTTAGAACTCTGAGGAGAGGGGAGAGAATGAGGGGTAGTGGAAGGCACGGTCAGTCTCTGAGGAGGGGGAAGGATGGGTCAAAGAAGAAAAAGAGACAGAGCTTCCCATCTGTAAGGGGGGAAGAGGATTTTAAAAACACAGTGGAGAAGGGAGGGGCCCCTGGCCAGCAGGGGAGGAGAAAGAGAGAATGGTATTTGCAGGTGAATGAGAAACAGGATTCTGCAAAGGGAGGAGAGGGGGCTCTTGGAGGGAAGAGACTTGAGCAGAAGAGATCCGCAGAGGGACCAGAGAGGGGTCCTGAAAGAGGGGTGCTTCTGGGGGTCAGGCAGGAGGGTGAGAGAGTTGGGAGTCAGGTGAAGGGAAGATTAGAAGTGGAGGTTTTAGGTGAGGTTTTTCTGGCCAAAAATGGCCTGCATGTAGAACAAGCGGCATAGAATTAAGGACAGGAGTAAAAGTAAAAGGAAGCCTGCATATAAGGAATTTCAAAAGACTTTCCCATCCGTTGGCGAAGATTATCTAGATCTCTCAGTATGTTGAAATCAAAGGTCCCGTTTTCAGGCCAATGGAGTCATTGTCGAGCCTATATTGAGGCCAGGCTGTGTTGCAAAATAAAAAAAAATGAGTTTCTTTGGCTTCAAGTCAGAGAGACCTAATTTAGTAAGATTTTTTAGAAGACAGACCAATGGGATTTGGTCAGATGACTTTGACTCCAAAGAGCCCAATGTGGAGATTAGTGATCTAGAGAGGGCGTCCCCACCTCCAATCACAATCTCAAAGGAGAAAGCTCTCCTGGGAATGTGGAGTCGTCCTACTTAGGGGTCATCACCACCCAAGAAGGAGCTCAAAGAGAATGTGGAGGGATTTGGCTAAGTGCTTAGACTTTTGGAATGTGCTATCTCCTGAGACAGAACAATGGCAAACCCTTCAAAATGTGAGGCTGACTGGAGAAAGCCATCTGATGATGAATTAGGGACTTATGGGTCAAATTAAAGCCAATTGGGAGAGGAAAGGGAGAAACTCCTTACCTTTCTGGTCTGGCACGGGTTCAGGACAGGTCACCAGCCAATCAACCAACAATTACATGTTCAAACAGAATCAGGGAGTAAGCCCAGGATGAGCTGCCGCTGCCCGTTGCTTCTCTAGTTGTAAGTTTGGATGGCAAAGAGGGATTGTCCAGGCAGTTAGTACCCTGTTCTGGGTTTCGGCACCAAATGTTGGAATCCATGGGAGTTTGAAAATACCAGAGTAATAGGCTTTATTGAAAGGAAGAAAAGAACCCTGCTGGGCACTTATCTGGGGGAGAAGGGCACTGGTTACAGACTAGGGATGAATTTTATAGGATTTGGGAGATCCTGAGGGGGTAATAAGTCAAAAGTTCTGGTATGTTTCCTTTTACAGTTTTAGGATTTCAGCTTTCTGGAATACTCCTCCTTGGGCGGTTGATCACCTTTCTGGAACTCTTCTGCCTCAGGGGCGATTATCCAGTAAGTAAGGATGAGGTCAGGCAGCCAGATGGGACAACAAAAGGGCAGTTGGAATTTTATATATCTATCAATTACCTTAACCACTCACTGAAACTTAGTCAGTGAATTTTCTGGGAGTCTTTTCCCTCTTCCCATGAAATAATCTAGGCCATTAAATCTTTCAATAAATTATGTTGGGCCACTTTTACAGGTTTAACTATGGAGAATTCTAAGCTTTTCTTACACTACACCAACAGCATGGAGAGACAGGTATAACTGGCAGTTTGGGTATTCCCTAAAGGGTCCCCTCATGAATTAGGACAATGACAGGCATTTGAACTTTGAAAAAGAAAGGAGAAAACCTAACATTTAGCCATCATCTTTCACTAGTTTGAATTTATGAATTCAAGTACTTAGCATTTTATAAAAATGAAAACAGAGTATAAGAAAAGGGCTTAACGAAGAGGAAAATGTATATTCAATCTTAAAGAATATTTGCTCCTAGTAAGCAAACTTAGGTTCTGTAACAAATGCATGTAATTTAAGGAGTTTTTTCAATTTAAACTCACCACATAAAATTTGGAGAATATCATAGGAACTGATTATTCCTGGAATGTATCCCAGGATATTACTTACTAAAGATTTCCTAGGAAAATTCATTTTGATTTAAACCTATGCCCTGGATCATATACTTCTAAAGGCTATGAATATATGCATTATTTACCAGAGCAGGATTTTTTAGAAGTTGTTCATACATAAAATGTCCCATTCTTAACACATAAACCTGAACTAAAACTGAACCTGCAGAGTATTCGTGAAAATTCATGCAAAGTCAGAATTATGCAAAAAGTGCACCCTTGCATACTAAAATGGAAAACATTGTCCCTACCCAAGTCCCCATGAGCTTATTAAATCAGCCTTCAGTAATAAAAAGCTTTCCTTCAAGAAAACTCAATTCATATGCTTATTAAGCACTTGCACTCATGGCCCCCAAGGAAAAGTTTACTTTCCTTGTCTACTCCCCCTTCCCCCACCCACACACACACACCTTTCAGATTCTCCACTTCATTACTTTCCCTCATTTTCCTGGGAATGTGCCTGTTTCTTCTTCCTCTGCATTTTTCTTAGACCATGTGGAGTATTTCATCATTAAAGGACCTGCTTATATTTTCCCTCTACCATGGAGCTTTGGCAGGTCACCTGGAGCTTTCTCTGTCAGCTGTATGTATTGCTCCTCCGGTCTATGTGACTTACTTGGCTTTTACCATTAATTCCTAACTATCATTAGTTGTTTTTTACAGCAGTTTTTCTTTCCAGTCAGATTGCAAACATTCTAACATGGACAAGGACCCTAAATTTTTTCAATTCTCCCCACCCTCTGTTATTGCATCTCACTCATTATATATTCTGGATAGATAGTAGCTTTTTTTTTCAACTGATACTTCTTTAGCAAGTGAATTTAATAGTCTGCATATTCCAGAATTTGGTTAAAAATATGATAGGTTATTAGGGAAAAATGAGGGGCATGTTTTCATAAGCATGGCAGTTTTTATACTATGCAGCTCTTCTTTTATTTTTATTAATTTTAATTGTTTATGTTAACATGAATTCAAGTGGGCGGTAATGGGGGACAAAGGGGTGGGGATGAGGGAGTTAGTAGCTTTTTGATTGATTGAAGAAAGAGATTAAAGATTTCATGAACACTTCACAAAACATTCATATTCTTTGTGGGCTTTTTTAGTGAATTTATTGGGGTGACATTGGTTGATAAAAGGATGTAGGTCTCAGGTATAGAATACTATAACACATCATCTGTGTATTGTACTGTGTTCACCACCCCAAGTCTAGTCTCCTTCCATCACCATCTCTACCTCCCCTACCCCCTTTCCCTCCTTTAATCACCATGCTGTTGTTTGTGTCTGAGTTGGATTTTTGTTGTTATTTTTGCTTAATCCCTTCACCTTATTTTCCCTAGCAGCATTCTTTTTTTTTCTTTCTACTTTTTCACCGAGAACATTTATATGTTTTGAATCTGACTTGGACTCTGCTATACTGAAGTGTCAGGCATTTGTGCAAACCCCACAAGTACAATGCTGTACAAAGAGCAGCGTGCAGACCCCTGATGGAACATAAGCTGTTTATTAGTGGTCCCTGCCCAGGTAAGTAGTTGCAACAGGATATAAACACTGTAGTCTATTCACTAAGCACATTGTTGCATTCAGCTGACATTATTTTCTTAAGCAAGGCTTTATCGATGAAGAAGTCATCAGCACACAAACACTGAGGTAGAAATTCTGTTGCTCTAGTGAGGATAACAGACACTTTCTAGTTGACAGTTCTGAAGTACTAATGGGAAATGAAATGGGATTCATTTGATTTGCATTCCAACATAAACTCACATGTTGGGCCTAGAACAAATGGTTCAGACCTGCTACTTAAATGCACTTGTCTTACCTGATGAATAGTTAGAGTAAGAACACATCACATGTATTTGTATAACACTAATGGAATCTCTTGGATTTTTAAATCTATTCAGATGAAATCATTAAGAAATAATATCTGATGATGTATATTTTTTATCTTCATTTTACAATTTGGAAAGTTGATACACATGGATATTCAAATGCATACTGAATTTCTCCCTTTATGCACTTTACGTTATAGTTCAGAACTACTGAAAAGTTTATTTTACAAGACAACTGTGAATCAAATGTTAGGATGCAAGAACCTTTTAAGTGGCTTATGTGGTTTCAATTTGCTTTTATATTTAAAAATATACTTTTTAAAGATGTAACTAAACTACTGAAATGATTTTCTGTTTTTCTTTTATAACAAAGATTTCAACTTAGGTAGATGTCGTCTTTCCTCATTCCCTTTTATATACTTATTAAAACACCTGCCTAAGGAGCCTTCCTTCTGCCCCTGGAGCTGTCTTGCATTTGACTCAGAAATGGGAGGTTACCTGCTCCCAAGTTGATATTAAGCTTGGTCCCCAGAGTTCCAAAGCAGCATGGCTTGGGACCTAATTGTCTGGTGGAAAACCCCCTTCAATTTCTGCTTGCTGCCATCTCTGGAATCAGACTCAGTGTCTGGAACCAGGACATCCCCCTGGTTCTCTCCATGGACATGGCTTCCCCAATTCTTACCTGGCTCCTCCACACTAATATCAGTCATTACCCAGAGGCCCTGCTACCCCGTACTTATCAACTGATATCAAATTGGGTCTAAGATACCCAACAGTTCAAAATAGCAAGGATGCCACTGAGCTAACACCAAGTTGTAAAAATACATACACTTGTGCATTTGGTCTAAGGATTAGTGGTGTGGCTGGGGCTTAGGCCAGTATGGAATGAGGAAAGAGAAATGATTAAACATGGGGCTTAATTAATCAAGGCAACACCTTTAAGGCCTTTGAACACCATGCTGTGTTTGAATATTATTTCATAGATAAATGAAAATCACTGAAAGTTTCTAATACAGGTAAGTAACATTGTCAGTTCTGCTTTGTAAAAGATGTTTTTGGCAGCCATGCAAGATCAGTTAACCTGGGGACAGGCAGTGAGACTACTGAAAAGGCTAATGCATTAGGACAAGGAAGAAGTGATAAAAGTCACACATTTGTATTAATAAGAGTGTTAATATTTATTGTTTACACATGGTAGGTAACCAGACTGAAACCTAGGAGCCAAAAGAATGGTTAAAAGCATGAACTCTTCAGACTATTTCACCTGATTTCTGGCTGAAAATTTACTGTCTACGTAACCTTCAGTGAATTATTTTATCTCTGGTTTTCTGTTTTCTCATCTATAAAATGAGAGTAATAATAGGACCTATCTCCTAAGTAGTGATAATGAATTGAGTTGATATATGTAAGGCATTTGGAATAGCATATGGCCTTTGTTGGTTAAATAAGTTTTTAAATATGACATATATGTGTGCTCATTTTTGGTGTGGGAGACAGGCTGTAAGCTGGCAAAGTCATTATAGCCTAAGGCTTAGTTTTAAAACTAAGCTTTTCATGCACCCTTGACTATTGCATGATAGGGGGTGGTGCACTCTTATGAGGAATCCCATTTATGCCTCAGATAAGTGACTTTGTATCAGAGACTTCCTTATTTTTATACTGGCTTAAAGGTTTTGATTTCTACACTATAAAATGGGGACAGACTGGGGGTTGGCTCTCTCAGTTCCCTGCTATAACCATTGTAGGGGCTTCCCTGGCCCCTTGCCCTCCATGGGAAAAGCAGGTTTTCTGCTTTTCCCTTGGCTTCTCTTGTGGCTTGCCTGTCTTGATGAAACACCAATAAACAGAATGGCCCACCATCCTCTGACTCCACCATTTCTTTACCATCTGCCTGAATCCAATGGGAACCTGCATGTGAATGGCCACAATGGCAGCCCCTGGCCATACAGCCTTACTCTTATTTTTATTATTATCATTATTTCCTAAGACCATGAAGTTGGAATAATCCAATAAACAATAGAGCTGGAATTTAAATTTGGTTGTCTGACTTTGAGTTCTCATTCTTAGTTATTCTGCTGCGCAGAAGGGCACATCAGAGAATTAGAGAGGTGATGCAAACAAAAGATAAAAGGTAAGGCAGAAGACAGTGTCCAGGATGACTCGAGGTTTCTCATTTGGGTGGCTTTCTGGGGAAAAAAGGAAAAATGGGAAAGTGAGTGAAGAAAACTTGCTGAAGAGGAATTAACACTGTCATGTGGTGGCATATAGCAAGCTCAATCAGTGCTAACAAGTGACTAGATTCCCAAAGGGAAGGAAGGAAAGAGAAGCAGTTGCCCTTGGTCAAAGAATTATCCTCCTCTAACTCAGAAGTTCAAACTCCTTCAGAGCACTGCCTTGGTTAGGAAAGATGGGAGTTCTCAGCTAGAGAGTAGAATAAAACGTGATCCCAATGATAATGAGGAGATATCATTAATGGTTATCCTTTTTGCTTTTGAAGGGAACAACTATCTCCAACTCAGTGAATTCCAATTTTGTGATTCTCTTTTTTTTAATATAGAATTTCAACATGTTGGTATGCCTGTGATATGCCCAGATGAATGTGTGGGCCTCATAAAAAATATTGACCAACCCAGACCTGCTAGATTTACTTTGAAGGTTTTTAAAAATGAGCTTTAGTATCAATAATATACAGATCTAAAACTAGAGTATGATTTTCTCTCTCTTTGAAAATAACAAATATTTTTTAGATTATTGGTCTACTCCTCTTTTTTTATAAGTTTGTAAAAGGTTTTGCTAAACCTTTTGAATAATCTACTTACAAAACACAACAGACAACCTGTGGCAGTGCAGTGGATAAAGCGTTGGCCTGGAATGCTGAGGTCGCCGGTTCAAATCCCTGGCTTTGCCTGGTCAAGGCACATATGGGAGTTGATTCTTCCTGCTCCTCCCCCCCTCTGTCTTTCTCTCTCTCTCTCTCTCCTCTCTAAAATGAATAAATAAAATCTAAAAAAAATGCTAACAAAACACAACAGACTATGACTTAACAGAATTATTTCCTGTACTTTTGTGGAAATTATTTTATCATTACTGAAGAGAAGCAAGTCTTCTTGTATTTCGAATTAAAGAATTTTTTTACAATGTTACTTTTTAAAATCTTTTTTGTCACTTGGATTAAAGAACTAGCTAGATATTATTTCTCAATGATTCATGATCCTGTGTAACATTTGTTCAAATTTGACAACTTTTGATATTTTTTCTTCACAAAAAAAATTCCTAAATAAAATTTTCTTAATTTTTTTAAATCCACTTTATTGAGGTATGATTGACATACAAAGCTGTATGTATTTAAATATACAACTTTATGAAGTTTGGAGATAAGTATATATCTGTGAAACCATTACCATAATCTGTGCCGAAAATATATTGTTGTAAAGTACTGTACCTTAATCCACGGGTTACATAGAGACACCAAATTCAAATGAATTTTTGAGGAATTTATTAATTAGCCAGCTAGCTACACGAGGCATGATCCCAAATCATTTAGAAAGTCCCTACCATTCTGTGGCTGATTTTATAGACCAAATCACATACCAGTTGGGGTGGGTAAGGAGGAGCTTGTGATCCCTTTGTCTAGGTCAGGGGTCAGAAATCATTTTGGCTGAGAGAGCCATGAACGCCACGTATTTTAAAATGTAATTCTGTGAGAGCCATACAATATGTTTAACACTAAATACAAGTAAATGTGTGCATTTTATGTAAGACCAACACATTTAAAGTACAATGAGTCTCTAAATTCTTTGTAATAATGTTGTTATGCTGTTGCTAACCAATGATGAATAAAGTACTTCTTACCATTAATGCGACCTCTGGTGCTGCATGGTTTTGCTGATGACTTTCTGGTCTGGTTGATACCTGGTGAGGTTAAGCTTCATGTAGGCGTTGAGACTTCCATCTGTTAAATGTGATCATATGTTGGTCTTAATGTTCTTTAGATGTGAGAAATACTGCTCACATGTATACGTAGAGTCAAACATTGTCAGTACAGCAATACTCATATGCTGCAGTGTGTGGTATGTGACAGGAAGCGCGTCCCAAGTTTTGACAATCAGCTGGTCCATGGGTTGAAGTTTTCTCATTTCTCCCCACTTGTGTTTGCTCACCAACTCTGCTTGCTGTCATGCAAGTCTTTCCAAATCTGCATTCAGTGACTTGAACTTATTCACCCACATGTCTGAGGCCTTCAGGTCAGCAGCTTGTAGCTCAAAATCTCTGATAGAGACACCGGGGATGTAACTCAGGTTGGCATTGTCCACTGTACACTCGTGTGGATGGGTGATGAACTTAAAAAGAGTGTGCTCACGAAATTCTCCAAAGCACGCTTTGAATGACTGCAGGAAATTAGATGTGAAGCCCGCTAGCTGCTGGAGATCAAGATGTTGAGCAGGGTCACTTGCTGTGCATGCATCTTTAAACTCTCCCAGTTTTTCAAAGTGTAGTAAATGACCTGTTTCAATGTTGGCAATGAAGAGTTCCAGCTTGTTTTCAAATGCAGACACTGCTTATTGAAGGGATAAGACTGTATTTCCAATGCCTTGCATTTTCACATTGAGCTGGTTCAGATGTTCAGTCATGTCCACGAGATAGTAGAACTTCAGGAGCCACTCAGTGTTAGCTAACTCAGGATGCTCGACGTTTTTCATTTCAAGAGAAGTCTGGATTTTGCTCAGACAAGCCGCAAAATGGCTGAGCACCTTCCCTCTTGACAACCAATGCACATTGCTGTGCAGAAGCAGACCAGGATAATTATTCCCAACTTCATCCAGAAGTGTTTTAAACTGGCGACCATTTAAAGCTCAGGCAACAATAAAGTTAACCACCCAAATGACCAGTGACATCACCTCACCAAGCTGCTCACCACACAGCTGAACACAAAGTGCTCCTGAGGTAGGATGTAGTGAAAACTTAGGATGGGTCTCTTTTCATGTTCATGAAGAAGCACTATGAATCCTCTGTTTTTCCCCACCATGAATGGAGCACCATCAGTACACACTGAAATAAGTATATCCATCAGTGTTTTTTTTTTCTTTAGCGAACTCAGTGAAAGACTTGAATAAATCCTCCCCTCTTGTTGTCTCTTTCATAGGCAAAACAGCAAGACTTTCCTCATGTAGTGTGTCACCTTGCAATCACACTGAACTGGGATAAATGGCTTTCGTCTGTTGACTCTTCCAAAGAGAGAGAAGAGAATGGTGCTGCATTTATGTCCTTCACTTGTGTTGCCTCAATTTGATTTGCCATCATAATGGTACGATCATTAACAGTTCTTGCCGACAGAGGCATGTCTTTTATTTGTTTGATTATCTTGTCTTTATCCAAAAAGTCGTCAAAAAGTTCATTGGCAACATCAAACATGAATGTTTTGGCATACTCCCCATCTGTGAATGGCTTTCCATTTCTCACAATTGCTAAAGCACCAGCAAAGCTGGCCAAATTCCAGTCACCTTGTTGGGTCCAAACACGGATCTGCTGCTGACTAGCACTCTGCACAGTAGCTCTTGACATGCTTTCTTCCTGCTGTGCCCCGCTGTATATTTCAACGCAAATGGAGTATGGCGTGTGTCAAAGTGCCGATTTATATTTGACTGTTTCATCGATGCAATTTTACCACTCCATATTAGACACACTGCAGAACCTGCTCTCTCCACAAAGGCGAATTCCTCTGTCCATTCCTGCTGAAAAGTATAATACTCCTAGTCTTTTTTTCTTTTAGCCATCTTCTTTGTCAAAAGGGTTTCTGCAGGGCCCTGGCTGGTTGGCTCAGTGATGGAATGTCGGCCTGGCGTGCAGGAGTCCCTGGTTTGATTCCCGGCCAGAGCACACAGGAGAATCACCCGCCTGCTTTTCCACCCCTCCCCCTCTCCTTCCTATCTGTCTCTCTTCCCCTCCCACAGCTGAGGCTCCATTGGAGCAAAGTTGGCCCGGGCGCTGAGGATGGCTCCATGGCCTCTGCCTCAGGCGCTAGAATGGCTCTGGTTGCAACAGAGCAGCACCCCAGATGGGCAGAGCATCGCCCCCTGGTGGGCATGCCGAGTGAATCCCGGTTGGGCGCATGCGGGAGTCTGTCTGACACCCTCTCCATTTCCAACTTCAGAAAAATACACACAAAAAAAGGGTTTCTGCAATTAGCTAGCTGACTACTTGATTAAAAGGCGGGAAGTTTACTTCCTGACCTCACAATGACTCGTGTATGTTATGCATTATCCAATAAAAATTTGGTGTTGTCCCAGAGGACAGCTGTGATTGGCTCCAACCACCCGCAACCATGAACATTAGCAGTAGGAAATGAATGGATTGTAATACATGAGAATGTTTTATTTTTTTTAACGTTATTTTTTTTTATTAAAGATTTGTCTGCGAGCCAGATGCAGCCATCAAAAGAGCCACATCTGGCTCCTGAGCCATAGGTTCCTGACCCCTGGTCTAGGTATATGTTACTCTCAGGACTCCAGGAGGAGAGGGTGAGTCAAAGTGTACCTTAATTATTATTCTTAATTAATATTCTTAATTAAGGTACATAAACATTCTTTTCTAAAGGCTTTTAAAAAAAGAGAAGTGAAGGAATTCTTAGATAAGTTCTATCTTCCTTGCTCTGTTGTTAAATTATGATTTACTTGACCCAGTTGTCCTTGCTAGCCAGGAAGTTCCTGCATTCGTCTCCCTCCATTCTCCACAGAAAGGGGGGGGGGGGAGAAACCTGACCTTTCCTCTTTAAAATGGCATTGCCAATACTAAGTTTTACAGTTCTTTGGTACCTTATCACAATATCCTCCACCACAAATGTCCCCTCCCATCCTTTTTATTACTATTATTATTAGTAGTAGAATACTTATTGTAAGTCTACCCCCTTGGAAAATGTTAAAGTATATAATACAGTATTTTTAACTATAGGCACTATGCTGTATAATAAATCATTAGGAGTTATTCATCTTGCATAACTGAAACTTCATATCGATTGAATAACACCTTCCATTCCCCCCCCCCTTTCAAACCCCTGGCAACTACCAGTCTATTCTCTGTTTATATAAATTTAAGTATTTTAAATCCCTCATAAAAATGTTTTCATGTAGTATTTATGCTTCAAAGTCTGGCTTATTTCACTTAGCATAATGTCCTCCAGTTCATCTGTGTTATTGCAAATGGCAAGATTTTTTTTTAATGGCTAAATAATAATCCATTGTATGTATACCATATTTTCTTTATCCATCCATCCATCCACTGGCAGACACTTAGGTTACTTCCATGTCTTGGTCTTTTTGAATAATGCTGCAATAAACATACTCTGATGATCCCTGCAAGCACTTATAAATACCTATAGGTCAGAATGCTTTGTCTTCAACAAAAAAAGACTGTTTATGAGACTCAAGGAAAGGACTATGCCAGGTACTCTGGGGCATAAGCTTCTGCTAGCATTGCTGAAATAACTGTGAGTTTATACCACTGGGGTCAGTAAGAATTTCTACAACTCTAGTGGGTTATGGCTTCTCATATTGAGAACAATATGCTTAGAATGTTGGTCAAATAAGTTTTTAAATGTGACATATGTTTGCTCGCTTTTGGTGTGGGAGACAGGTTGTAAGCTGGCAAAGTTGTTATAGCCTAAGGCTTAGTTTTAAGACTAAGCCTTTCCCACCCTGGGGTGGTGCACTCTCATGAGGAATCGCATTATGCCTCAGATAAGTTGATTTTGTATCAGAGACTTCCTTGTTTGTATATTGGATTAAAGGTTGTGATTTCTACACTATAAAGTGGGGCAAAACGGGAGCTTGCTCTCTCTTGGTTCCTGAGATTAGCATTAGAAAGCAGAGAGCAGAGAAAGGCCACGTGGAGGAGGCCAGGAGAAGTAGCCAAGATGGAGGAATGCTGAAGGAGAAGCCAGTTTGTGCAGAGTGTGTGCAGAGAGAAGGAGATGGGGAACAGAGGTGAATAAGGCTAGTGAACTAGAAACCTTTGATTCTAGGTGTTGGGCAGATAAAATGTATTATGCTCACTTTGTTAAAAATGGTGCTGCCCACATGAGGCCGTCGCCCAGGTGATATTAATGTGTGTTGAGAATCCTTGTAGCCTGGGGCTTAGTTTTGGGATTAAGCCTTTCCCACCCTTTTTGATGTGGGGTGGTTGTAAAGCCAGAAGCCAGGGCCAGGGCCACCATCACAGCAGCCCGGCCCATGCAGGTTCGCATTGGATTCGGACAGTCGGTAAAGAAACAGTGGAGCCAAAAACTGATGGGCCATAGTCTTTAATTCTAGCTTGCACCCGGCGGGCAAGTAAAAAATACACACTGGGCTCCGAAACCTAATCATATTCAGTGCTCACAAAGCTACTGATTTATTCGAGTTTCCTAGAATCAAAGGTTTCTAGCTCACTAGCCTTATTCTCCTCAGTTCCCCATCTCCTTCCTTATCCCAGATACAGACTCTACACAAACTGGCACCTCACTCAGCACTCCGCCATCTTAGCTGCTTTTCCTGGCCTCCTCCACGTGGCCTCCTTCTGCTCTGCTCTCTCCTCTAATCATCCCAGGAACCAAGAGCACAAACTCTGTTCTGCCCCCATTTTATATTGTAGCTTCACAACCTCTAATCCAATATACAAAATAGGGATGTCTCTAGTAGAGTCACTTCTCTGAGGCATGATTGGATTGTACCACCCCACATCAAAAAGGGTGGGAAAGGCTTAATCCCAAAACCAAGCCCCAGGCTACAACGATCCCCAACACACATTAATATCACCTGGGCGACGGCCTCACGTGGGCAACGTCATCTTTAACAAAGTGAGCATAATATATTTTATCTGCCCAACAGTGGTACAATCCAATCATGTCTCAGAGAAGTGACTTTACTAGAGACTTCCCTATTTTGTATATTGGATTAGAGGTTGTGAAGCTACAATATAAAATGGGGGCAGAACGAGAGTTTGCTCTCTTGGTTCCTGGGGTGATTAGCATGAGAGAGCAGAGGGAGCAGAGCAGAGAGCAGAAAGAGGCCATGTGGCCAGGAGAAGCAGCCAAGATGGCGGAGTGTTGAGTGAGAAGCCAGTTTGTGCAGAGTTTGTATCTGGGATAAGGAAGGAGATGGGGAACTGAGAAGAATAAGGCTGGTGAGCTAGAAACCTTTGATTCTAGGAAACTCGGATAAGTCAGTGGCTTTGTGAGCACTGAATGTGAGTGGGTTTTGGAGCCCAGTGTGTATTTTTACTTGCCCGCTGGGTGCAAGCTAGGATTAAAGAAAATGGCCTATCAGTTTTTGGCTCCATTGTTTCTTTACCGACTGTCCGAATCCAATGCGGACCTGCACTGGCCAGGCGGCTGCTGTGATGGTGGCCCTGGCTGCTGGCTTTACACTAGGAAACTCAGATAAGTCAGTAGCTTTGTGAGCACTGAATGATTGGGTTTTGGAGTCCAGTGTGTGTTTTTACTTGCCCACCAGGTGCAAGCTAGGATTAAAGGTAATGGCCCAACAGTTCTTGGCTCCGTTGTTTCATTACCATCTGTTCGAATATAATGTGAACCTGCATTGGCCAGGTGGCTGTGATGGTGACCGTGGCTACTGGCTTTACAAATCAGATATGGCCAGAGAGTTTTAAGGAACTAAGACTGACTTTATAAAGTCAATGCTTACAAAGCTCTCTTGGGAAAACTGGCCTGGTATCTGGCTTATGGAGTGCTTAGCCTTACAAATAAGGAAGGATAATCACTTCGGGACTGGCACCGGAATTTTAGGGTATTTGGGGGACTTTAAGAAGAGAAAAATTCAACTAAATCTCTAGGTACTACAAATGAAATCTGATGCTGAGTTCTTGGCTTGGCTTTCTAACCTGAAGAAGCTTTTAAAAGTCCAATCTGAGATCCCTCGCTTCAAACCCAAAGTCTAAGGATCTTCTCAAGTGGCCAAGCTCTGATCTCAGAAACTGAATGTTAAGTCTGTTCCAACCATTAAACTTTGTTTTCCTTTTTATTTCTATAAGATTTCCCCTCATTCAATGCCCAGTTGCTTGCACTATCTGACAAATATTTTCTACTGGCAAGACTCAGTAGATAATTCAACTAGTCCTTCAACAACAGAAATGTGCTGAAACAAATTAAGTGTACGAGCTTTCCTGAGTTTTTCAATGGAAAACTAGGCTTCTCTTGAACAAAAGAAAGGACTGAACAAGATGATCTTAACATATCCCTCAGCTTAATGCAAGAAGGCACAGCAGGGGAAGGCACACCCTCCAGAGGAATGTTTGCTTCAGGTCAGTACAATTTATGATTCTTTATCACTCTGCAGTCAAAGTTTTATGTCCCCTTCCCTTAATATCTAGACATAATTTCTTTTCCTTAGGGGTAAAGCTTTGACTATGTAGACGGTGCCATGAATGGTATTTGAACAATTTTCCATTCTCAGATTTCTGTAAGAGCCTCTTCTTAGTATTTTATACTGTTCTTTAATGCTTAATTTTCTACCCTAACTTATACTCTTAAATTTTTTACTCTAGTTCATCTTTTTTTGTTTTGTTTTGTTTTTTCTGAAGTTGAAAATGGGGAGGCAGTCAGACAGACTCCTGCATGCGCCCGACCGGGATCCACCCAGCACGCCCACCAGGGGGCAATGCTCTGCCCATCTGGGGCATCGTTCTGCCACAATCAGAGCCATTCTAGTGCCTGAGGCAGAGGCCACAGAACCATCCTCAGTGCTTGGGCAAACTTTGCTCCAATGGAGCCTTGGCCACTGGGAGAGGAAAAGAGAGACAGAGAGGAAGGAGAGGGGGAGGAGTGGAGAAGCAGATGGGCGCTTCTCCTGTGTGCCCTGGCTGGGAATCAAACCCAGAACTCCCGCACGCCAGGCCAACGCTCTACCACTGAGCCAACTGGCCAGGGCCTAGTTCATCTTTTGAATGCAATACTTTTTACATTTCTTTAGTTACATTACTTGAATCTTAAAATGTCAAATGTACTTTTCTTAAATGTTATCTAGTATAAATCTAAATTTAGTATCACTACAGTTTTTCAAAGGAAAGACCATGTGATCAATGCTTTATGAAAGGATTCCAATATGATCAGACTATAAATGCCATTCTAATAAGACAGTGATTCACTCCTGTGAGGCTGGAAGTCATCACAGAATTCACAGTGGCAGGGTTAGTTTTGTTTTCCTTGTAGCTTTATTTCTTAAAGTATACAAACTATTTAAGCAATTATTCATTGCTTCTTTACAGCCATTTCCTTCTTCAGGAACAATTGACTTGTCTGATAACTTCCTTAGTCAATGCATTTTAATGACTTTTCATGGCTTACATACTAAAAAGTAAAACTACCTGTTTTCATTTTGAAATAATAAACATGCTTTGAAAAATACTTAAAGGAAAAAGCAAAACCAAATGACTTTTCATTGATTAGCACATTGCTTTTTCCTAATCTTGGTCTCCATTTCTCTCTACCTCTTCCCATATTTTCTTTAACACCAATTTATACCTTGCAGTGGTAGTATTCTAAAGAACACACTTCTGGGAACAGTAAATTAAACAGATTCCGTCAAAAAATGGAATAGCTTCAGGCACATTTTTTAATTAAAATTCTTTTTAAAATATACGATTTAACATATGCCATGTGACATCATGACAGCAAAGGGAGTAAAGAGAGAGAAATATTGAAATATATGTTGCATTTATTCTTAATCTCACTGACTGCTAGATATGCCTTTCATCACCAGACTCCCATGATAAAAACAGCAACAAATATATGGTGACAAAAAATGATTTGACTTAGGGTGCTGGGCACACAACACAATCAACAGTTCAAATGCTATGGAGATGTTGACTTGAAACTTATGTGCCCTTATGGACCAATGTCACTGTATGGCCAGTAGCTGTGGCCACCATCACAGCTGCCTGGCCCATGCAAGTTCACATTTGAATCGGACAGATGGTAATGAAACAACAGAGCCAAGAACTGGTGGGCCATTAGCTTTAATCCTAGCTTGCACCCGGCAGGCAAGAAATATACACAGTGGGAAAACACTTCCCTTTCCATTCAGAGCTCCTAAAGCCCCTGACTTATCCAAGTTTCCTAGAATCAAAGGTTTCTAGCTCACCAGCCTTATTCACCTCTGTTCCCCATCTCCTCCTTTCTGCACAAACTCTGCACAAACTGACTTCTCTTTCAGCACTCCGCCATGTTGGCTGCCTCTCCTCTCCTCCACATGGCCTTTCTCTGCTCTCCCCCAGCATGAGCTCCTCCTAGAACATAATCACTCTTCCACCAGAACAATATGATCTCTCTTCCTTTTAAAACCTTTTGGTGCAAAAGCCCTCCCCCAACACATATTAACATAATCACACCTGTTGGTCAAATAAGTCTGTAAACATGATATATATGTTTGCTCGCTTGTGACTTATAATGGGTGTGGGGGACAGGCTATAAGCAGGCCAGGTTGTTGTAGCCTGAGGTTTGGTTTTGGGACTAAGCTTTTCCCCACACCCTTGACTGATTGTATGATCTGGGTGGTGCACTCTCATGAGAAATCCAATTATGCCTTGGATAAGTGACTTTGTATTGGAGACTTCCTTGTTTGTATATTGGATTAAGGGATTTTGGTTTTCTACACTATAAAGTGGGACAGACCAGGAGCTCAGACACACAGTTCCTGCTATCACAATTGCAGGGGCTCCCCTGATCCCTTGCCCTTCATGGGAAGAGCTGGTTTTCTGCTTTTCCCTTGTCTTCTTTTGTGGTTTGCCTGTCTTGGTGAGACACCAATAAATAGGATGGCCCCCCATCCTCTGACTCCGCCATTTCTTTATCGTCTGCCCGAATCCAATGGGAACCTGCATGTGAATGGTCACGATGGCGGCTCCTGGCCTTACACACCCATCCCAAGCAAGAAGGGCAATTAATATTATCACCTGGGTGATGGGCTTCCATGTGGGCAGTGCCATCTTTAACAAAGTGAGCATAATATCTTTTATCTGCCCAACAGTCATCCAATTAAATTTAATTTCAAACATAACAAAACCAAAAAACACTGTGGGCAAGTCTGGTCTCATTAAAGGAGACCACAGAAAATTATAGCTGATGGCATTTCCACTTACACCTATATAAACAAATACCCTTAAAAATCAACCTGTGAATTTGGTGTTTCCTCATCTCTTTGAAAAAACTAATTACAGGTGCTGCCTTGTTGGGCAAATGAGTTTGTAAGATCTGTATTTTCTGAGTTTGCTCACTTTTATTATTAAAAATGGCACTGGGCAATGCCAGGCATGTGTCTGTGATACTGATAATTACCTTCCTGCTTGGGACTCTTCATGCTAATGTTTTCTGGAAGAGGGGTTTTCACACCAAAAAGTTTTAAGAGAAAGGAGGAGAAAGAGGAAGGAGAGAAACCATTTTTGCAGAGTTTGTGCAGAGAGAAGGTGTGCAGATGGAGAACCAGAGTTGACTGAGACTGGTAGGGGCCTTTGATTCTAGGAAAACTGGATGTGTCCAAACTTTGTGAGCTCTGAATGAGTGAAAGGGAAGTGTTTTCCCTCTGTGTGTGTTTACTCACCTACCAGTGCAAGGCTAGAATAAGGGAATGGCCTACCATATTTTGGCTCCACTGTTTCTTTACCAACTGCCTGAGTTAAGTGAGAACCTGCATGTGAATGGACATGATGGCTGTGGCTAATGGCTGTACACCCCTCCTTTTTGAAATTTGTGTTATGACACTTTGCTTTTATGAAAGAACTACATTTAGTACCTGTTTTCACCAACCAAACAAAATCCGAGGAGGATTTTTGCTTTTATAAAAAAACCATGAAAAGTGAAAATAGAGCCAGCATCTGTTTTGTAGCAGCAAGCAGTGCACACCCCACAGTGAGAGGGGCCCGGAGCTAGCACCTTCCCTGGAATCACTCTCAGCATTTTGAACTATGCCTGATCTCAATTTATTTTGTGTATTCAATATTGAGAGCTGTTCTAAGATATCAGAAAAGCTCATAAGGATGGTTAGTTACACTTCGATAAAACTGGTTGTGATTTAGCATTCCAGTCGTGGTCAATGAAACAAAGACATCAAGCTATGTTGAACTTACCTGTGTCCACCATTTGTGCTGTTTACAGAGAGAAAGAATCGTGACAGTTGCTGAAGTTATTATTGGTTCTGCTAGTAGCAACGTGGTCTCCAGAAATGGATAAAATGGAAAGTCTGTTGCTTGAGTGGATTGATGGATGTACAAAACCTAGTGGTTGTTATCTTATACTTAAGGAAAAGTCGGGTTTTTTAATAAGTGAAACTATTGTATGTGTATTATTTCTACCTTATACAGGTTATGTATTTATCATATCATTCCTAATTTAACTATATGTTAGTGTTATTTTAGGTTTTATGGGTTAGTTAGTCTGGTTTAGTGGATTATTTTGGGAGTCTGTGAATGCTCAAATTTTTTTCATATAAATTAATAATTGCTTCTTTGCTTTATGCCATTTTGGCTTATGAAAGGTTTCATAGGAACACTCTTTTTGGGTGACTGGGGAAACTTGTGGTACAATTGGTCAGTTAGAGACTATTTAAAATCTGAATTTCACTAACTTCATTGGACAATGGGCCAAGAAATTAGAGGAGACTAATAGAGATTCAAATATCTAACCAAGCTAATGTAAGGTCTTGGTTCTGACCTCATGTTCTAAATAATTCTTTCTTTCCTATGCTTCTACCAGCTACTACTTCCTTTACAGCCAGACATGTGGTTCAGTTTGCCTCAGACTAACATCTTCTGTGTTTTAGGAATAATATTCTGAAATGTAATTTTATAAATAACCAAGGCTAGAAATTGCAACCTAGACATATATCCAAAATTCAGCTGCCCTTGATTACTCAGGCTCTCTAGTGTTTCTAACTCAGAGTTTCAACAGTCAGAGCAGTGTTTCTTAGGTTAGAATCTTAAATAGAAAAGACAGAAATTCACAGCTAACTCTGGCGGAAGTTCTTAATGATACTACTTCTTCCTTATATGGACTACAAGTCATTCTCAACTCATTGGCATGTGTAGCTCTGGATTATTTGTTGGCGAGTCATGGTGACAACTATGCCCCAGCTACAATTTCTGTGAGGTTTGATCTGTTAGGAGACTATGCTGCCATAGCAAAGGAAGACACTCTTGGAAATTATATGACAAAGATTGGAGAGGTCTAGGTTTATCATTTCTCCATATGGTTGTCTATAACATATCTGAAATTTGTGAGAAAGACCATTCATTCTTTCCTGACTGCATAGGAATGACATTGGATATAGAATAACTCTATAATATATTTGTCTGTATCTCAGTTTTTATTCACCTCCATATTCTATTTCATTGATCTTGTTTAATATCACACTGTCATATTTATTGCATCTCTGCAGTAAGTCTTGATATCTAGAAGAATAATATCTCAAGTCTTATTCTCCTTGTTATTATTTAGGCTATCTTTGTTATTTTTTGGCCCTTTGCATTTCCATATATATTTTAGAATGATCTTGTTAATTTTTACTCCCCAAAAAATTCTACCTGGAATTTGATTTAGATTACATTAAACTTATAGATTAATTTTGGGATTGCTGACATTTTTCATGATTGAATCTTTGTTTATGCACCTGGTATATTCATCTAAGTTTTCTGTTGTTTTGGTTCTTGTTTTTTTTTTAACCTACATAGCTCTCTCTTCAACAAGTTGCTTTTATTTTCCTTTTTGTTGACTTATTTTTGTCTTCCACTGAGAGTTTAAAAGCTGATTGGAAGTTCTGAACAAATGGGTTGACTCATGGAATTTAACCTTCTCTGGTAAAGTAATAAGGTAGGTTGTTGAAAAACTCTGATATACAATATTTTTAGATATTTTCTCATGGGCTCATCAGTTTTCCTAAATATCTTCTTGTAAAGAATAAAATTCTGTCTAGCAGAGTTATAGGAAGTGAGTGAGAAAAGCTGGGGCTCTCAGTACACAATCTGTGTAATATTATTTAACCAACCTATTTTTGTTACTGTACCAATGCCCTCAACTTTGCCTATGTTCCCCAGGCTAGATACTGAAAGGTTGGCCTAAGGAGGACACCCAAGTTCAGGTTAAGAAAAGTTTATTAGGGGGTCATCTGCCTGACTGACTCCTAAGGCGGAAGTCAGCAACCAGTTCTCTAACAGGTAAAGTTAAATAGAGGATTCAAGGGTGGGGGCTGGTAGTCACAGGTAGGGGGGGATTAACTGTAATTAAGCTAGGGGACCTTCCACACCCAGGTGAGTCAGCCCAGATGCCTGGGGAGAAGTGATCTGGAATGTACAGTTTTTTTAATGTCCCTTTATCTACTTAAGGGAGGAGGGGGTCATGGCCCCCACCTGAAACCCTATTATTCCAGGTTTTTGTTACATGGTTAAGGGGCAATGATCATTTTTCCGCTTCCTGCTGACTAGGGGCAGTGAGTCATGGGAAGGAACAGCTGACCTCGGGCTGTGGTGGTGAACTAGGGACTTTCTGGTAGGTGGCTTGAAGTAATAGGAGTTCATGGACAGTTCAGTTAGCGAAGGCCTTCAGGCGGTCCTGGAGGAAATTAGAGAAAAAGTGCAGGAGACAGGGACCACATGCTAGAATGACAAAAATGAGAGTGAATGGACTAATAAATGGTAATAACCAAGACATCCAGTTTGTGCAGAGCCACTAATCCCAAGACTCCTCTTGTCTTTCAGATTCATTGAGCCCACTCCTTTAGCTTTGTTGCTGCGTCTCTAACCAGCCCTAACTGGTTAAGGTAAAAGCAACACTGTTTTTCTAGAAAAATATAGATACTTCCCTTTTCTGCCATCAAGAGGTCCCAGCCACAGCGATTTTTGTAGCGTAACAGCAGCCAAGGAATCAAGTTGGTCTTGAAGTCTTACCAGAGTGGAGGCAATTTCCTCAAGGAAGTTTTGAAGATCTGCAGAGAGAGAGTGAAAGTAAGACAAGGAGGTGGCCAGCCTCCCTGATCCAGGCCTATTCTTGTAGAAATTCCTAGGGCTTCTAGAAGAGAAATTACCTGGATTACCCATTTGTTCCTCTGCTTGATTAGAAGAGTTCTAGGGACAGGAAGAGGCTCATTGGGTGGAACTATGTTGATGTTAGGGGTGAGGTAGACTAGGGTACAGATTCCCATCCATTTAGTTGGGAGACACATGTAGGTGTTTGTCCCACACATGTAGAAAGCCCCTGACCGAGCGATACAGGCTGAGAGGTGAAGAGAGAATAGATGGATAGGGGTCATTTTCATCCTTCTGTTTCCAATCCAGATAATCAGGGTGGAGGAAAGAACAGCCCCAATACGGGGGGAGATATCAATAGAGAATTGGTTTGAGCATTGTAATTTCAACGAGGAAGAAGTAGTGAGCTAGAAATAGAGTTGGTGGTGGGATAGGAACATTTATGTTGTGAAGCTGTAAGAATAGAGCATCCTGTGAAGCAGACAGGTTAGAAAATAATATGTTTGCTTCTGGAGAAACTTGATAGTCGACTCAGTTGTTCTGATGGTCTTTAGGAAATTGAATAGTTATTGTGATGTCCCCGGGTTTTGGCACCAAAAGGAAAGGTTGGACAAAGGAGGACACTTGAGTTCAGGTTAAGAAAAGTTTATTAGGGGGTCATCTGCCAGGCTGACTCCTAAGGCAGAGGTCAGCAATCAGTTCTCTAACAGGCAGGGTTAAATAGGGGATTTGAGGGTGGGGCTGATAGTCATTATGTAGGGGGGGGAGGGAGAGGAATAACCGTAAATAAACTAGGTACCCTTGAACACCTGGGTGAGTCAGTCCAGATGCCTGGGGGGAGGAGATCTGGAATGTCTAGTTTTTTAATACCCCTTTGTCTACTTAAGAGAGGAGGGGGTCATGGCCCTTGCATATAAACTATCAGATACCCTGTATTTTATGCTCATCAGTCCTGAATTGTTATGGGTAGACTAGAATCATTTGCCCAGAAACAAATAATATTGAGTGTTTTAGAAATATCCTTTTCATACAGTTTTCATCAAATCAGTATTATTTAGCATTTCCTTTGACCTCCATTCCAAAAGTATGTTTTTAATAATCAATAAAATGGTCTATATTAAAATTAAGAAATTCACCAAGAGACACCATTAAAAAAGTAAAAAGGTGATGACGTCACAGTGATGGCGCGGTAGGAAGCGATACCGAAAATCTCCCCATAAACTCAACAAGTTCTTCAACCAGAAACAGAAAAACCTATCCTTGGAGTCTTCAGATGCTTCACAACACACCCGAAGGTAGAATCGAGTGAAAGATTGGCTAAATATATGGTCAAACCCTGGGGGAAATAAGGAGTAAGAAATGCTCCGCCTTCCTCTCTAATCCAAACAGGATGGCTTTCACTGAGAACTGAGAATATAGAAACTAAGGCAGGCATAGGGAGTGAATAGATCCAGGCCGCGGTACAAACAGCCAAACCAGGCTGTGGCACGGAGATCCAAGCCGTGGAAAACCCTGGGCAATTCAAGCTAACACGCGCGCCAAACCCAGACAAAGAAAGACAAGTGGTGCAGCCATTTTCCGCATCTCCTGGTTGGCGTGGTTAGTGGGCAAGAGATTCCTACGAACACTTCAGGGGTGGGCGCAGCCCGTGCTAACCCACAGAGAAGGAGAGTCAGAGGCCTCTGTGTGGGCAAAAAGCAGCATCTCCTAGGAGCCCCAGCGCCCTGAGGGGACCGGGCACGGGGAGGGAGCTGGAGCCAACTCCAACGGCGGAACTTTTCTGTGCGGGAGGAGGGCTTTTGCGGAGCGAGAGGTGTCCCGCCTGAGCCTCATAATCTGGTCAGTGCGCACGCACGCAGAGTGGGCAGGAGATTCCTCCGAACTCCTCAGGGGTGGGCGCCCGTGTTTTCCCTCAGAGGAGCAGAGTCAGAGGCCTGTGAGCGGGCCAGGAGCGGAAGCCCCAGCACCCTGGGAAAGCCGCACGGGGACAGAGCGAAAGCCAATTCCAACCCAGTAACTTTTCTGTGTGGGCAGAGGGCTTTCTCGGAGTGAGAGGCGTCCCGTCTGAGCCTCATAATCTGGTCAGTGCGCACGCAGGAAGAGTAGACAGGAGATTCCTCCGAACTCCTCAGAGGTGGGCGCCCGTGTTTTTCCTACAGAGGAGCAGGTCTGTAAGCGGGCCAGGAGCGGAATCTCAGGCAGCCCTAGCCCCTTGGGAAAGCCGCAACGAGGATAGAGCGAAAGCCAATTCCAAAGCTCGATCTTTTCCGTGTGGGTAGGGATTTCACTCGAAGTGTGACCTGTCTGGTCTGACATCCTGGTGGGTGTGCACGGAGAGTGGGCAAGAGATTCCTCCAAACGCCTCAGGAGTGGGCACTCGAGTTATCCCACAGAGGGGCAGAGCCAGAGGTCTTTGAGTGGGAGGAAGCCACGCCTGATTATGCTGGCAGCTCTGACTGACTGAGCCTTACTCAGAGCCCTGTGCTGAGTGGGAATAGAGTGGGGAGTTGCCAACTCTTTGAGACTCTTACTATCCAGGCAGAGGCAGCAGCAACCCCATAGCTGGATTATCAGGCATCTAATTGTGGAAGGAAAGACTAGGAGAGAGGCTCCAGGAACACTCTCACAGTGAGAGATTCTCTCACTGTTGGAGCCTATAAACACTAATGAACCTCGACTGCCAACAAGACTGAAGCCCAATACATGACATCGCCATAGAGAATTATCAACTGCAAACCTCTTCCAGAGCATGCCACAGGGGCAGAACCCGGGGTACAAAGTCACCGACCAGAAAGACAGAAAAGAAAAAGCAAGATGACAACCTCTCAAAATCAAGAATAATCTGCAGATTTTATAACCTATCCCATTTTATTATATTTGTTCGTCTGTGTCTCTTCTTCATTCTTGATTTTTTTTTCTACTCCAATTTGGTCATTTAATTCTCTCTCAGTCTTACTCTCGCCTCTCTTTGAACTACACTACCCATAAGTGTTACATCTCCCATTATCTTTTCTTTCCTCCTCCTTTCTCTCTATGAGGGTTGCAATCCAAAACCCCTAACTCTCTCTTTCTCTCTCCTCCTTTTTCTTTTTTCTTCTTTAAGTGGTTCCATCTTTTCTCTCTCTCTCTCTCTCTCTCTCTTTTCTCCCTCTATATTAGTCTCTTCCTCTCTCCTTTATGTCTTCTCTCATTCAAACTTCAATAACAAACAAATTATCTTATCTGGGACTCAAACTTAAGTTTGTGGCATTTTGGAGGGCTTTTACTTCACCTTTTTTAACACATTAGCAGTGCTCCCATCCCAGGCTCTCCATTTTATCTAGTTCTTGTTCCACTAAATACAATAGTAATTTTTTAATTTTCCACCCCTTTTTCCTGTTTCCCTCTTATTCCTCTCATCATAACTCTGAGTCAGCCAACACCTAAAAGCAAATCATTTTATTCTTGACCCAAATTTTTTCCTAATTTGCTTTTTGTGGGTCTATACTGCTCCCCCCTTTTTTATATATAAATATTTTTTTCTTTTATTTTTTTTCTTTTTTTTCTTTTTCCTTTACCCCTATATTACTTCTCCCCAATTCAGGCCCTCCACTACAGGTATTGTTTGTTCTATTTAGTACAATATAATTCACAGTTCATCACAAGATTTTCTCAAAAAAGAGGGGAGAGGAGAGGAGAGGAAAAAAGGAGGGGAAGGAATTATTCCCTTTTTTTCCTCAAATTTTTATCTTATTTTATTTTTCTTTATTTAATGATTAATTTTTAAAAAAGCGCAATTTTTTATTTTTATTTTTTTATCCTTTTATTCCTTATAAAATCTCATTAATACTATCAAGAAAACCACCCTCAGATGCCATTAAAGAAGAGAAAATCAAATATCATGGATACAAAAGAAAGAGAGGTAACACAGAGAGATGAGGAAAAATCTATAGAGAAAAAATTTAAGATATTGGAAACCTTGGAGTTAAACGACAGAGAATTTAAAATAGAAATTCTAAAAATACTCAGAGATATACAAGAAAACACAGAAAGGCAATTTAGGGAGCTCAGAAAGCAACTCGATGAACACAAAGAGTATATCTCCAAGGAAACTGAAACTATAAAAACAAATCAAACAGAGATGAAAAACTCAATTCATGAGCTGAAAAATGAGGTAACAAGCTTAGCTAATAGAACAGGCCAGATAGAAGAGAGGATTAGCGAAATAGAAGACAAGCAACTTGAAGCTCAACAAAGAGAAGAAGAAAGAGATTCAAAAATTTTAAAAAATGAAATAGCCCTACAGGAATTATCTGACACCATCAAAAAGAATAACATAAGAATAACAGGTATATCAGAGGGAGAAGAGAGAGAAAATGGAATGGAGAACATACTCAAACAAATAATAGATGAGAACTTCCCAAGCCTGTGGAAAGAACTAAAACCTCAAATTCTAGAAGCAAACAGAACTCTGAGTTTTCTTAACCCCAACAAACCTACTTCAAGGCACATCATAATAAAATTGGCACAAACTAACTGCAAAGAAAAAATTCTCAAGGCAGCCAGGGAAAAGAAGAATACAACATATAAAGGAAGGCCCATTAGATTATCATCAGATTTCTCAACAGAAACTCTACAAGCTAGAAGAGAGTGGACCCCAATATTTAAAGTCTTGAAAGAGAGGAACTATCAGCCACGAATACTATACCCATCAAAGCTAATGTTCAAATATGAAGGAGAAATAAAAACATTCACAGATACAGAAAAGATGAGGGAATTTATCATCAGAAAACCCCCACTCCAGGAAATACTAAAGGGGGTTCTCCAATAAGATACAAAGAATAAAAAAAAAAAAACAACAAAGCCACAATTAAAAGCTCCAAGAAGAACATAACAAAACCAACTTTAAACTGTGACAACAATAAGAAAGGGGGGGAGAGGATGAAGATTAACAGTAGCAAAGGGCGATGGAGGGCAAAAGTACTCACAAAATAGTGCACTACAATGAACAGGGTAGGAACCCTTTTCATTACTTAATGGTAACCACCATTGAAAAAACCACCACAGAAGCACATGATTTAAAAAAGATAGCAACAGAGGAAAGATGTATGGAACACAACCAAATAAAAACAAAAGATAGAAAAATGAAAGAGAAGAATCAAACAAGGCACAAAACTAACAGAAAGCAATCTATAAAATGGCAATGAGGAACTCACAAGTGTCAATAATTACATTAAATGTAAACGAATTAAACTCACCAATAAAAGGGCACAGAGTAGCCGAATGGATCAAAAAACAAAATCCAACTGTATGCTGCCTACAAGAAACTCATCTAAGTAACAAGGATAAAAACAAATTCAAAGTGAAAGGCTGGAAAACAATGCTCCAAGCAAATAACATCCACAAAAAAGCAGGCGTAGCAATACTCATATCTGATGATGCTGAATACAAGACAGCAAAAGTACTCAGAGACAAAAATGGCCATTTCATAATGGCTAAGGGGACACTGAATCAAGAAGACATAACAATTCTTAATATATATGCACCAAACCAAGGAGCACCAAAATATATAAGACAGCTACTTATTGACCTTAAAACAAAAACTGACAAAAATTCAATCATACTTGGAGACCTCAATACACCGCTGACGGCTCTAGATCGGTCATCCAAACAGAGAATCAACAAAGACATAGTGGCCTTAAACAAAACACTAGAGCACCTGGATATGATAGACATCTACAGGACATTTCATCCCAAAGTGACTGAGTATACATTTTTCTCCAGTGTACATGGATCATTCTCAAGAATTGACCATATGCTGGGCCACAAAAACAACATCAGCAAATTCAGAAAAATTGAAGTTGTACCAAGCATATTTTCTGATCATAAAGCCTTGAAACTAGAATTCAACAGCAAAAAAGAGGGAAAAAATCCCACAAAAATGTGGAAACTAAACAACATACTTTTAAAGAATGAATGGGTCAAAGAAGAAATAAGTGCAGAGATCAAAAGATATATACAGACAAATGAAAATGATAATACAACATATCAGAATCTATGGGATGCAGCAAAAGCAGTGATAAGAGGGAAGTTCATATCACTTCAGGCATATATGAACAAACAAGAGAGAGCCCAAGTGAACCACTTAACTTCACACCTTAAGGAACTAGAAAATGAAGAACAAAGACAACCCAAAACCAGCCGAAGAAAGGAGATAATAAAAATCAGAGCAGAAATAAATGAAATAGAGAACAGAAAAACTATAGAAAAAATTAATAGAACAAAGAGCTGGTTCTTTAAAAAAATCAACAAAATTGACAAACCCTTGGCAAGACTTACCAAGAAAAAAAGAGAAAGAACTCATATAAACAAAATCCAAAATGAAAGAGGAGAAATCACCACGGACACCGTAGATATACAAAGAATTATTGTAGAATACTATGAAAAACTTTATGCCACTAAATTCAACAACCTAGAAGAAATGGATAAATTCCTAGAACAATACAACCTTCCTAGACTGAGTCAAGAAGAAGCAGAAAGCCTAAACAGACCTATTAGTAGAGAAGAAATAGAAAAAACCATTAAAAACCTCCCCAAAAATAAAGGTCCAGGCCCAGACGGCTATACCAGCGAATTTTATCAAACCTTCAAAGAAGACTTGGTTCCTATTCTACAGAAAGTCTTCCAAAAAATTGAAGAAGAAGCAATACTTCCAAACACATTTTATGAGGCCAACATAACCCTTATACCAAAACCAGGCAAGGATGACACAAAAAAAGAAAACTACATATATGGAACCATAAAAAACCCCAAATAGCCAAAGCAATCCTAAAGAAAAAGAATGAAGCTGGGGCCATAACAATACCTGACTTCAAACTCTATTATAGGGCCACGACAATCAAAACAGCATGGTATTGGCAGAAAAATAGACACTCAGACCAATGGAACAGAATAGAAAGTCCAGAAATAAAACCACATATATATAGTCAAATAATTTTTGATAAAGGGGCCAACAACACACAATGGAGAAAAGAAAGCCTCTTCAATAAATGGTGCTGGGAAAACTGGAAAGCCACATGCAAAAGAATGAAACTGGACTACAGTCTCTCTCCCTGTACAAAAATTAACTCAAAATGGATCAAAGATCTAAACATAAGACTTGAAACAATTAAGTACATAGAAGAAGACATAGGTACTCAACTCATGGACCTGGGTTTTAAAGAGCATTTTATGAATTTGACTCCAATGGCAAGAGAAGTGAAGGCAAAAATTAATGAATGGGACTACATCAGACTAAGAAGTTTTTGCTCAGCAAGAGAAACTGATAACAAAATAAACAGAAAGCCAACTAAATGGGAAATGATATTTTCAAACAACAGCTCAGATAAGGGCCTAATATCCAAAATATACAAAGAACTCATAAAACTCAACAACAAACAAACAAACAATCCAATAAAAAAATGGGAAGAGGATATGAATAGACACTTCTCCCAGGAAGAAATACAAATGGCCAACAGATATATGAAAAGATGCTCATCTTCTTTAGCTATTAGAGAAATGCAAATCAAAACGGCAATGAGATACCACCTCACACCTGTTCGATTAGCTGTTATTAGCAAGTCAGGTAATAGCAAATGTTGGAGAGGTTGTGGAGAAAAAGGAACCCTCATACACTGTTGGTGGGAATGTAAAGTAGTACAACCATTATGGAAGAAAGTATGGTGGTTCCTCAAAAAACTGAAAATAGAACTACCTTATGACCCAGCAATCCCTCTACTGGGTATATATCCCCAAAACTCAGAAACATTGATACGTAAAGACACATGCAGCCCCATGTTTATTGCAGCATTGTTCACAGTGGCCAGGACATGGAAACAACCAAAAAGCCCATCAATAGATGACTGGATAAAGAAGATGTGGCACATATACACTATGGAATACTACTCAGCCATAAGAAATGATGACATCGGAACATTTACAGCAAAATGGTGGGATCTTGATAACATGATACGAAGCGAAATAAGTAAATCAGAAAAAAACAGGAACTGTATTATTCCATACGTAGGTGGGACATAATAGTGAAACTAAGAGACATTGATAAGAGTTTGGTGGTTACGGGGGGGAGAGGGGAATGGGAGAGGGATAGGGGGTGGGAGGGGCACAAAGAAAACAAGATAGAAGGTGACAGAGGACAATCTGACTTTGGGTGGTGGGTATGCACCATAATTGAAAGACAAGATAACCTGGACTTGTTATCTTTGAATATATGTATCCTGATTTATTGATATCACCCCATTTAAAAAATAAAATTATAAAAAAAATAAAATAAAATAAAAAAAGAAAACTACAGACCAATATCTCTAATGAATACAGATGCTAAAATACTAAACAAAATACTAGCAAATCGAACAAAACAACATATTAAAAAAATAATACATCATGATCAAGTGGGATTCATCCCAGAATCTCAAGGATGGTTCAACATACGTAAAATGGTTAACGTAATACACCATATCAACAAAACAAAGAACAAAAACCACATGATCTTATCAATAGATGCAGAAAAGGCTTTTGATAAAATACAACACAATTTTATGTTTAAGACTCTCAACAAAATGGGTATAGAAGGAAAATATCTCAACATGATAAAGGCCATATATGATAAACCATCAGCTAACATCATACTAAATGGCACAAAACTGAAGGCTTTCCCCCTTAAATCAGGAACAAGACAGGGTTGTCCACTCTCTCCACTCTTATTTAATGTGGTACTAGAGGTTCTAGCCAGAGCAATCAGACAAGACAAAGAAATAAAATGCATCCATATCGGAAAAGAAGAAGTAAAGGTATCACTTTTTGCAGATGATATGATCCTATACATCGAAAACCCCAAAGAATCCACAAAAAGACTTCTAGAAAAAATAAGCCAATACAGTGAGGTCGCAGGATACAAAATTAACATACAGAAGTCAATAGCCTTTCTATATGCCAACAATGAAACATTTGAGAATGAACTCAAAAGAATAATCCCCTTCACGATTGCAACAAAAAAAATAAAATACCTAGGAATAAACATAACAAAGAATGTAAAGGACATATACAATGAAAACTATAAACCATTGTTAAGGGAAATCAAAAAAGACATTATGAGATGGAAGAATATTCCTTGTTCTTGGTTAGGTAGAATAAATATAATCAAGATGGCCATATTACCCAAAGCTATATACAAATTTAATGCAATTCCCATCAAAATTCCAATGACATTTTTTAAAGAAATGGAGCAAAAAATAATCAGATTTATATGGAACTATAAAAAGCCCCGAATAGCCAAAGCAATCCTAAAGAAAAGGAATGAAGCTGGGGGCATTACAATACCTGACTTCAAACTCTATTATAGGGCCACAACAATCAAAACAACATGATATTGGCAGAAATATAGACACTCAGACCAATGGAACAGAATAGAAAGTCCAGAAATAAAACCACATATATATAGTCAAATAATTTTTGATAAAGGGGCCAACAACACTGAATGGAGAAAGGAAAGCCTCTTCAACAAATGGTGCTGGGAAAACTGGAAAGCCACATGCAAAAGAATGAAGCTGGACTACAGTTTGTCCCCCTGTGCTAAAATTAACTCAAAATGGATCAAAGTTCTAAACATAAGACCTGAAACAATAAAGTACATAGAAGAAGACATAGGTACCAAACTCATGGACCTGGGCTTTAAAGAGCATTTTATGAATTTGACTCTACAGGCAAGAGAAGTGAAAGCAAAAATTAATGAATGGGACTACATCAGACTAAGAAGTTTTTGTTCAGCAAGAGAAATTGATAACAAGATAAACAGACAGCCAACTAATTGGGAAATGATATTTTTAAACACCTGCTCAGATAAATGCCTAATATCCAAAATATACAAAGAACTCATAAAACTCAACGACAAACAAACAAACAATCCAACAAAAAAATGGGAAGAGGACATGAACAGACACTTCTCCCAGGAAGAAATACAAATGGCCAACAGATATATGAAAAGATGCTCATCTTCTTTAGTTATTAGAGAAATGCAAATCAAAACTGCAATGAGATACCACCTCACACCTGTTAGACTAGCTATTATTAACAAGACAGGTAATACAAATGTTGGAGAGGTTGTGGAGAAAAAGGAACCCTCATCCACTGTTGGTGGGAATGTAAAGTAGTACAACCATTATGGAAGAAAGTATGGTGGTTCCTCAAAAAACTGAAAATAGAACTACCTTATGACCCAGCAATCCCTCTACTGGGTATATACCCCCAAAACTAAGAAACATTGATACATAAAGACACATGCAGCCCCATGTTCATTGCAGCATTGTTCACAGTGGCCAGGACATGGAAACAACCAAAAAGCCCATCAATAGATGACTGGATAAAGAAGATGTGGCACATATACACTATGGAATACTACTCAGCCATAAGAAATGATGACATTGGATCATTTATAGCAAAATGGTGGGATCTTGACAACATTATACGGAGTGAAATAAGTAAATCAGAAAAAACCAGGAACTGCATTTTTCCATACGTAGGTGGGACATAAAAGTGAGACCAAGAGACATTGATAAGAGTGTGGTGGTTATGGGGGGAGGGGGGAGAGGGAGAGGGAAGGGGGAGGGGGAGGGGCACAAAGAGAACTAGATAGAGGGTGACAGGACAATCTGACTTTGGGTGATGGGTATGCAACATAATTGAACTTTAAGATAACCTGGACATATTATCTTTGAATATATGTATCTTGATTTACTGATGTCACCCCATTAAAAATAAATACAAAAAAAAAAAAAAAAGTAAAAAGGTGAGTCACAGACTGGGGGAAATAGTGACTATACCTGTAAGGTATTTTTCCCCGCTGAGAAGGAAGGAAGAGGGCCGGAGCCGCAAAGTGTGGAATAAGTAAACGGCTTTATTGAATACAGAGCGCATATCCCGCCCAGCAAGGTTCCCTGGCCCCGAGGAAAGAAAAAATGGAGGCTAGGGAAGTTGCAAAGATTAAACGGCATGGGAGATATTTAAAGGGTCCCTCTAGGGAAGTGGAGCTACTATGACATGGTGAAATTTCACTGACTGGCAGATGATCACTTCTTTCCAAATGGTTCCTGGGAAGCTTCCTTTGGCAGGCTTGACTGTGGGCAGTCCTAGCCAAACTGGGCAGGTCTGAGTTACCTACGTGACCATCCCTCTATCCACCGACCTTAGATTCTGACCTTTTGTGTTAAATAGGAAAAGGGGCACCGTTTATTTGTCTGGCTACTTCCTGCTGAATAGGGGTGTTGTGGGGAAGGGGAGATTGGAAGGTGGTGGCTTTGAGGGGTGTCAGGAGGAATATCTGTGTGGCTGTGACTGGAGAAACTTCACAGATGCGGTCCTGTAAGGATTTAAAAAAAGAGAGAGGAGTAATAGGGGAATTTGCAGGATCCTGCCTTTTGGTGAGCTGGAGATGGATGGAGTCCAGTGGTTCCGACTGCCAGAGGTCCTATAAGGAGGCAAGCTTGAGGCAAAACTGCATGTCAGGAGTGGCGTAAAAAGGGGAAAGGAAGGGGGTCCCATCCATTCCCATAACCGAAACCTGTGAGGGAACTAGAGGTCCAGAGTATAAAGGCAAAAACAGAGAAGGTAGCCCCCATGGCCACAAGAAATGAGATGGACTGACTTACCCACTTGTTGCAGAACCCTGGGTTCTCCTAGTCCAGGCCGTGTCCTAAGAGTTCGAGCGATGCACCCACCTGGCTGGATTGGCCTTCCATTTGGGCGGCTTGTCCTCTATGTAGAGGCGCTGAGGAATCACTTCACCAGTGACTGGGCTGCTTGCAGTCAGGGCAAGTCTCAGTGGGCAACCACCGGCAGGGGCCCTGCCAGGACCAGTGGTCCTGCTTGCCACACTTAAAGCAAGCTGCTGGTGGCTCTGCTGGTCTCAGGGTTGCCACAAGAGCTGGGGTTTGGAGCGTTACCATCTGTTGCATGCGGGGCCTGACGGAACAGCCTTGGCCTGTTTCTACTAGTTGGGACTGTTAAAAACTAAATGCCATGTTCACAGGTTCTGGATAGGGGTTTGGGGGTTTGGGAATAAGAGGAGGAGGGCTCATACAGAGCCTGGCACCCAGATCTTGCAGGAAATGCTGTAGCCAAAGGCAAGATAGGGCAGGAACTTCCTGTAAGAAAATTGGGGTTGGACATCCTGAAAACCGGTGTAAGAGCCAATGCCAGGCTGAGAAAGGCCTGACGGAGGAGGAACTTAAGAACACAGTGAAGGGAGGGGCCCCTGGCCAGCAGGGGAGGAGAAAGAGAGAGATGGTAGTAGATGGTGAATAAGAAACAGGTTTTTGCGAAGGGAGGGGAGAGAGAGTTTGGAGTCTGCGGAGAAGGAAAGATTAGGAATAGAGGTTTTGGGTGAGGTTTCTCTGGCCAGAAAAAGGCCTGTGTGGTGGAACAGGCAGCACAGAGATTAAGGACAGGTGCGCAAATAACTAGAGGCCATGAATGTAAGAGATCTCCAATCAGTTCCCAGCTTTTTTGGCGATAGTTAAATTGGTGAGGGTGTTAACACCGAAAGTCCCTTCAGGAGGCTAATTGAGTGGGTTCTGTGGCCTGGCCACAGTGGAGAAGAAGAATAGTTTCTTCTTCCTTAGGGAGGGAAATTCCTGTGCCCCAACAGCTGCACTCAGTTCTTGGAGTGGTCAGACCTGAGCATTAGTGTCCTAAAAACTCAATGTCCAGCCACGGATGAAAGTGGATGTGCTTGAGGAGGTCTCCACAAGCACACGCTCACTCGGATGGAAAAGAGTTCCCTGACGTAGCTACAGTTTCAGACAGGGAGTAAGAAACGGAGGAAAGAACTGAGAGGAAAGCTGGAGGCAGGGGAATTACTGCACCCTGCGCCAAAGTGGGTTGGAGATCAGAGATCCTGGTTCTTTCTCCTAGTTCTTTCTCAGAGGGGAGGAGAAAGGAGCGGTCCTTGCGGACTTCTAACTCCTCCCAGGTTTCGGCACCAAAATGTAAGGTATTTTTCCCTGCTGAGAAGGAAGGAAGAGGGCCGGAGCCGCAAAGTGTGGAATAAGTAAATGGCTTTATTGAATACAGAGCGCATATCCCACCCAGCAAGGTTCCCTGGCCCCGAGGAAAGAAAAAATGGAGGCTAGGGAAGTTGCAAAGATTAAACGGCGTGGGAGATATTTAAAGGGTCCCTCTAGGGAAGTGGAGCTACTATGACATGGTGAAATTTCACTGACTGGCAGACGATCACTTCTTTCCAAATGGTTCCTGGGAAGCTTCCTTTGGCGGGCTTGATTGTGGGCAGTCCTAGCCAAAGTGGGTGGGTCTGAGTTAACCACGTGACCATCCTTCTATCCACTGACCTTACAATACCTGCATGCAACAATGAACTCAAATCCAAAATATGTATTTAAAAAATACTTCTACAGCCTGACCAGGTGGCAGCGCAGTGGATTGAGCGCTGGACTGGAATGCTGAGGACCCAGGTTCGAAACCTCAGAGTCTCTGGCTTGAGTGCAGGCTCATCCAGCTTGAGTACAGGTTTACCAGCTTGAGTGTGGGGTCACTGGCTTGTGCGAGGGATCATAGACATGACCCCATCCATGGCCACTGGCTTGAGCCCAAAGGTCTCTGGCTTGAGCCCAAAGTTGCTGGCTTGAGCAAGGGGTCACTTCCTCTGCTGTAGCCCCCCGGGCAAGGCACACATGAGAAAGCAATCAATGAACAACTAAGGAGCCACACCAAAGAATTGATGCTTCTCATCTCTCTCCCTTCCTGCTTGTCTGTCCCTATCTCTTCCTCTCTCTGTTCATGTCTCTCTCACTAATAAAAATAAAATACTTCTACAAATAACTAAGACAGACCATAAGAAAGAAATGACCACAAGTCTTGAACAGGCACTTTACAGAAGAGGATAATCAAAATTTCCAGTAAGTCTATGTATCTCGTAAGGTGCTTATTGTACACAAATAGGATACACACTCATCAAAATGGCAACAAAAAAGAAATTTAATGGCAATACCAAATGTTGGCTTAGTTGTAGAACTGGCACACTCTTATATTTCTGGTGAGAATAAATTGATACAAACACTGAAAAACTGTTTGCTCTACCTATTTAAGTTAAACCCATGCCTACACTCTGGTCCAACAATTTCTCATCTAGGAATATGCTGAAAAAAAGTGAGGGCTTACGTTCACCAACAGAAATATGTAAGGATATCCATAGCAGTCCTATTCATAATCACCCCAAACTGGAAACAGGCTAATGCCAATAAACAGTAAGAAGGATAAATTGTGACCTATCCACACAATGGAATACTAAGCACAAATATGAACTCCTGTGTAGGTAGAGTGCAGAGCACATTCCTAGCAGCTGTGGCTGATGCAATGCTGTGAGAACACTTCAGTACCTGAAACCCTCCTGGGCATACCCAGGAAGGGAGCTCGCCTGCTATATGGAAATGACTCAGTGCCAGCCAGGCAGCCTCCTGACCTTTTTTGGCCATTTGCCCTACTATAACATCCTATTGGCTGAACTCATGTATATAAGCTAGCTTACTTCCTGAATAAATCGGATCTGCATCACTGAACCTGGTCCCCAGAGTTGAGTCTATGCATCTCCGTCGTCCTCACCCCCGGTGGGCCTTGTCTTAACTCAAGAAATTATTATTCGTTGACATCAATTATTTGTATGTCAGACACTTTCCTGTGTCCCATGGAGATAGCAATGAAGAAGATAACCAAGGTCTGTTTTTCTAAAGTGAACATAGTCTAATAAATCTGCCACCCCTGCCTACCAAGAAAATTCTGCCATGTCCCTTCTCTCACCTCCAGCTCACCCCAACCCTATGATTCAGAAACAAATAATACATGAGGGCAGGGGACTAAAGAATCTGACAGGAAACTAATCCATGAAAGCATCTATGGTGTATGATAGAGACAGAGTGAAAACAATGAGAGAGTAACTAGTTTAAAAACTGGGCCTGTGAGGGTTTTTGTTGTTGTTGTTGTTGTTGTTGTTGTTTGTATTTTTCTGAAGCTGGAAATGGGGAGAGACGGTCAGACTCCCGCATGCGCCCGACCGGGATCCACCCTGCACGCCCACCAGGGGGCGACGCTCTGCCCCTCCGGGGCATTGCTCTGTCACAACCAGAGCCACTCTAGCACCTGGGGCAGAGGCCAAGGAGCCATCCCCAGCGCCCGGGCCATCTTTGCTCCAATGGAGCCTCACTGTGGGAGGGGAAGAGAGACAGAGAGGAAAGAGAGGGGGAGGGGTGGAGAAGCAGATGGGCGCTTCTCCTGTGTGCCCTGGCCGGGAATTGAACCCGGGACTTCTGCATGCCAAGCCTATGCTCTACCACTGAGCCAACTGGCCAGGGCATAGGGCCTATGAGTTTTGAGTTGGGTCACCTTAATGTTCTTTGAGAGACATAAAGAATCATAAAGGTTCAAATTAATTTTCTTTACTTCTGATGGATCAATTCTTTAAACATGACAGCATGCCAACACTGGGCAACCTGGCACCTTTGTATTCGCTCAGTTTTCAAGAGAAATACATGTGGAAGGAATCTAGCACATGATGAGGAGGAAGGGTTGAGAGGAAAAGTTAAGAGGTGAGAAGAAGGTGTGCAAGTATGAGCAGCAACAGAGGCAAACTGTGCAGATGTGACTCAGCTTCATGGTTCATGTCTCAGGCCAGTTACAGGGAAAGAGGAGGAGAGTAACAAGTGATTTAGCCCAGCAATGATCAAACACTGATTTATTCCCACCTTCTCTTTAGAAAACCACACATTTGAGTGTGTTTGTCCTGGGGACACTCCAGGCTTAGCAAGTAGCAAAGCCACATAGAAGGAAGGGTGGAGGCCCTGTAGGTGAGACTGCTCTACGCATATTTAATTGTTAAATCAAATGTTTTAACTAAAGCATTTATAAGCCTGACACAGTCAAGTCAGATTTTGTTCTTCCTTTGGAGAAATAACCACTCTCTATAAAATACCAAAAACTTTTCTTGTTCTCATTAGAGAAGTAAGAAGAAGGAAATATTCTGTCTCTAGAGGAGGCTGAAACTGCTAAAATAGGATCCTGGGCTTCCATCCCAGCTGTATTTAATGACTCAGGAAACTAAGATAATCCATTTTCCTCCTCTGTTTGTCCAATAACACTTCTTTACGCTCAACTGACAAATTTAGACCATTTTTCCCTTTCTTGGGATTTTTTGCTCCAGGTCCCTGTTGTTTAAAATTATATTCTTCTAATGCACATTTATCTTTAATTTTCATAAGTCAAACTTTATTCACACTTTAATCTACACTTATCACCCATGCAAGAAACCAAGGGGTCATTCTTGCCTTGCCTCTCTTTTTTATAGGACATTTGGTCATGATTTTAACCTTCTAATTGTGTCAGATTCAGCTCCCTGCTTCCACGGGTTTAGGCCTTCATCACTTTCAGCCTGGATCGCTGGTGCACCACATCAAGTGCTTGTACTTGTTGTCTCAATCATGGCGCTGCCATATATATATCCTGTAATGCCCTCCATCACAGTTCTTAAGTGTGGCCTGGTCCCTGTTGTCTGTTCTTGTATCTCCTCTTTTTTTCTACACATACCCCCTCTGGGTCAGTAATGCTGAACCTATGGAAATGCTCCAGATGTACCATGCTCCTCCCTAGCTCCAAGCTGGTGCCTATGCTCTTCCACTGCTGAGATGCCTGCAGGTTACAACTTGAAACTTCCCCCAATTACCCAAGTAGACTTAGGAGCTTCTTCCTGAATACCCCTTGCCCCTTTCCACTCTTCCCCTACAGCACTTGTCACCCAGCGTTGTCATGAGCTGATTGTGAACCAGAGTTCTACTGTACTATAACCTCCTGAAGGGGGAGAGAGCATGGTCCACGATGAGTTTGTAGAATGAGTAAATAAACCAAGCAGAAAGGGGATCACTTACAACACAGAAAGGTGTTTTATCACAGGCCCATGGTCTCAGTTCACAGTCCCCTGGAGATGATCAGAGACACACAGGGTGATGGCTTAAGGTTGGCCTTATGTCCTTCAGGAACAAAATCTAGGCAGATCTTTGATGTGAACCTCTATTTAACTCTTGTTCAAGTCTACTAGAATATTTTTATGGTCTTGGTTTCCTTGTTCATATTTTCAAATCACCCTTTCAATAAAAACTTCTAATAAAAACATATCTTATCTCATACTGGATAATGCAATTAATATAGAAGTTCTCGGTCACCAGGGGGGATAGACTCTTTCAGGCTAAATCACTCCCTGGGTTTCCTTTGTTCAATTTCTTTTAGGATACTGTAGATTTCTTTCTTTTTTGCCATCTCAGCAACTCGTTTAACATGACAGTTACGTATTATTTAGCTTTTATACTTGCTGCAACCTCAGGATATTTAATCAGTAAGCTTGCCCTTCATTTTTTCTTGTAGCAGACCCAGAATATTCTGATCATGGGATAAACACATGACACAGGCTGAAACAACCTTAGTCTCCAGCTCCTCTGAGCCCTAATAACCAAAGCAATCTTGAGAAAGAATAACAGACTTGGCAGCATCACACATCCTGATGTCAAACTATATCACAAAATGATAGTAATCAAAAGCAGTATGATATTTGCATAAAAATAAAGACATAGATCATTGGAGAAAATAGAGAGCCCAGAAATAAACTTGTGCAAAAATGGTCAATTAATTTACAACAAAAGAGCTAAGAATTTACAGTGGGGAAGGCTAATCTCCTCAATAAGTTGTACTAAAAAACTAAAAAGCCACATGCAAAAGAATAAAACTGGCCACTGTGTATATATACCACACACAAAAATCACCTCAAAATGAATTAAAGATTCAAACAAGAGACCTGAAACCATCAAACTCCTAGAAGAAAACACAGGGGACTACATTAAACCATAAAGTTTCTGCATGGCTAAAGAAACCATCAGCAAAATGAAAAAACCACCTCTTCAGAATGGGAGAAAATATTTGCAAATCATATATTTGATAAGGGGTTAATAACCAAAATACATAAAGAACTCATATAGCTCAATAGGAAAAAAACAAACAACTCAATGGGCAGAGGAACTGAATAGATATTTTTACCAGGAAGACATCCAAATGTCCAACAGGGACATGAAAAAGTGCTCATCATCGCTCATCATCAGGGAAAGGCAAATCAAAACCACAATGAGGTATCATCACTTCAGACATGCTAGAATGGCTATTATCAAAAAGATAACAGATAAGTATTGGTGAGGATGTGAATAAAAGGGAACCCTTGCACTGCTGGTAGAGATGTAAATTGATGCTGCCACTGTGGAGAACAGTATGGAGGGTCCTCAAAAAGTTAAAAATAGAGCTACCATATCCCAGCAATTTCATTTCTGGGATATATCTGAAAGGAAAAAAAATCACTATCTTGAAGAGATATCTGTTCCATCCTACTCACTACAGCACTTACAATAGTCAGGACATGGAAACAGCCTTTGTGTCTGTCCATCAGTGGATGACTGGATAAAGAAAATATGAATATATACCAGAAAATTATTCAGAAAGAAAAAATCCTGACATTTCGGCAACAAGAATGGGTCCTGAGGCCATTATGCTAAATAATTCAGCCAGAGAAAGACAAATACTATATAATTTCACTTATATGTGGTATCTGAAAAAAAAAAATTAACTCAGAAAAAAACAAACAGAACTGCAGTTGCCAAAAGTGAGGATATGAGGAGAAGATTGAAAGAAGGTGGTCAAAAGATACAAACTTCCAGTCATAAGTGAAAAGCAGAAACCACAGGTCAAACCAAAAACAAGAGGCTAGTGCAGGCTGGCCAACAGTTTTTGCCCCCAGGCCAGATTAGAAAGAAAACTTCTTTCACGGGCTGGACAAAATATTAAAATTTTAAAATGTTAAATACAAAACAATTCATTTAGGTAAACAAAACTTTATTATGTAATTTGTTTATGAATAAATTTGAGTGAAAAAATTTTAATATACAATATTATTTTAATAAAAACATTTTAATAAAAATATAATTACATACCATATAAATATCCAAACTATATCGCAATCAATCAAAACAATATTTAATTAATAAAATGAGCTTGAAGGGGTTATATCGCAAATAAAACAATTATTTCATTGTTTTATTTGGACAATGAAACTGGATAACTGGACATGTTTTCAGTTATCAACTGCAGCTATTGTCTATGCTACAATGACACTTGATTCAGCATACTTGACCACAAAAATAATGAATTGTTTGACCTTGGGTGTGCACTGGCAAACTCCGCCTAAAAGAATGTGGGTTTCACATTGCCGCTAAATGTCAAACAGTTCATATCGAGTACAGATGAGCACAAAAGTTGTAAATATTTACAATGGAATTTTTTTTTAAAATAAAGAAGTATCACGAATCCATTTAACCAATCATTGGAAGTTAACTCTAGATTAGTCACACGGAATTCTTTTCTGCGTATCACTATCTTCTTAAATATCTTGATTTCCAATATCAAAGACACTTCCGCTTCTGAGTAGCTGAGATTTTAAAGTAGCGGAAAATATTAAAAATTTAATCGTGGGCTGCATAAACTCATTACAAGGGCCAGATTTGGCCTGCGGGCCTGTTGGGCAGATAAAATATATTATGCTCACTTTGTTAAAGATGGCGTTGTCCAGGTGAAATTAATGTGTGTCTCTGTGGGCAGGCAGGATCTTTGTAGCCTGGGCTTGGTTTTGGGATTAAGCCTTTCCCACCCTTTTTGATGTGGGGTGGTACAATCCCATCATGACTCAGAGAAGTGACTTTGTATTAGAGACTTCTCTATTTTGTATATTGGATTAAAGGTTGTGAAGCTACACTATAAAATAGGGGCAGAATAGGAGCTTGCTCTCTTAGTTCCTGGGATGATTAGCATGAGAGAGCAGAGGGAGCAGAGCAGAGAGCAGCAGAAAGAGGCCATGTGGCCAGGAGAAGCAGCAAGGATGGCGGAGTGCTGAGTGAGATGCCAGTTTGTGTAGAGAGAAGGAAGGAGATGGAGAACTGAGGAGAATAAGGCTGGTGAGCTAGAAACCTATGATTCTAGGAAACTCAGATAAGTCAGTGGCTTTGTGAGCACTGAATGTGAGTGGGTTTTGGAGCCCAGTGTGTATTTTTACTTGGCCGCTGGGTGCAAGCTAGAATTAAAGAAAATGGCCTATCAGTTTTTGGCTCCATTGTTTCTTTACCAACTGTCCGAATCCAATGCAAACCTGCATGGGCCAGGAGGCTGCTGTGATGGTGGCCCTGGCTGCTGGCTTTACAGGGCCATATGTTGGCCATGCCTGGGCTAGTGTGTTCTAAAAGGAAAATTTATTTTTAAAAAACCTGGGTGCAGGCGGGCTGAGACTAGCAAAAGGGTGTCAGCCCCAAGGGAGGGGTGGGGCAGGGGTTATTTGGATTCGTCAAAAGGCCTTGGTCAAAGGCACCTGCAAGATAGTTTCTTCTGTTTGTGGTTGGGAGTGGCACCACAGTTCCTCAAAATTGTCTGCACCCTAATCCAATCTTCCCTTATCAGCATCCAGCTGCAAGGGAGGTCTGAGCTGGATTACTGAGTAGGCGAGTCCTTCTTCCTCCTTCAGACCTGCATTGTTCTTAAGAAAGATGCTGGCTGAGTAGCCATTTTATCTATCAATAAGATAAATAAGTACTAGAGGTATAATGTACAATGTGATAACTATGGTTAACACTACTCTATGGTAAATATAAAAGTTGTTAAGAGAGTAAATGATAAGGATTCTCCTCTCAAATAAAAATTTTTTTCCTTTCTTTTTTTGTAGCTATATAAGAAATAGATGTTACTAAACTTACTGTGGTAATTATTTTTTTTAAGTTCCTAAAAGAGTATATCTTACAAGTTTGCATCACAAGAAAAAATTTGTAGCTAATGTGAGGTTTCGGATATTAACTAAACTTATTGTGATAATCATTTCATGATATATACATATATCAATGTTGGGCAGATAAAATATATTATGCTCACCTTGTTAAAGACGGTGCTGCCCACATGGAAGCCCATCGCCCAGGTGATATTAATGTGTGTTGGGGGCGGGCTGTGGGCAGGCAGGATCCTTGTAGCCTGGGGCTTGGTTTTAGGACTAAGCCTTTCCCACCCTTTTTGATGTGGGGTGGACTTTGTATCAGAGACTTTCCTATTTTGTATATTGAATTAAAGGTTTTGATTTCTTTTTTTTTTTTTTTTTTTGTATTTTTCCAAAGCTGGAAATGGGGAGAGACAGTCAGACAGACTCCCGCATGCGCCCGACCGAAATCCACCCGGCACGCCCACCAGGGGCGATGCTCTGCCCACCAGGGAGCAATACTCTGTTGCAACCAGAGCCACTCTAGCACCTGGGGCAGAGGCCAAGGGGCCATCCCCAGTACCCGGGCTATCTTTTGCTCCAATGGCAAAAGGCAAAGAGGAAGGAGACAGAGAGGAAGGAGGGGGGAGGGGTGGAGAAGCAGATGGGCGCTTCTCCTGTGTGCCCTGGCCAGGAATTGAACCCAGGACTTCTGCATACCAGGCCAATGCTCTACCACTGAGCCAAATGGCCAGGTCCTAAAGGTTTTGATTTCTGCACTATAAAGTGGGGCAGACCGGGAGCTTGCTCTCTCAGTTCCTGAGATTAGCATTAGAGCAGAGAGCAGGTTGGAGAGCAGAATAAGGCCACGTGGAGGAGAGGAGAAGCAGCCCAGATGGCGGAGTGCTGAAACAGAAGCCAGTTAGTGCTGAGTTTGTGTAGAGAGAAGGAGATGGGGAACAAAGGAGAATGAGGCTGGTGAGGTAGACACCTTTGATTCTAGGAAACTCGGATGAGTCAGTAGCTTTGTGAGCACTGAATGAGTGGATTTTGGAGCCCAGTGTGTGTTTTTACTTGCCCTCTGGGTGCAAGCTAGGATTAAAGCTAATGGCCCACCAGTTCGTGGCTCTGTTGTTTCATTACCATCTGTCCAAATCCAGTGAGAACCTGCATGGGCCAGGCGGCTGTGATGGTGACCATGGATAATGGCTTTACACTCAACTAATTATGTTTTACACCTGACACTAATACTATGTTATATGTCAATTATTTCTCAGTAAAACTTGTGCATGGGGGGTTGTATAGTTTAAAATTTATTTTTATTTTTAAGGCTGAAGGACACTTGAGACTATATTTAAATACTTCTTTTTGCATATTCAGTTTATATTGGGTTGGAGAATAAGATCGTAGCATTTTTATATTTTATTTTACAACGATTTGTTTGCTGTTTGGCAAAGGGTAAGTATTCATTCGATAAAACTCTTTCTGCTCTACAAAACTATGTTAATTGTATTTTTGAGTTATTTAATTTTTTTATTAGTTTTGAGGCTTAGAAATGGACTACTCAGGAAGCAAAAATCAACATTTTCGACACCTGCTCTTCTTTGCTTTTTATCGAGATCAAAAAGCTGCCGAAGCAGCCCGGGACATTTGCGACGTGTATGGAGAAGGTGTCATAGGCGAGTCTACAGCACGGAAATGGTTTGCAAAGTTCAAAAATGGCGACTTTGACGTCAATGACACGTGCCGCAGCGGAAGGCCTTTGAATTTGATGAAGAACTGGGAAATGCTCGAAAAGAATGCCACGGTCAACAAGGAGCTCTACATTGCCCAGCTACACCGCGTGAATGAGGCTATTCGACTGAAAAGACCTGATCAATATGGTCAAACCATACTCCTTCACGACAACGCCAGGCCCCATGTTGCACAAGTCGTCAAAGCCGCACTCCAAGAGTTCGAATGGGAGGTCCTTCAGCATCCGCCGTATTCTCCGGACCTTGCACCTACCGATTACCATCTTTTCCGCTCCCTGTCAAACCATATGAAGGGTGTTACCTTTGATAACAAAGAGGTCCTTAAAAACTGGCTCGACAACTTCTTTGACACCAGACCAGGCAATTTTTGGTGGAACGGCATCAACAAATTGGTCGAGAGGTGGGAAGAGGTTGTAAACAGCAACGGCAAATATATAATTGATTAACTTATTGATATAATTATTGTTTTTTGTTTAAATAAAAGTCTTCGGTAAAAACGCTATGAACTTATTCCCCAACTCAATATATATATATTATATATACATACCATGGGTCAGAAAGACAGATGTTTAAAAAACACCTAGCCAACTATAACAAACACTAAAGTGCAACATACTATACGTGTCAGAAGTATTTCTCATGAATTTAGCTGAAGAAATCTATAACACTAATTCAAAAAAATACAGTGGTCCCTCATCTATCATGGGGGTTAGGTTGCAGAAACCCCCATGATAGGCAAAAATGTGCGAATTAGTGATTTTATATTTATTTTATTATAAATATTATAAATATTTATAAACCTTTCCCACACTGTTATTAACCTTTCCTACACTTATTTTGCTTATTTTACTTCAAAAATAATTAAAATAATAAATATATAAAAAATACCTATATACTGCAAAATCCCACAATATAGTGAAAAATTCACAATACAAAATTAGATATATACAATTTAAAAATTTGTGATACAGTAAGACCGTGAAAAGTGAACCATGATATGGTGAGGGACAACTGAATATGAACTCCTGTGTTCATTGCAGCGTTATTTACAATAGCCGAAATACGGAAGCAACCCAGGTGCCCATCAGTGAACAAGGGGATAAAAAAGCTCGTGTGTGTGTGTGTGTGTGTGTCTGTGTGTGTGTGTATAATGGAATATTAACAGCCATAAAAAAGAATGAAGTCTTAACATTTGTGATGGCATGGCTGGACCTATAAAGTACTGTGTTTATTTAAGTCAGTCAGAGAAATACAAATACCATATGATTTCACTTACATGTGGAATCTAAAGAATAAAATAAACAAAATTGAAACAGACTTATAGACACAGAGTGGATTGGTGATTGCCCGAGGGAGGGAGGTTGGGGGCTGGGTAAAAAGGTGAAGGCTTTAAGAAGTACAAAAGAGTCGTGGGGATATAAAGTATGAGATAGGAAATATAGCCAATAATATTGTAATAACTATGTATGGTACCAGTTGGATACTGGAACTATTGAGGGGACACTGACATATATGATTGTCTAACCACTAAACTGTGCATCTGAAAACAATACAAAATAATATTGAAAGAAAATAATAAAATTTTAAAGAAAACTATCTTCACAAAAATGTGAATATTACTGATTTGAAAGGAACCTGGATGACCCACACAATAAGACAACAAGCCAGTGTTGGCCCAGGGAATAACACCAGGTGAGATTTGCAAGGGTTCTCAATGGTCACCACCAGCAGAAAGGCTTGCTTGATCGTTATGATGGAAAAGTGGGCTTATATGAAAAAAGAAAAGAAGCACTGAACAATTTGTGAGTGAAGAAATCTGATCATCAATCTAGAAGGTGTTTGCCTTGTGCAACTGCCACTGGGTGAGGAATAGAGCATTGCATAAATCTAAGAACCCATTCTACACAAATGTTCATATTTTACATAAACTACAACAAAATGCACTTCAATTCATGTAGAGTTAGAAGGAGGAGGAGTAGCATTGATGATCCTAAGGAAGAACCCAAAATTTCAATTACTTTCAATCAGTGGTTCTGAACGAAGGGAGACTTTGCTCCTCTGAGAACGTATGGCAATGTCTAGGACATTTTCGGGTTTTTACAACCTAAACAGGAGTGATACTGGCATCTAGTGGGTGGAGACCAGGTATGCTGCTAAATACCCTACAATATGAAACACAGGACAGCCTGACAATAGAGCATTGTCTGGAACCAAGGGAGAAATTCGCTTTAGATAACCTATTTGGAGAACTGATTATTTATCTTTTCTGATACAGTGATGGTTCAGTTTTCATCAATAATCTGTCTAAAAACAATCAGCAAAATCCAAAACCAATGAAAGCTGAGGCAATTATTTCTATATGAATCAATATAAATCCAATTAATTTGTTCTAGACACTCCAAAATACATACCAAAGCACATTTTATAGGAACAAATGTAGCATTTAATACCAAAAACAATAAGAAGTTAATATAAAATGAATATACAAGACTAATGTAAAGAATAAATGAACATTAAAACAAAATTGAAATCCAGAGGCAGATGCACAGATGATCAGCTCTCACCACCAAACTGGAATACAAATCAATTTAGGAAAAATCAGCATGAAAAACCAACTCTGGACTACAAGAACAGCTCACAAAAACCAAAGAGCAAAGAAGAAGCCACAACAAACCTGGTAGGGAGTGCCTGAATTTCCCCTGCTTACAGGAATGGGGGGGATGAGGCTGAGAGCCCACAGAGGAAATCATTCCAGGGAAAAGAGCAGAAAATACTGTTCACAGCCACTTGCCTGGCTACCAGGGAATGAGCTGTGTTGAAAAGACCAGCTAATCTCCCAACTGGAAAGGAAAGAGGGACAGACTGTGAGAGGCTAAGAAATGCAGGAGACGACCTAAAAAAAGCTGAATCATTCATGCTGGAGGTGGCCATACCTGGGGGAGGAATTGATCCTTCCCCACAAAACAGTACTGAATTGCTTCCAGATCAGAGATCTCCAGACATCTCTCCAGCTCCAATCAGCGCAACAAGACACAGCTGAAAACAAGAAGTGGGGAGGAGGGGCAGTAACTAAGGTCTCCATGGAGATCTGAGATAAAACTCCCCCTACTGAAGCTGAGAAAACACCCTGCCCCCAGTGAGATTAGCTGGCTAAAGAGGGCTTCAGAGTCTCAGGTTACATCCATTGCATTCCTGGATACAGTTTCAAGGAAGCCCCCTGCTGAGATCAGTAAACAAGACTATCACCTGTTAAGAAAACAAACAAATCAAGACTTCAAAGCTGAACAAATCTGAAAGTGGATTACAAATAATAGCTAATACCAACCCAAGAAGACCTAGAAATTACACAACTGAAAACTGGAGGCGGCCCTGGCCGGTAGGCTCAGCGGTAGAGTGTCGGCCTAGCGTGAGGAGGACCCGGGTTCGATTCCCGGCCAGGGCACATAGGAGAAGCGCCCATTTGCTTCTCCACCCCTCCGCCGCGCTTTCCTCTCTGTCTCTCTCTTCCCCTCCCGCAGCCAAGGCTCCATTGGAGCAAAGATGGCCCGGGCGCTGGGGATGACTCTGTGGCCTCTGCCCCAGGTGCTAGAGTGGCTCTGGTCACAACATGGCGACACCCAGGAGGGTCGCAACATGGCGACGCCCAGGATGGGCAGAGCATCGCCCCCTGGTGGGCGTGCCGGGTGGATCCCAGTCAGGCGCATGCGGGAGTCTGTCTGACTGTCTCTCTCTGTTTCCAGCTTCAGAAAAAACGCAAAAAAAAAAAAAAAAGAAAACTGGAGGCAGACAACACCAAGCCTAGATTCAACCAACTCTACAAACAAAACACCCAAACAGACAATGAGAAGACAAAAAAGTGCAATCAAATGAAACCACAAGAGAAACCTTCAGGAGATGAACTGAGTGATATGGAAATAATCAAACTTCCAGATGCAGAGTTCAAAAAAAGGATTGTAAGGATGCTTAGGGATCTTAAAACAACAATGGATGGTCACTATGAACACCTAAATAAATAGCAAGTATAAAAAAGAATCAGTCGGTGATGACAAATACAATATCAGAAATAAAGACCACAATGGAAGGAATTAAAACCAGGATAAATAGAACTGCGGATCGAATCAGCAAATTGGAGGACAACTGGAATGAAGGCAAGAAAGCAGAGAAGAAAAGAGAAAAGAGACTCAAAAAGTCTGAGGAAACCCTCAGAGAGCTCTGTGACAACATGAAGAGAAATAACATCCGCATCATAGGGGTTCCTGAAGAAGAAGAAGAAAAGGAACAAGGAATAGAGATTTTGTTCAATCATACCATAGCTGAAAACTTCCATAAATTAATGCAGGAGAAACTCTCACAAGTTCAAGAAGCACAGAGGACTCCATTAAAAAGAAACCCAAAGAAACCTACACCAAGACAAATCATAATTAAAATACCAAAGCTAAGCAATAAAGAGAAAATATTAAAAGTTACAAAAGAAAAAAAAGATATCACCTAAAAAGGAGCCCCCATAAGGATGACATCTGACTGACTTCTCAACAGAAACACTTGAGGCCAGAAGGGAATGGGGAAAAATATTCAAAGTAATGCAGAACAAGAACCTACAACCAAGACTACTTTATCCAGCAAGGCTATTATTTAAAATCTAAGGAGAAATAAAAAGCTTCCCAGACAAAAAACAACTCAAGGAATTCATTACAACCAAACCAATGCTGCAGGAAATGTTAAGGGGCCTGTTGTAAACAGATCAAAGTGGGAAAAGAATATAGCAAAAAAGGAATACACCTTTAAAGAAGAAAATGGCAATAAACAACTGCATATCAATAATGACCTTAAATGTAAATGGATTAAATGATCCAATCAAAAGACATAGGGTAGCTGTGTGGATAAGAAAACAGGACCCATACATATGCTGTCTACAAGAGACATACCTTAGAACAAAAGATACACATAGATTGAAGGTAAAAGGATGGAAAAAAACATTTCATGCAAACGGAAATGAAAAAAAGCTGGGGTAGCAATACTTATATCAGACAAATTGTACTTTAAAACAAAGGATATAGTAAGAGATAAAGAAGGCCACTACATAATGATAAAAGGAGTAATCCAACAGGAAGATATAACTATTATAAATATCTATGCACCTAATATAGGAGCACCCAAATACATAAAGCAGACTTTGATGGATTTAAAGGGCAAAATCAACAACAATACTATAATAGTAGGGGATTTCAATACCCCACTAACATCACTAGATAGATCCTCAAGAAAGAAAATTAACAAAGAAACAGCAGACTTATTGGAAACACTAGATCAACTCGATTTGATAGATATCTTCAGAACCTTTCACCCTAAAGCAGCAGAATATACATTCTTTTCAAGTGCTCATGGTACATTCTCTAGGATAGACCACATGTTAGGGCACAAAAGTGGTCTCAGCAAATTTAAGAAGATTGAAATCTTGCTTTCTCTGATCACAACGGCATGAAACTAGAAATGAACCACAACAGAAAAGCTCAAAAATTCGCAAACACATGGAAACTAAATAGCAGGTTGTTAAATAATGAATGGATTAAGAATGAGATCAAGGAAGAAATAAATAAATTCCTAGAAACAAATGACAATGAGCATACAACAACTCAAAATTTATGGGACACAGCAAAAGCAGTACTGAGAGGAAAGTTCATAGCACTACAGGCACACTTTAAGAAGCTAGAAAAAGCTCAAATAAACAACTTAACCCGGCATCTAAAAGAACTAGAAAAAGAACAGCAAGTAAAGCCCAAATGTAGTAGAAGGAAGGAAATAATAAAGATCAGAGCAGAAATAAATGACATAGAGACTAAAGAAACAATACAGAGGATCAATGAAAATAGGAGCTGGTTCTTTGAAAAGGCAAACAAGATTGATGAACCTTTAACTAGAATCACCAAAAAAAAGAGAAAGAGGACTCAAATAAATAAAATTCAAAATGAGAGTGGAGAAATAACTGACACAACAGAAATACAAAATATTGTAAGAAAATACTATGAAGAACTGTATGCCAAAAAACTAGACAACCTAGATGAAATGGACAAATTCCTTGAAACATACAATCTTCCAAAAATCAATCTGGAAGAATCAGAAAACCTAAACAGACCGATTACACCAAAACAGGCATATAGATCAATGGAACAGAACAGAGAACCCAGAAATAAACCCACAGCTCTATGGACAACTGATATTTGACAAAGGAGGTAAGGAAATACAATGGAGTAAAGACAGCCTCTTTAACAAATGGTGTTGGGAAAATTGGACAGCTACCTGCAAAAAAATGAAACTAGAGCACCAACTTACACCACTCACAAAAATAAACTCAAAATGGATAAAACACTTAAATGTAGGCCGTGAAACCATAAGCATCTTAGAAGAAAACATAGGCAGTAAGCTCTCCGACATCTCTCGGAGCAATATATTTGATGATTTATCTCCATGGGGAAGTGAAATAAAAGATGGATAAACAAATGGGACTATATCAAACTAAAAAGCTTTTGCACAGCTAAAGACAACAAGAACAGAATAAAAAGACAAACTACACAATGGGAGAACATATTTGACAATACGTCTGATAAGGGGTTAATAACCAAAATTTATAAAGAACTTGTAAATCTCAACACCAGGAAGACAAACAATCCAATCAAAAAATGGGAAAAAGAAATGAATAGACACCTCTCCAAAGAGGACATACAGATGGCCAATAGGCATATAAAAAAATGCTCAACATCACTAATCATTAGAGAAATGCAAATTAAAACGATAATGAGATATCATCTCACACCAGCCAGAATGGCGCTCATCAACAAAACAACACAGAATAAGTGCTGGTGAAGATTTGGAGAAAAGGGAACCCTCCTGCACTGCTGGTGGGAATGCAGACTGGTGCAGCCACTGTGGAAAACAGTATGGAGATTCCTCAAAAAACTGAAAATCGAACTGCCTTTTGACCCAGCTATCCCACTTTTAGGAATATACCCCAAGAACACCATAGAACAGCTCCAAAAGGAGAAATGCACCCCCATGTTTGTGGCAGCATTGTTCACAATAGCAAAGATCTGAAAATAGCCCAAGTGTCCATCAGAGGACGAGTGGATTAAAAAGCTTTGGTACATATATACTATGGAATACTACTCAGCCATAAGAAATGATGACATCGGATCATTTACAATAACATGGATGGACCTTGATAACATTATATGGAGTGAAATAAGTAAATCAGAAAAAACTAAGAACTATATGAATCCATACATAGATGGGACATAAAAATGAGACTCAGAGACATGAACAAGAATGTGATGGCAATGGGGGAGGGGAGATGGGGTGAGGAAGGAGAGAAGGAGTGGGGGAGGGGTGGGGCACAAAGAAAACCAGATAGAAGGTGACAGAAGATAATTTGACTTTGAGGGAGGGGTATATAACACAATGAAATGTCAAAATAATCTGTAGATGTTTTCTCTCAACATATGTACCCTGATTTATCAATGTCACTGCATTAAAATTAATAATAAAAGAAAAGAATAAATGAAAATTTAACATGGCATTATTAGCAAGGGAAACACTTAACAGGGACAATGAGATTAGAGAACATGTGATTTTATGTTACATGCGTTACTTACATTTTGAAACTGAAAAATGCAAAATAAACACATTACACTGAATACTGTATACACAGTAATCACATGTAATTGTAGTATTAGCACTCACAATCAATAAAAAAGCACGAAAACACTGGAAAGTAATGAAATTGTTTGGCTAGACATGAGGGATGGTGCTCACACAACAAGAAACAACGTTACACTGAGCAAGAGAACACGTGGGTCACCCTTTGTTTTAGCAAAATAAGCAGCAAGGTCATAAGGGCACGCTGATAAAATCTGAGGCAACTGATGAAAACCGAGACAAATTTTTCACCGAACAATCTACAAAAATTGAAACCAACGATAACCAATGTCAACAAAAACTGAAGTAGTTTATAGCTTAGGCAAATTGCATTGGATCCCAACTATGTAAGGTTGGAAAATGCAGAATTATATATTTCATACTTGTAAGATCGGTGGATAATGGGGGATGGTCACGTGGGAAACTCAGACCCGCGAACTTTGGCTAGGACTACCCACAACCAAGCGTGCCAAAGGAGGCTTCACAGGAACCATTTGGATAAAGCAACCATCTGCCAGCCAGTGAGATTTCACCACGTCATTTGGATAAAGCAACCATCTGCCAGCCAGTGAGATTTCACCACGTCATGTTAGCTCGACTTCCCTAGAGGGACCCCTTTAAATATCTCCCACGCAGTTTAATCCTTGCAACTTCCCTGACCTCCATCTTTCCTCGGGGCCAGGGAACCTTGCGGGGCGGGATGCGTGCTCTGTACTCAATAAAGCCTTTTGTTATTCCACACTTTGTGGCTCCGAGCCCCATTCCTTCCTTCTCGGCAGGGAAAAATACCTTACAATACTGTCCTTCAAATCTGTGGGAGAACAAGGTGTCCCATAATAGGAGTTTACTGCATTAAGCTTTGTTGCAATCCATAAAGACTAGTCAACTAATACTGGGGGGGTGGGGGGTGGAAATAACTTTAGGGGGAAATGTGTAAAAATGTTGCATGCAGAAGCAATTTGATGTTTCACAAATTCTGTGTGTAATTTATGGCTTGGATGATAAACCTACTAATAATTTTTGCTTGATTTTCTTAACATGTCCTAGGGCCCATGAAAGATTAGAATAAAATTACTATGGAAGCCTGAAATTAAACAAATGTATTCATGGAATTACAGAGCCTTTGGTTTTGTTTTTCTTCTTTTTTTCAAGTATGGAACTGGGTTATAATATTTTTCCGGCACACATGCTTAATTCCACTTCTTTGATGGGTAATTTTCACCTCAAAAACATCAAAGGATGTTCCCAACCCATCTAAAAATAGAAAATTTGTAACCTATGTTTTCAGAGATTTTGAAATATAAGCCACATCCAGCTGTAGGAGCAATGTGGGAATGGATCAATCACAGTTTAAAAATCAACCTAGGCTGACAGTCTCTAGCCAAGAAATATATAGATTGGATTCCATCATCCCACTGGTATCATGAGCTATTAAAAGGAAGTGTTTCTCGCCTGAACTGTGGTGGTGCAGTGGATAAAGCGTCGACCTGGAAATGCTGAGGTCACCGGTTTGAAACCCTGGGCTTGCCTGGTCAAGGTACATATGGGAGTTGATGCTTCCAGCTCCTCCCCCCCTTCTCTCTCTCTCTCTCTCTCTCTCTCTCTCTCTCTCTCTCTCTCTCTCTCTCTCCCTCTCCTCTCTAAAATGAATAAATAAATAAATAATTTTTTTAAAAAAAAGAAAGTGTCTCCCTGGCTGCAGAGTAAGTATATCAGTTCCCCATTTCCTCTCATTTCTGGAAACTTCTCAGAAATGGAAACACACAAAGGGAGAAAATGTAATGAATGTGCCCCCTTGGTGAACGTGAAGGAGAATTTCGGCAGTGGGAAGCTATGTGAGTTCTTTGTAAATTCTTGAAACTTCTCTCCCAGCATCATATTCTTTTAACAAACTCAAAACAAAAAATAAAAAAGGCTTATCTCAGGTTTGTCTTTTATGACAGCAGTGGGAGAGGATTAATAAATGTTATGAGATTTCCTGAAGAATAAAAGTGCTTCTCAGAGTGAATAAAAGTAGTTTTAGTGGATACAAATACCATTTTCATCAACATCAGTTTTGATTTCCTCTAAGATGAGTGCAGAGATAAAGGAGGCCACCAGAGTGACTAGTTGACTGTTTTTGTAGCAGACCTCAACATGAGTGGCAGGCAGTTCAAGGAGCCAGTTTTCAGTAATGGCTAATGTAACTTCTCCAGCTTGATGCTCCCTATTTCTAGTCTTTTCCCTTCTAACCAATTTGATGCTTAACAAGCAAGTCTGGAAAAGCTTGCTGCAAACAGCCACATATATTCTATGCATAGAGTTTGGAGCAGAGAGGTTTTTTGAACCTCGGGTCCACCTAGTGGTTATCTCTGTGCCTCGGGATGCTTGGACCAACATTCCCATCTTTCCTGAGGCTCTGTTGTCAGATAGAATAGGGCTTACTAGTTGATTCTAGCTGATTTGATTTGAGCCTGTGGTCTCCGAAGAAGAACCCTTGGAGTTCTTTTCTTCTTTTCTTTATGATTTATAATAGTATTATTAAAATCTACCTGAGATGCTTTCTGCCTAAATGAGCCTTTTGTTTTCTCATTTCGGTGTGTAGCTGCAGCTGGTTCAAGATTGTCTGTATTCCCTGCTTTATAATATTTACTAGCATGCATCATTCAAACTTCTGCATATACCTTCCCAGGACATTTTCAAGTGCATATTTCATTTACCCAGGGATTATTCCCAGTTATGTACAGCTCAATAGGAAGATCTGCTGGAGTGTGACTGAGGTTGGTCTTAGGGCAGAAAGCCTGTTATGTAATGCATCCTTGAAGCTCCAGCACATGCTATTTTATTGCTTATCTGTCTCTTCCTTAATCATTCTTGATATTGAGATGTCTGGATTCATTAACCTTGTTCCCACTGAGGAACAAGGCATTGAATACACCAGAAATCAGAGGCATTTTTATACACCAACAATGAACAGTCAGAAAGAGAAATTAAGGAAACAATTCCCTTCACAATTACAATCAAAAAAATAAAGTACCTAGGAGTAAACTAAACCAAGGAGACTAAAGACTTGTATTTGGAAAATACAATTTTGGAAATTACAAAGCATTGATAAAAGAAATCAAGGAAGATACAAACAAGTGAAAGCATATACCGTGCTCATGGTTAGGAAGAATAAACATCATTAAAATGTCTATATTACCCAAAGCAATCTATAAATTCAATGCAATACCAATAAAAATACCAATGACATACTTCAAAGATATAGAACACATATTCCAAAAATTTATATGGAACCAAAAAAGAACACAAATAGCCTCAGCAATCTTAAAAAAGAAGAATAAAGTGGGAGGTATCACACTTCCTGATATCAAGTTATATTACAAGGCCATTGTACTCAAAACAGCCTGGTACTGGCATAAGAACAGGCATATAGATCAATGGAACAGAACCGAGAACCCAGAAATAAACCCACAGTTCTATGGACAACTGATATTTGACAAAGGAGGTAAGGAAATACAATGGAGTAAAGACAGCCTCTTTAACAAATGGTGTTGGGAAAATTGGACAGTTACCTGCAAAGAAATGAAACTAGATCACCAACTTACACCACTCACAAAAATAAACTCAAAATGGATAAAAGACTTAAATGTAGGCTGTGAAACCATAAGCATCTTAGAAGAAAACATAGGCAGTAAGCTCTCGAACATCTCTCGGAGCAATATATTTGCTGATTTATCTCCATGGGGAAGTGAAATAAAAGACAGGATAAACAAATGGGACTATATCAAACTAAAAAGCTTTTGCACAGCTAAAGACAACAAGAACAGAATAAAAAGACAAACTACACAATGGGAGAACATATTTGACAATACGTCTGATAAGGGGTTAATAACCAAAATTTATAAAGAACTTGTAAATCTCAACACCAGGAAGACAAACAATCCAATCAAAAAATGGGAAAAAGAGATGAATAGACACTTCTCCAAAGAGGAGATACAGATGGCCAATAGGCATATGAAAAAATGCTCAACATCACTAATCATTAGAGAAATGCAAATTAAAACCACAATGAGATATCACCTCACACCAGCCAGAATGGCGCTCATCAACAAAACAACACAGAATAAGTGCTGGTGAAGATTTGGAGAAAAGGGAACCCTCCTGCACTGCTGGTGGGAATGCAGACTGGTGCAGCCACTGTGGAAAACAGTATGGAGATTCCTCAAAAAACTGAAAATCGAACTGCCTTTTGACCCAGCTATCCCACTTTTAGGAATATACCCCAAGGACACCATAGAACGGCTCCAAAAGGAGAAATGCACCCCCATGTTTGTGGCAGCATTGTTCACAATAGCGAAGATCTGGAAACAGCCCAAGTGTCCGTCAGAGGACGAGTGGATTAAAAAGCTTTGGTATATATATATACTATGGAATACTACTCAGCCATAAGAAATGATGACATCAAATCATTTACAATAACATGGATGGACCTTGATAACATTATATGGAGTGAAATAAGTAAATCAGAAAAAAAAAACTAAGAACTATATGAATCCATACATAGAAGGGACATAAAAATGAGACTCAGAGACATGAACAAGAATGTGATGGCAACAAGGGTGGGGTGTGGGGGGAGGGGGGAAGGAGCAAAGAAGGAGAGAGGGGTTGGGGGAGGGGAGGAGCACAAAGAAAACCAGATAGAAGGTGATAGAAGACAATTTAACTTTGGGGGAGGGGTATACAGCACAATCAAATCAAATGTCAAAATAATCAGGAGATGTTTTCTCTCAACATATGTACCCTGATTTATCAATGTCACCGCATTAAATTTAATAAATAAATTTAAAAAAAAGAAATACCTTAACCATGTACACAGACAACTGATTAGTAATAGAATGAAGTCTTTAGTCAAATTCTTCATTCACTTTTGAACCACAGCACAATAAAACAATCTCAAAGTATAATAAAACCAAATAACTTTGTAATATTTTATCATGCTTACTCCATACAAATGTATAAGCCTATGAGGTGCATATTATTGTCAGTAAAGAGGATACAGAGTGAGTTAATTAGTTTCCCTCTCAGTCCCATTATGCATAGGAAGTTATTAAATAGACCCTTAAATACTGTGTGGACTTGTATGTGTGCTAATCTACACAGATAAACTCTTTGACTTGAATCCTAAGGTAATTCTAATCATCCATGTACTTGGATACTTCTATGGATAGAGCACCCCACAATGAAGCTGACAGCTTTAATGAATATCTAACATAGGTTGGTGGTACTTGTCAAAACTTCTCGACTGAAGGCAGAGGGATGCTTGGTGCCTTCATTGTGGAGGTATTTCCCAGAAGTCTGGAAAGAAGATCAGGGATATTGACTTTGGGTTTTTAATTTATTCTGGACAGGATAAAGGCAAATCTTGAACTCTTATTTCTCTTTGAATTTCCTCCAGTCTTAATGGAATATTCAGACTTGAGATTCAAAAAGACATAGGTCTACTAGTGCCCTCTGGGCACTCCAGCAGAAATTTTCTGACTGATTTCCCAAGTCTATAATTACCTCCAGAAGGACAGATGATATCCTCTTCCTGACTTGAATACAGTCCAGGCAAAGCATTTAGAAAGAACATAATCCCATTCTTGAAGTTTTAAGTGGTCAAAATTACATGCAAGACATGCGTCCAAGTTAGTTTGGCCTATCTTTTCATTCATTCTCCATTTACTAAATCATTCATTCAGTTGGCTGATCAGCAAATATCTATATATACTAGGAGCTGCTTTATCTGCAATAGGAGATATAAAGAATAATGGGCAACCTTCATTTAAGTGGGAGAATTATAAACATACATGCAAGGCCATATATGAGCACAGACACTGCTATTGATTCAGTCAATGGAGAGACCACTGTGTATAGAGCAGTCAAAGAAACTTCAACTGAAAAAAATAAGTGATAGCAAGGCTCAGTTGGACAGTTGATTAATATGTGAATACAGAGAAAAACAGCAGACACACAAGAGTGGAAGAGCACCAAGGCCTGGATGCATGGCCGACTCCACTGCAGGGATCCTCATATGGGCGTACTGGAGGACATCATTGGTGTGTTGGAATGGAACTGGAAATCCTTGAATGCCAGTTAGGCCTTAATCTTTCAAGTAACAAGGAAGTTCTAAATGTTCTTAAGTAATATAATTATAATACCTTTGAACTGAAAATGCCTTTAGATATCTAAGTCATAGTTTTGAAAAAATTAATACAAAAATGATCGCTGGTTACATGGGGGACAGAGAGCCTAAGGAGGTAAGAGACAGGTGACAATTTAGAGCATTGATTTCAGAAGTTGAAAGGAGCAGTCTCGTACAGGAGAAATTAGAAAGAGTTGACAGGCTTTAGTGATTGATCAGTCACAAAATATAAAAAAGAAAGAGTCTAAGATAGCTCAAAGGCTTCAACCATAGGTGAACACACAATGTTGGTACTAATTCTGTGGGGAGAAGGGAGTGTGGATAAAGATGTTAATGTTAAGTTCAGCTGAGGTGAGCAGGATATCCAAGTGCATTTCCACTAAGTGGTTGGAGTTTTATGACCGGAATTCAGAAGTGTTCAAAGCTAGGGATGTGGATTTGGAAGTCATTTGTGTAGAGGATTCTGCCAACATTGAAATTATGGCCTGAGAATAGGCACAATTCTGACAAACCACAGATATTGTGGCTCTTTTATGTGGACACATCAGGAAAACCATTCTCTATTGTTTTTGTTATCCCAAGAGAGAGAGCAGTAGGCAAAGTATATTCCACAATGAGTACAATTCTTTGGAAATCACAATAAATATGATAAACTCAATATGTATAATGTAGGAGAGTAAGGCTGATTCTTATTTGTCTTTGCATTCCCTGTGGCTTGCAAACAGTAAGTGGCCCCCAAAATACTTGATGATTAAATTAAAAATTAAAGCTAGCTTTTAAGATAATTAATATACCTTGAAAGAGCACTGGGAAAGGTTAACAATGTTCAATTTGTATTCTAAGCACCTTTTCTTGAGAATATAGTAAAAAGCCCACAGAAGTTGGAAAGACTGGTTGTTGTTTTTTAACAAAAGGAATGAAAAAGATAAGAATTCTTTCTGGCCTGACCTGTGGTGGCGCAGTGGATAAAGCATTTGACCTGGAATGCTGAGGTTGCCGGTTCGAGACCCTGGGCTTGCCTGGTCAAGGCACATGTGGGAGTTGGTGCTTCCTGCTCCTCCCCCTTCTCTCTCTCTCTGTCTCTCTCCTCTCTAAAATGAATAAATAAAGTCTTAAAATAAATTTAAAAAGACCTGTGGTGGCGCAGTGGATAAAGCGTTGACCTGGAAATGCTGAGGTTGCCGGTTTGAAACCCTGGGCTTGCCTGGTCAAGGCTCATATGGGAGTTGATGCTTCCTGGTCCTCTCTCTCTGTCTCTCTCTCTCTCTCCTCTCTCTCCCTCTCTCTCTCCTTTCTAAAATGAATAAATAAAATAAAAATAAATAAAAAAAATTAAAAAAAATAATAAATTTTTTTAAAAAAAAGAATTCTTTCTGTTGTACCTTAAATAGTCATTAGTTTTTGGAACAAAAAGTCACTTTTTTTTCTTAAGTGAGAAGTGGGGTGGCAGGGAAACAGACTCCCACCTGCTCCCCGATCAGGATCCACCCAGCAAGCCCCCTACAAGATAATGCTCTGCCCATCTAGGGCTGTTGCTCCTTTGCTTGGCTACTGAGCTATTTTAGTGCCTGAGGCAAAGACATGGAGCTATCCTCAGCATCCGGGGCTAACTTGTTCCAACCAAGCCAAGGCTGCAGGAGAAGAGAGAGCTAAAGAAAGAGGAAAGAGGGATAGGGGGAGGAGTGGAGAAGCAAATGGTTGCTTCTCCTATTTGCCCTGACCAGGAATCAAATCTGGGACTTCCACATGCCGAGCTGACACTCTACCACTGAGACAACTGGGTAGGGCCTAAATAGTCACTCCTGAATTATTATTGTCATTGTAAATCTTCCAGGGCAGTTCTTAAAGCTATGCCATAAAATTTAGCATCTGGCTATGTATTTTTTATTTTTGTCCTCTAAATCATAGAGTCAAATTTTTAGAACTGGAAAAACTTTAGTGCTTATTTATTTTCAGTGGTAAACAATTCAGAATAATAAAAGCTATTGACATCTACAGGTCTTATCTCCAATGTCTATCACTCAACTGCAGACTGCACATTCATAAAGTTTATATTCTTTGCTTGTATGAAGTCCTCCATGTTAGTTGTTCAATATATGATATTTAACAAGTACTTGTTGACTTACATGCTAGTCTGCCAAATAAGCCCTAACCATAAAGACACACACATATCATACACTATAAGTTGCTCAAAATAGCGGTTAGAAAGTCTTTTTTTTTTTTTTTTTGGCATTAATTAAATCATAGAAAAACACTGGTGTCAGTGAAGGTTCTGGGCTTTATGGAGAACAAGGTAGTAAAGTAAATAATATCTTTCATGAGAACTCATCTGAAAGTGTTGCCAAGATTAAAAAGTTAATAGTAAGTAATTAGATTTGCACTAAATAGTTGCTGGAATATTTTTCTCACCTATGCTCATTTACTATTTTTATATTTTAATTTACCAGTGTCTATACAGAAACCTACCTATAGATTACTCTAGAAGTCAAGATGTAGGGAAAGCCTCAACAAAATGTCTCAATCCCTGTGCAGCTGTCACACAAGGGCTGTGGAAACCACGAGGAAGCCTTGGATGCACCCTTTAGTAATTTTGCTCCTACCCAGAAGGAGTGCAAAGACCAGCAGGAGTGGCAGGTGAGTGGTTTCTTCCATGGACACTCGGTCAAAACAGCAAAGCCAGTGCTGCTCTCACGCACAAGGCCAGGCTTCTCTTATCTCCCATGAAGGAGAGTATCAGACAAAATGAAAGCCAGCTTCACAGAATAAACCAGGGGTCCCCAAACTTTTTACACAGGGGGCCAGTTCACTGTCCCTCAGACCATTGGAGGGCCAGACTATAAAAAAAACTATGAACAAATCCCTATGCGCAGTCCACATATCTTATTTTAAAGTAAAAAAGCAAAATGGGAACAAATACAATATTTAAAATAAAGAACAAGTAAATTTAAATCAACAAACTGACCAGTATTTCAATGGGAACTATGGGCCTGCTTTTGGCTAATGAGATGGTCAATGTGCTCCTCTCACTGGCCACCACCAATGAAAGAGGTGCCCTTTCTGGAAGTGTGGTGGGGCCGGATAAATAGCCTCAGGGGGCTGCATATGGCCCACGGGCAATAGTTTGGGGACCCCTGGAATAAACATTATGTTGTTGCCCTTTGGATTATATTGAACATACACACATACACACACACACACACACACACAAGGCTCAGAGGGCATGAAAGTTCCTCAGGAATGACATGTAAATTTCATAAGCACAACTTCAAACAAAGCTTCCACAGGGGTTTTATATTAGACTGCAGAATCCTGTAAGGTGACAGCAGTTTGCCCTGCCTGGTGTTCATTCCACAGTGCTGCTCTGCCCTGCTGTGGACACACTGAGAAGTGCAGGGGAAAGTCATGCCCAGAACCTACAATCTGCTGACTCAGATGCCTTCACTCACAGAAAAAGGTGAAGCACAGATAAAAACAGAGGCTTTTCTTTTAATAGGAAATCCATATTAAATATTTATATATTCTGAGTATAATGTTACTAGTTGCAAAAGGATAAGCTAAAAATGACTTAGAGGGCAAGTGATTTGCAAATATCAAATGGTTTTTAACTCATCCACTTGTATAGTTGAACTTAATGTTCCTACATACATATCTTCTAATTTTCCAAGGTGTAATGTTGTTGACTGATGTAGAAAACATAGTGTGGGTTTAAATAGAAAAAGCAAGGATAACAATAATAATTAACATTAATTGAACAATTATTGTATGTCATGCACCAGGCAAATAAATATTAATTCATTTAATCTTCCCAACAAAGCCATGAGAAAAATAGTAGCTCATTATGCTTTTCAAAGTGGTTTTACATAAGCATTTTCTGTTGCTCCTTACAGAGTGCTCCAAGGGAGACAGGAAACCTCACAGCACATAAGACACCTTGAAGACCTTGACGTGAGAAGGAAAGACCCAGACCAACCCTCAAGTAAGAATCACAATCCATGTCCAGGCATCCTAGCTCCCAAGACAGCATATATTTTCCTTATAAAAAGATGTTGATTTACACCCTAAAGAAAAATCCTTTACCAGAGTAATCTTAAGAAATGTTTATCAAAACTGAATAAGCAGAAAGTATGAAAACATCTGACAATAACATTTTCTTCTCTAATATTAACATTGAAATAAAAGGATGCTGACTAAATTACAAAAATAATAATGCATAATTATTTATTGCATTGTATATTAAGCAGGCTTGATTTAAGGTAACTTATTTATTAACATTAAGTCCCTTTTGAAGGAAAGCCCAAAATGAACTTGAACTTTCCCCCCAATTTTACCCCATTAATCTGATCTACTCAATTAAATCCTGGTCCTAAAATCTACACCTCTGCCCTAGCCAGATAACTTGGTTGATTAGAGCATTGTTCTGAAGTGCAGAGGTTGCTGGTTTGATCTCTAGCCAGGGTACATACAGGAACAGGTGTTCCTGTCTCTCTCTCAGCCTCTCCTTTCTTCTCTCTAAAAATTAATAAAAATAAACTTTAAAATCTATACCTCCATATGAGACTTCCCACACGGCTAATATAGATTGGTCTTGCCAAGCTGTTTATCCACTTTCTGCCTGGTTTTTGTTTGTTTTGTTGCAGGAAAATGACCCTAAAGGGAGGAGATGCTCAGACAACTTAACTAATGAAGGAAGGGACATTTATTAGTAGCCAGCAGAGCAGGTGGGGTTAGTAGCACCAAAGCACAAGCTCCCCAAATTAGATTTTCTTACAGGTTATACAGAATCTAAGCAATGGGCATGTGGTTTCTTTGTTTAAGGTTTCCCAGGACTCAAGGAGAGAGGCAGGGGAGTTTCGGTGGGGTCAGCAAGGGGGAAGGGGTTTCGGGATCACTGGTCATAGCTACATACAGAACCTGCTTTTCTTGCTTTGTGCTGCAAGCGGCTCTAAGCAACCATTTAGAGAACTATGGATTGTAGTTAATTTATCACTGGCTGACTCAGTTATCCCTGCTGGATCCTTTCCCTTGTATTCTTCTGGTTTCTCCCCTCGCAAAGCAGGAGGAAGGCTTGCTCCCTCCTCAGTTTTTGTTCTTGTTCTGTTGCTTTGGTTTGGTTTTGCTTTGGGTTGCTTTTGGGCTAACAGTGACCATAAGATTTGTGGCCTTCAGTCTTGTAGTGAATTGTATTTGAAAGCTGCATTCTATGTTTAGCTTGATTTCCCCAGCAAACTCCTCAAAATTAAGACATTTTATGCTTTCAAAATTTAAATTTCCAACTTCAGACTGACTCTGCTCATGGGACAGTTCACAGCCATAACCAAGAACTAACAAATGCAAGAACAAGGATCAGATTAACCTTGGCTTGACAGCACAGGGCTTCAAACTAATAAGTGAATTACAAGGTGTATTTACAAGTTAATTGTATGGAAATTGTGATAGGTTTTTCCATTTTAAAGTTAATACTAATGGCATTTTTAAAAATTTTAAGAGAGCAATTTTTGTTACAAGGTTGTTAATCATTAGACTCCCTGCAAGATGGGCCCCTGTGCTGGCTTTGACCCTTCATGTGGCTCATCCCTCTGCATGGGGCATGGAGCAAGGTGGCCACAGGGCACAGGGGCATGCCCACCCAGAGTCTGCTTCTTTCTACTGGTACTTGGGCTCCCTGAGTCACCAGGACTGGAGATGTCAGTGTTCTTCGCGGGGAGATGGAGGAGTGTGGTTGTGAGAGCCAGAGTATGGGCACCCCATGCACTGCCCCAGGGAGAAAAAGGAAAGAAGATGGTGGCCTATGGACCTGGAGCTAGGTTGGGGGGCAGCTCTCCCTGCAGTGCTACATTCTAGGGAAATCCTCTTAAAGTCTGAAAAATTCAAATCTCGTCTTCCAGGTCATTACGAAGGTATATCAGCCAGAAGGGAAGCCAAAACAGAATATTTTATGCAAATGTTTGTTAGCTAAATTTTTTTTAACTAAAAAAGCATACAAACAAAGCTTGGCAAAACACAGAATCAGACAACATACATTAGAAGCACCAATAATAGCCTGACCAGGTGGTGGCACAGTGTATAGAGCAGTGGTCCCCAACCCCCGGGCTGTGGACTGGTACCGGTCTGTGGGCCATTTGGTACAGGTCCACAGAGAAAGAATAAATAACTTACATTATTTCCATTTTATTTATATTTAAGTTTGAATGATGTTTTATTTTTTTTAATGACCAGATTCCCTCTGTTACATTCGTCTAAGACTCACTCTTAACGCTTGTCTCAGTCACGTGATATATTTATCCGTCCCACCCTAAAGGCCAGTCCATGAAAATATTTTCTGACATTAAACCGGTTCGTGGCCCAAAAAAGGTTGGGGACCACTGGTATAGAGCATTAGCCTTGGATGCTAAGGATCTAGGTTTGAAACCCCAAGGTCACCGGCTTGAGCATGAGACTATAGACATGGCCCCATGGTTCCTGGCTTGAGCCCAAGGTGCTAGCTTGAGCCTAGGTCACTGGCTTGAGCAAGGGATCACTGGCTCAGCTGGAGCCCTCACCCCCATCAAGGAACATATGAGAAAGCAATCAATGAGTAAATAAAGTGCTACAATGAAGAATTGATGGTTCTCATCTCCCTCCCTTCCTCTCTGTCCCCCCATTCTCTCTCTCTCTCTTTTCATATGTACACAAGAAAAAAAAGAAGCACCAATAATAGCTAATAGTATATAGAAATATGTTCAACATGGAGAAAATACAGTACAGATCAGCCAGTAAGATAATCTTCTGCCTATCAGATGCACAGTAATCTTTTTCCTCAGATTACCTCTTTATATTTTTATTGAATTTATTGGGGTGACACTGGTTAACATAATTATACAGGTTTCAGGTGCCCAATTCTACAACACATCTGTGTACACTGTATTGTGTGTTCACCTCCCCAAGTCAAGTCTTCATCCATCACCATTTATTGCCCCTATACCCTTCTCTGCTCCCCACCCCCAGATTATTAAAATATTGACCAAATGCAGTATTAGAGTGAAAATGCCACACACACAATGGGAAATAGTATTTGCAAGTGAGTTTTTGTAGTCAGGGAGAGAGATTGGGCTCAACTATGAATAATACAACAAGGAAAAGTGAGAATTTATAGCCGTGATGGTGGGGATATTTTGGGAGGTGTTGGTGATTAGAAAATTACTTCAAGAGAAAATATCAGGGTTAATGACACTAAGTTAATAAGTTCTGATAACCCACTACCATCAGACCAGCCAACATCAGGGTTAAGAGGGGATTCTGAATACAGGGACCCTTCAGGGTTCTTACTGAAGGCAGGGCAGAATGATCAGACTTCACCTAGGGGATGGTAGAGAATGAGGAGAATGTGCCCAAATATTCAGGGTGAATAGAAACAGATGGAGAGAGACTCTGGCTAAACCCAGACTTAGCGGGATTCGTGCTAAAGTCAGTACCGAGTTGAGAAGAGCGTCCCAATGAGCCTGACCAAGTGTGACCATGGAGGGATTCTTTCTCTTAGTCTGAGAAAAGACTAAGATTCCTAAAAGTCTTGCATTCTAAGATAAGCATTGAATAACAGGAGCATCCTGGGTCTCTTTATCAAAACAGGAGCACTTTTTAAAATCAAAACTGACCAAAATGAAATTGAATTAGGATTGCTGATTGCCATATAGTGAGCTACCAGTAGTTTGTTCTCTCAATTTAGTGAGTCAGTACTTCTGAAAGCTAGGCTCCCTTGCAAACAATGCAAGGGAGAATCAAAAGCAAACAAACAAACAAAAAACCACTTTCCTTCTTGCCAAAATTCATCTCTGAAGTTTTTTCTAATATGCCTGCCTAATATTCTAGAATATACAACTTCCTGCCCAAGAGCTGGTCCATGCTTATTGAACAGGAAGCCATGTCTATTCCCTAAGGAAAAGTAACACATCGGAAGACTAAGTGGTAGGAATCTCAAGATAAATGTATTTGTTAAGTGGTCAGATATCACAGGGTGGTGTGCTTTCTGTAACCAGTGGGAGAAGCACAGGAGCACACACACGTGGCAGTGTTACTACTAAAATGACTGGCAAAGCTACTAAGGCAGAGCAAGCAATACATAGGGGGACAGTGACATTCTCTTGTCCCCAGACTGCTACATATACCCTAAGAAAAGGAGAGAGACCATGAACATGGCCAGCTGGCTAGGTGTGTGACCTCCAGTGAGCCTCAGGGATATGGGCTGGTCCTGCCCTCCTGCCTTCCTGAGGGTTTCCCCCCTAGTTAGTCTCTCACTTATACCTCAGAAGATGCTACATTTCTCAGCTTCTTCCTGCAGAAAAGTAGAGATTAACAACTCCTTATTATATTTGTGAATTTTTAAATGTGTTGCCTAAGTGAAATTTAATGAGTCCCCAAAATGCATGACTAACATTTCAAAATAGTACTCACCAAAAGTATAATTGTACTATGTAACTTGCTGACTAGAACTTCTATTGTATTCTGCTCTTGGAAAAAAAAATACACCTCTGAAAAATTAACACTCCACTACCAACCATGATTAAAATAAGGCCTTCTTTGCGATATCTGAGTAGCATCACTCTTCGTTTCTAAGGGAGGGCCATGCTCCAAATTCCCAATGGAAGCGGACAGTCTCTGACCTGTTTAGGCATTCTGGGAACTGAAGCACTGCAAGGCCTCCAGGGATGACCCCTACCTGCAGTCTGGCAAAGCGTAGAAAGGGAAGATGACTAGACAGTGGGAAGGCAGCCAATCCCCGGAAAGGCCTCTGAGATAACAAGAAAGATGTGTTCTGAAGGCACAGACACACCCCTGCTTCCAAGATTAGGGCTGGAGTAAGCATGGGGCACAGCATTGGCAAATCATACTCCTGTAAGAGGGGACAGGCATTCTGTTTTGCACCTCACTACAGAAAACATCACAACAAAAAGCAAAGATACACAGCAGGATGAGATGCTGGACTATCAGGAGTTCTGGCTCCTTCTCCAAGACTGAGCCCGAGCAGGTAGAGAAAGAAAACTCGGAGATCCTTGATGAAAAATTGCTTGAACTGGTGCGTGTCAGGTATGGTGGCTTTGGCTGGAAAGGAAGCAGTACAGCAGGAGAGGACAAAACAAAGGGGAAATATTAGAATTCCAGTTTTGCTTCTCCTGCCTCTGTCTTTGGACAAATAATGTCCCCTGCCATGCCTGAAGTGACTCACATCCACTGGTGTGCTAGAGCTGTCATAGTAACCAATTATTACATTTTCAGGAATCTTGTCAGCCAGTTTTAAATATAGCTATTATGAAAAATTATAGAAAATTAACAATTAATAAGTCAACACTCATATTTATAGCAGTATTATTCACAACAGCCAAAAGGTTGAAGCAACCCAAGTGTCCATCAACAGACGTATGATGAACAAAATGTGGTATGTACACACAAGGGAATATTATTCAGCCTTTAAAAGTAAGGGAATTTTTCCCTGGCCAGTTGGCTCAGTGGTAGAGCATCAGCCTGGCGTGCAGGAGTCCTGGGCTCAATTCCCAGCCAGGGCACACAGGAGAAGTGCCCATCCGCTTCTCCACCCCTCCCCCTCTCCTTCCTCTCTGTCTCTCTCTTCCCCTCCCACAGCCAATGCTCCATTGGATCAAAGTTGGCCTGGGCGCTGAGGATGGCTCTGTGGCCTCTGCCTCAGGCACTAGAAAGGCTCTGATTGCAACAGAGCAGCGCCCCAGATGGGCAGAGCTTCGCCCCCTGGTGGGCATGCCGGGTGGATCCCGGTCGGGTGCATGCGGGAGTCTGTCTGACTGCCTCCCCGTTTCCAACTTCAGAAAAATACAAAAAAAAAAAAAAAGTAAGGGAATTTTGACACATGCTACAACATGAATAAACCTTGAGGAAATTATGCTAAGTGAAATAAGTCATCCTGACTGGTGGTGGTGCAGTGGATAAAGCGTTGACCTGGAATGCTGAGGTGGCTGGTTTGAAACCCTGGGCTTGCCTGATCAAGGCACATATGGGAGTTTATACTTCCTGCTCCCCTGCCCCCACTTCTCTCTCTCTCTCTCTCTCTCTCTCTCTCTCTCTCTCTCTTTCTCTCTCTCTCTCCTCTAAAGTGAATAAATAAAACCTTTTTTGAAAAATTTTTTTAAAAAGAAATGTCAGACACAAAAGGACAAATACAATATGATTTCACTTACTTGAGGTACCTAGTTAAACTCATAGACACTAAAAGTAGAACGATGTTGCCATGGGTTGGTGGTAGGAGTAATAGGGAGTGGTTCCATAGGTACACAGGGGTCCTCGGGTTATGACACAGTTCCATTCCTACAACAGTGACGTAACCCAAATTTGGTGTAAGTTGAAACAGACCCTAGCGTAAGTCACTTACCTATCCTAACACAGCATAATCTAGAACATAAAAACACAACTAAGCCACAGAAAAAGGAAAAGGACATAAATATACTGTACTGTACAGTGTACTGTAGTAACAGAAAAAATAACAAAAAATGAATGTAAAAAAAATCCTTACCTTTATTCCTGTGGTTGGCTTGCATACTGGAAGGGGCATTGCAAGGTGGGAGAGTGGCCTATTGGGAGAAGGAAGCAGGGGAGACAGGAAAACCTGCAGAAGGTGTTGGAGATATGGGGTCAGGTGAATCAGGATTGCCTAAGGAACATGCAGGAGACGCTGGAGATGATTCTACCTGTACTACAGGTGTTTCATCATGAGAAGCAGCTGATGTAGAGGGTACAGGATCTATTGCAGGCCTCTCTACCTTCTTAAAGAATTGCTGCAGGCTAGTCTGGAAGGTTGATAACTTCTCTTCCAAAACCTGCCTATAGCATTGCAGGGCATCCATAACAGCTCTGTGCCAGGGGTCCCCAAACTTTTTACAGTGAGCCAGTTCACTGTCCCTCAGACCATTGGAGGGCCGCCGCATACAGTGCTCCTCTCACTGACCACCAATGAAAGAGATGCCCCTTCCAGAAGTGCGGCGGGGGGCCGGATAATAGACCTTACTGAATCTGTCTGTCATCACTGGGGTCCTCAGCCTAAAATTTTGCCCACCCATCCTCTACCATAAAAAAATCTTTTGCCAAACCTTTGGTAGTGTTGGGAAAACAGGTGTTTTAGACTTACTAGTTTGCACTTTACCTGATTGGTGCATGAGCACAGGGCAGCACCTCATATGTATAGTTTATGTAAGGCTTCAGGTGCTTGCCCCCAGGGCCGCAGATTGTATATATATTGCAGATTCCCTGCTGCCATTGGGAGGAGCCATTTTTTGCTACTGTTTGCCAGAGAAGGGGTTTCCCCCCGCTGCCCCAGCTTGTTCTGCTTGTGAATCCTGAGAGAGTGAGAAGTTTTCCCTGCCTGGTTGTTCATTCACTGTTACAAGACTCTAATAAATGGAATGGCCCACCATCATCAGGCTCCACAGTTCCCTTACCGTCTGCCCGAATCCAGTGTGAACCTGCATGGCCATGGCCACCAGCCTTACAGGTAGTAAATCCCTTGGGTTCTGGGGTTTCTGTCTCTTCCTCTTCAATCAGTAGCTTCTCCTGCTGAATGAGGTCCTCAGCAGACAACTCCTCTCCATGTGATCCCAGTAGCTCTGTGACATCCATCATGATGGCTTTCCTCTTCTTCAAAGCAATATCATCTAGTGCTTTGAAGACTCTGACTTTGATTTAAGAGCTATGATCAGGGCCAAAAAGTCACCAAACAAAGCAAATGGAACATTTGAGCTTTTAACAATTCAAAATGAGGTAGGTAAGTGTCCTGGCGGACCCCAGCTCCCTCACTCATAGACCGCGTTACTATGGGTTCTTCCACCACACAACTGAACTATATATAAATATTTCTCCCACCTAGTGGGTAAGTATGATGCTAACAGCATCATAGTCATGTCTCCGTCTTTTAAATTTTTTTAAAATTTTTTATTTTTTTTACAGAGACAGAGAGAATCAGAGAGAGGGATAGATAGGGACAGACAGACAGGAATGGAGAGAGATGAGAAGCATCAATTATCAGTTTTTCATTGCGACACCTTAGTTGTTCATTGATTGCTTTCTCATATGTGCCTTGACCGCGGGCCTTCAGCAAACCGAGTAACCCCTTGCTGGAGCCAGCAACCTTGGGTCCAAGGTGGTGAGCTTTTTGGTGAAACCAGATGAGCCTTTGCTCATGCTGGCGACCTCAGGGTCTCGAACCTGGGTCCTCTGCATCCCAGTCTGACGCTCTATCCACTGCGCAATCACCTGGTCAGGCTTTTAAATTTTTTATGGGAGTGAGCATCATAAACTCAGAATGTATGCTGAGATAGTTTTAGCTTTGCAAGGAAAAAATTCTGGGCTTTGGTGACACAACAGTGTGAAGATGTCTAACAATACTAAACTGTAACCACTTAAAAACAATGAAAATGATAAATTGTATGCCATGTGTACTTAATCACAACTAGAAGTAATATATATATATATATGTTTTTTAAAATCAAAGGCAAATACAGTCTCAATTTCCTAGCTTTGACAATATATAATAATTATGTAAGATATTACCTTCACTGGGTGAAGGGTACGCAGAACCTCCCTGTGTTATTTTGCAACTTCTTGTGAATTTATAAATTTTTTTACTTTTTTAAAACAATACTCAAAAGTTATCCCTTCCTAATTATTTTACTACAGTTTAAAATTATCTGTATTCAGAAGCACTTGTACAGTGGAAACACTGTATATTGTGTGCTGCACACCGCCTCTCAAACATCTATCAATACATTCACTGGCAGTCCGACATCAGCCCTGGTGGCAGTATTTATACCACGAAATTCAGCAAATGCTACAAACAAGGGCTCCCCACTAACAGCCCCCAGCAGGTTGCTCAGCCTTTGCCAGCAGCCTGTGGCCCAGGTGTCCTCAGGATTAAAATTAGATGATCTCTAAACCTGTGCTTGTGAGAGGATGACACAAATAAGTGGGGACTAACTGACCAGGAGCAGTAACTTAAAAACTTCAGTTTCTAAGAGTGTACTGCTAGGCTGTTTCCCTCTAAAGGATAGTTAATGTGTGTGTCAACTTGGCTGAGCTAAGGGAGGCCCAGACAGCTGGTAAAACATACTTCTGGGTGCACACGTGAGGCTGTTGTTGGAAGAGATGAACATTGAATTAGTAGACTGAGAAAAGAGGGTCTACCCTCATGGACATGGACGGGTATCACCCAGTCTGTTTTGAAGGCCTGAATAGAATAAAAAGGTGGAAGAAGGGACATTTCTCTCTCTTCCAGAGCTGGGATGTTCACCTTCTCTTGCCTTTCTTTGAATATCAAACATCAGAGCTCCTGGTTCTCCAGCCTTCAAACTAGGACCCTCACCTGTGCCCTGGTTCTCAGGCCTTCACAACTCAGACTGAGTTATACACCAGCTTTCTGGCTCTCTAGCTTACAGATGGCAGATCATGGGACTTCCCGGTATCCATACCATGGTGAGTCAATCCCTATTCTGTATCTATATCTATCTGTCTATACTGTTTTCTATTGGCTTTGTTTCGCTTGAGAACTATGACTAATACAGAGGTAGAAAGAAAAGATCTGACCTGTAGGGTTGCTTTGAGAGGTGAGTGGTAAGTGAATGTGGATTTTCTTGACTGTGGGTTTTCTCATGATTGGAATTCTCTCCCTACAGTCACCCACTCCCCATCTCCTGATCATTGAAGCGGGGTGGGGATCTGGCTTCCCCTCTTTTGCTCTTGAGGTGGAGATATCTCTTTTCTAACTTGTGCCTCTGAGGGCTGGAGAACACCTTACACTTTTTTTTTAATTAATTAATTTATTTTTTTATTTAGAAAGAGAGGGAGGAAGAGAAACAGAGAGAGAGAAGCATCAATTCATTGTCCCTGCAGACCATTTCTTAACCCCTTCTCAGTTAAATATCATTCATTCTAGCTTGCTTATTAGCCAGAACATATAGCTACAGACCTGGGGCCACATTCTACAAACTCCTCTACCAATTTTAAAGACAAATCAAAATATTGACCTCTGTATTTACTCTGTTTTATTTTCTCAATTTGTCCAAAACTCAGGCAAAGAAGAGAGATGCTATTTATTAGGGGTCTTCTTGGAGACTTCAATACAAGGTAATTCAAGTATTCCCAAGAGAAATGCTATTCACTAGGATTTCAAAAGAGTAAATAACAAAAGCTATTGTACAATCCTTATCACAGCAAATAACTGAATCATGAAGACACACAATGTCTTGATCTTTAGTAGGATTCAATCTCCATTAAGCAAACATGAGCATACACTGATATCAATCTTCTTTTCCTAAATTCACCTGTAGACACATTCGGTGGTAATACAAATTACAAAACATATACAGTTGACACTTGAACATGAGTTTGAACTGTGCAATTCTGCTTATAATATGCAGATTTTTTTAATAAACACTGTAAAAGTATTTTTCTTATGATTTTCTTAATATTTTTCTCTAGCTTATTTCATTGTAAAAATACAGTATATAATACATATAATATACAAAATATATGTTAAATGATTGTATACGTTATTGGTAAAGCTTCCAGTCAACAGTAAGCTATTAGTAATTAAGTTTAGGGGAGTCAAAAATTATACACAGATCGTTGACTACAGGGAACCTCCTAACACTTCCACCCTCGCCCTATCTCCCCATTGTTCAATGGTCGACTGTATTGCATGTGGAACTTGCTTGATTATTTCCAACAGGAAGAGAATTCATTCGTCTTCTGCCTAACAGTATTTAATAGCAAACAAATAATTGAATGAGGCATTTCCTAAACTTCAGAAATGAAAATCAAAGCAATTCTTTATTATAGCAGATATAAAATTAAAATTCACAGCATTAACAAAAATCCAGAGAAAGACTTATTAAATGGAATCTAATTTATTTTCTTTAATAACAAAAATATGTTCCATAAAAAGTTTTATTAAATAACAAAATGCTGTCTAGCAAAAGCCTAATGTGCTCCTATGCTTTGTGGCCAAATAAAGTATCTAAAGTGATATGATAAAAACACAATTTAAAAAGGATAAATTGTTGCTCTCAAGAGTAAGATTCTTATCAATCTTATAGCTAGTGACAACCTTTGGGCTGTTCGATTTTAAGGAGACGCCGAAGCTGTTTATAGCGGGACAAATACATCCTGTAAGGGGGAAACAAGAGAAAGCATAGAGATGGGACACATATTGTAATACATCATCACAAAAACTGGGAGGAAGTGGTTATCATTTACCAATTATTTCTGGGGTTTTTTTGTTTTCTTTTGTTCTTAAAGTGGGAGGAGAGGAGATAGACTCCCACATGCACCCTGACCAGGATCCACATGGCAACTCCCATCTGGGGCCAATGCTCAAATCAACCAAGCTATCCTCAGTACCTGAGGCTGACGCTCCAACCAGCCAAGCCACTGGCTGTGAGAGGAGAAGAGGGAGAGGGAGAGGAAGAGAAGCAGATGGTTGTTTCTCTTGTGTGCCCTGACCAGGATTGATCCCAGACATCTGCACATCAGGCCAAGATTCTATCCACTGAGCCAACTGGCCAGGGCCCCAATTATTTCTGTTTTAAAATGGAGACAGTAAGCCTGACCAGGCAGTGGTGCAGTAGATAGAGCATCATCCTGGGACTCTGAAGACACAGGTTCAAAACTCCAAGGTTACCGACTTGAGCATGGGTTCACCAGCTTGAGTGTGAGATCATAGACATGACCCCATGGTCTCAGCCCAAAGGTCAGTGGCTTGAAGCCTAAGGTCGCTGGCTTGAGCAAGGGGTCACTAGCTCAGCTGAAGCCCCCCCAGTCAAGGCACATATGAGGAAACAATCAATGAACAACTAAGGTGCTGCAACTACAAGTTGATGTTTCTCATCTCTCTCCCTTTCTGTCTGTCTGTCTCTCTCTCTCTCAAAATAGATAAATAAATAAATACAGTAAAAAGATAAGTATTTGCCAAGGTTAGTGGGGAGGGATGGGTGGGACAGCAGAGCATAAAGGATTTGTAAAACTATTTTCTATAATATTATAAAGGTAGGTACATGTTATGATACATTTGTCCAATCCCATAGAATGTACAGCACCAACAGTGAACCCAATGGCCCTTAGATGATATATGTCAGTGTAGGTTCACTGACTGTGACAAATGTACTGCTCTAGTTTTGATAGTGGGAGCAGGAGATATATAGAACTCTTACTTTCTATTCAGTTTTGCTGTGAACCTAAAACTGCTCCAAAAAAATTAAGTGTTTAAAATATCAAATAGAAATGTAAGGAACCCAGAATAGCCAAGACAATCTTGTAAAAGAATGTTGGAGGACTCACACTTCCTAGTTTCAAAACTTATTACAAAGCTACAGTAATCAAGACAGTGTGGCACTGGCATAAGGATAGATTCATGGAATAGAATTGAGAGTCTAGAAATAAATCGTCACATTTACAGTCAGTTGATTTTTGATGTGGATGCCAAGACAATTAACTGGGGAGAGAATAGTCTTTTCAACAAATCGTACTGGAACAACTGAATAGATATATATAAGACAAGCTGGACTTCACACCATATACAAAAACTTTAAGTGGGTCAAAGACTACATGTAAGAGCTAAAAATATAAAACTCAGAAGAAAAAACACGTTTAAGACATGACTTTTATTAGGCAATGATTTCTTAAGCATGACACCAAAAATACATATAATCAACAAAGGAAATGTAAATTGGACATGATTAAAATAAATTTTTTTGGCCTTGGCCAGATAGCTCTGTTGGTTGGAGTATCAGTCTGAAGTGCAGAGTTGCCAGTTCGATCCCCAGTCAGGGCACACACAGGAATAGATCAGTATTCCCATCTATCTCTCTCTCTCCCCCTTCCTCTCTAACTAAAATCAATAAATAAAATTTTTAAAATAAATAAAACTTAAATTAATTTTTTATACATCAAAGGGCACCATGCAGAAAGGGAAAGATAACTCAAAGAATGAGAAAATTTATGTAATTAATGTGTAATAAGAGTCTAGTATCCAGAACATATAAAAAACTCTTACAAGTCAATAATTAAAAGACAATTCAATTTTTAAAATGGGCAAATGATCTGAGTACACAGTTATTAAAAGAAGACATATAAATGGTCAATAAGCACATGAAAAGATGCTCAACTTCAGGCAAATACAAATCAAAACCATGAGATGCCACTTCATACCCACTAGAGTGCCTGTAATCAGAAAGGCAGTGTTGGTGAGGATGTAGAGAAGCTGGAGCCCTAACGCACTGCTGACTGGAAAATCACTCAGCCACTTTGGAAAATAATTTAGCAGTTTCTAAAATGGTTACACATAGACTAACCATATGACCAACTGAGTAACCCTATAAGCAATTCTACTTCTAGGTACATACCTAAGAGAAATTAAAACATATAGCTACACAAAAACGTGTCCACAAATGCTCATAGCAGCATTGCTCATAATGTTCAAATGTGGAAATAACCCAAATGTCCATCAACTGATGAATGGGTAAACAAAATATGGCATATCCAAACAATAGAATATTATATAGCAGTGGTCCCCAACCCCTGGGCCACGGACCGGTACCGGTCCCTAGGTCATTTGGTACCAGTCCACAGAGAAAGAATAAATAACTTACATTATTTCTGTTTTATTTATATTTAAGTCTGAACAATGTCTTATTTTTAAAAAAATGACCAGATCCCCTCTGTTACATCCATCTAAGACTCACTCCTAACACTTGTCTCGGTCACGTGATACATTTATCCGTCCCACCCTAAAGACCGGTCCGTGAAAATATTTTCTGACATTAAACCGGTCCGTGGCCCAAAAAAGATTGGGGACCACTGTTATATAGCAATTAAAAGGAGTGAAATACAGCAACAACTTGTATACTAAATTTCTTTCTTTCTTTTTTTTTTTTTTTTTTTTTTGAGAGAGAGAGACAAAGACAGACAGGAAGGAAGAGAAATGAGAAACATCAACTCATAGTTGCAGCACTTGAGTTGTTTACTGATTGCTACTCATACATGCCTTGACTGGGGCAGGGGGAGGCTCCAGCTGAGCCACTGACTCCTTTCTTAAGCCAGCAACTTTGGGGTCATGTCTATGATCCCATGCTCAAGCCAGCAACCCTGCACTCAAGCTGATGATGACCCTGCGCTCAAGCTGGTGAGCACGCACTCAAGCTGGTGACACTACGCTCAAGCTGGTGAGTGCCTGCCCAAGCCTGTGACCTTGGGGTTTAGAACCTGAGTCCTCAGTGTCCCACGTTGATGCTCTACCCACTGTACTACCACCTGGTCAAGCATACAACTTGTATGCTGAATTTAAAAAGGCAGTCAGAAAAACTATGCTGTATGATTTCATTTAGTTGAAAGGTCCACAATAGGTAAATCCATACAGGGAAAATAGATTAATAGTTGTCAGGGCTGAGAGATCTATATGTTTTGGGCAAATAGGGAGTGACTGTTAACAGGAAAATTGCAGACATTCTTACACTTCACTTTATCCTAAGTACTTCAGCATGTATCCCCTAAAAATAAGAATATTCTCCTATAAAATCACAACACAATTACCCACCTAAGGAAATTAACAATTTAATAATATAATCTAATATGTCCCAGAAATGTCTTTTATAGCTGTTTCTAAATCCAAGTGCCAATCATTACAAACACATTGTATTAAGTCTCTTTAGAATCTTTTAATCTAGAAGTTCTCACACCTTTTTGTAGTGGTTGTTTATGATGCTGGTATAGTGTGGTATTGATATTTTTCATGACAATAACATTTTAAAAGAGTACAGCCCAGCTTTTTATAAAATGTTCACATTCTGGATTTGAGGATTTTTTTTATCTGATTGTCTCCTCATTATCAGATTCAGATTAAACATTTCTGGCAAGAATAATACCTAGATGGTGTTTTGTACTTCTTACTATTTTTTGTTCACATATTTAACATGCTGTCAGATTTCTTCATTGTAAATATACATTTCCAGTTTTGTAATTAGTGATATTTTGAGACTGTGTCCCCCAAAACTTTTCACCCAGTGGTGTTAGCATGCATTGATCATCCTTCCCTGAATCAGTTATTTATCGTGAGTTGCAAGATGGTTTTTCATTTGATTATTTCTTCTACACTTACTAGCTGACACTTTTGTTTTAAACAAGAAATGCCTTTTGCTTCTCTTCTTTTCTCCTTCCCTCTCTCTCTCCCCTCCCCCTCATCAATATAGACTCACAGATTTATTTGTCCATGTATTATGACTATTGTTATTCTTATGTTCAAATTATCTCAAATTTGTTCACATGGATCCCCTTCAGTCCAATTCCTGGGTCCTTTTGACATGACTTCATCAGTCTTTGAGCACTCCCACTGCCTGGCTCTTTCCATGCTCACCTTCTGTTTCCCTGCACACACCTGGAATCAGCCATTTCTTCAAGGAAACTTTTAGTTGTGAATGGTATTTAAAAACTAAGACTGAGTGTTCCGTAAGCCTTTACAGTGAACAAAGCTAGAATTTTTTTTTTTTTTATCATCCGAGTATACTACGAATTCTCAACTCCATGGGTTCTTTCTCATCTTTCCCTGTTGCATGTCTTTATCTACATTTTCCCATAGTGAAAATTTAGATTCCCATTCACACCAATATCTTTATTCATTTGCTCTACGCTACAGTAACACAAAAAAAATTAAAGTTTTGAAAATAGAACTACCTTATGACCCAGCAAGTTTTGGGTATATACCCCCAAAACTCAGAAACATTGATACGTAAAGACACATGCAGCCCCATGTTCATTGCAGCATTGTTCACAGTGGCCAGACATGGAAACAACCAAAAAGCCCGTCAATAGATGACTGGATAAAGAAGATGTGGCACATATACACTATGGAATACTACTCAGCCATAAGAAATGATGACATCGGATCATTTACAGCAAAATGGTTGGATCTTGATAACATTATATGAAGTGAAATAAGTAAATCAGAAAAAATCAGGAACTGCATTATTCCATACGTAGGTGGACATAAAAGTGAAACTATGAGACATTGATAAGAGTGTGGTGGTTATGGGGGGGGGAGGGGAGAGAGGGAGAGGGAAAGGGGGAGGGGGAGGGGCACAAAGAAAACTAGATAGAAGGTGACAGAGGACAATCTGACTTTGGGTGATGGGTATGCAACATAATTGAACAAGATAACCTGGACTTGTTATCTTTGAATATATGTATCCTGATTTATTGATGTCGCCCCATTAAAAAAATAAAATTATTTTTAAAAAAATTAAAGTTTTAACACCAATAAACCCATGAAATAGTGTTGAGGATTCCTTTGTAGCTGTCTTTGTTCTTAGAATTTATCCTGTTACAGATGTAGAGTCCATGTGCAGTGTTCTGAAGTAACTTGAATTATGATATCTTTGTGTTTATGTTTTTAATATTTACACATACTGTAGTTGTTTCCATTTGGTTCTCTTTGCATTTGACTTTAGCCTCCACTTTTTAACCTTTTTATTTATTTTTAGCTCATTAACTTGTGGGTGTTTCCCGCCTTTCCCTATCCTGTCAATAGTAGAAAATGCTAGCTTTGCCTGGTAACTTCTCAATAACATCCAAGGGTGGGCCCAATATGTTATTTGGGATCTCTTGGAATATTCTGATATGTTATTGCAGAGAAAGAAATGCAAGAGGCGCATGGAAGGGAGAGGATTGGGCACGAGAGTTCCCATTTCCTTTGAAAGATTGAGGCACAAAAATCACGGCAGTGTGAGGACTGAAGAGAGGGTTTGCCAGCAACCAGAGTCCAGGAGCAGGCAGCTCCACAGGGTGGGAATCGGGGTGGTCTGAGTCAGCCAAATTTCCCAATATAGCTCAATCCAAATAGTGACTACCAGTCTTTCCTCATCAATATCCTAACTTTCTCATAAGAAAATAGACAAACTATGGATTGAACTAATAAAACTTGGCAACATTGACGATCAAATGTGCCAGACTTAAAACTGTTCAAATTCTTCAGCTACAAGAGCTTATGTCTTGAAAAAACCTCATTAACTTTTATAGCATAGTCACAGAGAGCCCTTAAGTTTCTTTTTCTTTCTTTTTTTTTAGTGAGAGGAGGGGAGGCAGAGACAGACACGCATGTCCCTGGACGGAGACGCACCTGGCAAGTCCACTAGGGGGCGATGCTCTGCCCATCTGGGGCCCTTGCTTCTTTGCAACCGGAGCCATTTTTTTTAGCACCTGAGGCAAAGGCCATGGAGCCATCCTCAGCACCCAGGGCCAACTCGCTCTAATCAAGTCATGGCTGCAGGAGGGGAGGAGAAAAGAGAGAGAAGCAAGAGGGGGAGGGGGTTGGCACTTCTCCTATGTGCCCTGACTGGGAATCGAACCCAGGACATCCACATGCTGGGCAACTCTCTACCACTGAGCCAACCAGCCAGGATCCTTAAGTTTCAATTGATAACTTAAACTAATAACTTAGAACTCTTAGCTTGTGGTTCTTTCTTTTAGGTGTTCATGACAACACCTCCACAGTCCTTGAGTTCTGCCTGCCCTTCATACCACCTATGGAGGTGACACTTGGAAGCCCAAAGGCTTGACTGCATTTGGTTTCAGTACATGTGATCTATAGAATGACTTAATTAGCTATTTTGCTACTATTTACCATGGGCTGTGATAACCAGTTCCTCGCTGTTAGCTGGCCTCTCCTTGCCTTTATCCCAAACCAGGCCAAATAACTAAATCTCAACTCTCCAGGATCCTGCCACCACCACCATTCCCTGAGGATCCACTACCTACAGCATTCCTGGTAAAACTTTCTCCAGCAGTAAACTTCTTGAAACAATATTTAATGGGTAGCTCCCAGATTAACTGAGAAAACAGGGAAGAATAAAGAGAAGCTACGCAAATAATACTCAGCCAAATATAGAACCAAAGAGCTGTCTGTTAGGGCACCACTGCCACTGCCACTGCAACTGAACACAGGAACTGCAGCTTGCTGTTGTCACCCCTGGTATTCAATACAGGATCCAACACTTGGCAACACAGATACTGTTGAGCCTGCCAACTGGGTGCTGCTGCCACTGACACCAGAAAGAAATCTCCACTGTCCTTGTTTCTTTGTGTCATTAGTTTCAAATTCAAAATCCCAGATGAGTGCATCTGATCGGCAGAGTCTAGGACAAGGACCTACATCCCAGCTGGCAGAGGAGCTGGAATATCAGGTGTCTGTTCACTTCAACTTTTTTGGGGGAAGCAAGGCATCCCTCAAATACCAACAGGGTTCAGATGCTGAATATCAATAATTACAAGGGTCCTTTACACATATAGTGCTCTGGGCAAACACCACAGGTTGTAGACGATGTACACAGTACTGTTTGGTTTTAGTAATACTATATTTAACACATATAGCACAGTGCCTATCTCATAGCAGGCACTAAATAAATAGCAATTGCTATTTACACTATTATAAAGCTATCATAATTACTATCATAATCATGGTCATTATTATAACAAAATGTCCACCTACAGGGATCAATGAGTAAAGATTAAATGAGATAACAAAAGTCCCAGGTACACTGTAGAAACCAATGACAAAGAGGGCTAGACAGCCCCTCCTGATACCATGATCCTATATAAGACCCTCCAGAAATGAGGACCCCAGGATGGAAGGGGGAAACCCTAAACTGACAAAAATTAAGAATCTTCACCCTGATGGATCAGAGATTCAAAACAGAAAATAAGTTAATAGAATATCCAAAAGAGGTATACTTCTTGCAGACTTAATTATAGGTTGGTATTTACACACATCACAACTTTTTCCAGGTGCACTATACCAGTCAAGCAAGGTGCCTGTACAACGCTTCAGAGGCCCGGCCACAACCACTGTCTGAGTTCTTTACATATTGGCTACTATGGATACCAGATTGCCTCACCAGTGAAAACTGGTCCACCATGCATAGACTGTTCTGCAGTTTGTAAGGTGATCTGACCCCCAATTTATGCCTTAGGGGTCCTTGTCTCCTCTCAGGAAGTAAAAGTCACACAGGAACAGAAGCAACTAGTCTTAAGTGGCAGGGGGAGAGAAAGTAGCTGAGTCAACATAATGGTTGTGGGGTAAACTGTTTAGTAGCTGCACCTTCCTCCCATTCTAGCATCCATGACCCTTTGCAATGTGACCTTTCTGCTTCTCCCATTCATAACTGAGTTCTATTTCCCCAAACTCTTGAGTTTAGACCAGCCTTTTAACTTGCTTTCACCAACAGCATGTGGAGGAAGTGATACTGAGTTCTGAAGCCTAGGCCTACAGGGCCCTTACAATATCTGTCTTAGCCTCTCGATATACTGCCCCGAGAACATCAAACTATGGAGAAGCTTGGGGTTAAAGACAACATGGAAGGAGGCCAAGCCATCCCAGTTGTCCCAGCTGAATCCATTCCATCCAACCTACTCCATCCAGTCCAGGCAAGGTAAGCAAAACTGCCAACCAACACACAAAATCGTAAGAAAGAACACATGGTAATTGTTTAAAGCTAAGTTTGGGATTGTTGATTAGTGTGAGCACCATGTAAGCTGGTCTAGTGTAAAGGAGAATGAAGGTCCACACAGAGGAGAATCAAAGGGCCTCAGGTGACTGCCAATGCCAATTATGAAACTTCTGAGTGGTGTCCTCTCCGACCCTCTGACCTTCAGCAAAAATCAAGCAAAAGCAGCAGACTTCCCACTCAGTCCACAGAATTGAGAAACAATCCTTGACTTGTCTTTCTCTTGCTCCCATGTTTTACCTACTGGCAAACCCTGCAAACTTTACCTTAAAATACATGCAGAATCTGATCTCTTTCATCAATTTTATCACTCATACTGGTCCAGGCTACCATCATCTCTCACATGGGTTATAAATGGCCTCCTAACAAGTCTTTTTGGAATGACTAAAATATTGTGTATCTTGATTGTGATGTTGGATATATGACTATGTAAATTTGTCAAAATTTATTGAGCTGTTCAGTTTTATTTTTTATTATTATTTTTTTTGACAGAGAGAGGACAGATAGGGACAGACAGGAAGAGAGAGAGATGAGAGGCATCAATTCTTCGCTAAAGTACCTTAGTTGTTCATTGATTGCTTTCTCTTATGTGCCTTAACTGGGGGGCTATAACAGAGCGAGTGACCCCTGGTTCAATCCAGCAACCATGGGGCCATGTCTATGATCCCACTCAAGCCAGTAACTCTGTGCTTAAACTGGTGAGATCATGCTCAAGCTGGTGACCTCAGGTTTTGAAACTGGGTCCTCTGTGTCCTAGTCTGAAGTTCTATCCACTGTGCCACCACCTGCTCAGGTGAGCTGTACAATTTTAAAAGGTGGATTTTACTCTAAATTATAAATCAATGACCTTGAACTATTTAAAAAGTAACCACCTAGGTAGCTCAGTTGGTTAGAAATTGTCCCGATATGCCAACGTTTTGGGTTCGATCTCACTCAGGGCACATATAAGAATCAATGAATGCAGAAATAAGTGGAACAAGAAATCGGTTTCTTTCTCTCTCTGAAATAAGAAAATTTTAGAATTAAAATTTAAAAAAAAAAAAGTATCCACGCAAGCTTTCAGGTCATTTTTAAAGTACAATGCATCCATGTTAAACCAACTGCATTTTTTCCTAGGACACGTGCAAAACAATCTTCAGTATGAAACAAAGAGAAGAACCCAGCTGTAGAAATATTGGCATTTACTCTAAACAAATGCATATACAAGTCTATTTCAGAATTTATAGAACCAGCTATACTTGTAATAAATTCCGTCAAGGAGAAAACTTAATGAGCTATTGTAGGAAAAAATCTCTTTATTAAATGATCCTGTATATCACAGAAAGTAATTCAAGAAGCAATTTCTATCATCAGCTGGTGCTCATATTTTTGCTTTACAGATGAATGGACTGATTGATATGCAGAGGACTGGTATCACCTGTTGGCATACTTGCAGTACATATTTGAAAAAGGCTTAATTACTTTTTGTTCTCTTTAACTAAAACCTATGCCATAAAAAAAAGGGTTGTTAAAAATTCAATTGCGCCTGATCAGGTGGTGGCACAGTGGATGGAGCATCGGACTGGGATGCAGAGGACCTGGGTTCGAGACCCTGTGGTCGCCAGCATGAGTGCAGGTTCATCTGGTTTGAGGGGAAAGCCCACCAGCTTGAACCCAAGGTCGCTGGCTCCAGCAAGGGGTTACTTGGTCTACTGAAGGCCCGCGGTCAAGGCACATGTGAGAGAGCAATCGCGGTCAAGGCACATGTGAGAGAGCAATCAATGAACAACTAAGGTGTTGCAACGCGCAATGAAAAACTGATGATTGATGCTTCTCATCTCTCTCCATTCCTGTCTGTCCCTGTCTATCCCTCTCTCTGACTCACTCTCTGTCTCTGTAAAAAATAAAAATAAATAAATAAAAATTAAAAAAAGATATACCTTTAAAAATTCAATTGCTTATTTTGTAAGTCATAATGAGTAGCAAAAAGTATATTAAAGTCAGAATGATGGAGCATCAGCAGAGTGCAGCACAGGAGCTTTAGTTGGAATTAAAGTCGCAGCCACTACTATATATTATTCACAGAAAATAGTGGTCAAGTATCTCCTTGTCTTGAGTCAGTACTGGAAGAGTGAACACAGCCGTACTGTGACTATGGGAGCAGTCTTTATCAGTACTCAGGTCAAGTCTAAGAGTGCCTGGCTGCTTTTCCATACTTGTGAATACCGTCCAGCAATGATGGAGCAGAGGCTGCAACTTGTCTCCCCAAATCTACTCCACTTTCATTCCCTTCTAAGGAGGTAAGGTACTCAGCTTCTCACAGCTTAAGGTGGCAAATGATGTGTTATGGGACCTTTTGAAGAGCCCCTTCAAAAAAGACATAATTCTCAATTCCTGGTCAGGGCACACAGAAGCAGCCATCTGCTTCCCTCCCTCTGCCTCTCCCCCTTCTCTCCCAATGTCAGTGGCTCAATTGGTTCAAGTGTGGCCCCAGGTGCTGAGGACAGCTTGGTTGGTCCAAGCATCAGCCTCAGTGCTAAAAATAGCTCAGTACTAGAGCACTGGCCCTAGGTGGGGTTGCTGGGTAGATCCCAGTCAGGGCGCATGGGGGAGTCTGCCTCACTATATCCCCTCTTCTCACCTTAAAGAAAAAAAGACATTTTCTGGCATTTTTCTTTCCACTTTCTCTTGGGAGGAAATGTGTTGTGTCTCTCAGTTCTGTGAGCAGCTCTAGGAAATACATTGAACCTGAGGAGGGTGGGTCTTAGAAATCTCTGATTTATAGCCAGTTGGTCAAAAGCACTGGTAACAACCTGGACTTGTATCTGGCAAGGGGAGCCAGGAGTCTTGGAGCACTGCACCTTAACCCGTGGAATCGACGCTATGTCTGGGTAGACAGGTCAGAACTAAGCTGAACTGTAAGACATCCCAGCTGGTGTCTGGAGAGGAACTCGGTGCTGTGTGGGAACCCCACCCTTCACTTACTGAAAGTTGTCTCAGAATCATTTTACACAGAAAAGTCACAGATACAACCAGCAAGACAAATTAGCAGTTGTCTTCCTGATTTATTAGCACTGGTTTGACAAAATTAGTGAGAAATATGCCTAAAGAAAGCTGACTCAACCCTGTTAGCACATAATACAAACGCTTCTCTCATTACATTCTTTTTTTTTTTTTTTTTGAGAGCACGAATGCAGTCCCCCACTACCACAAACTATGCAGTCGAGTTTCCCACATTTGGGGAAATCGCAGGGGTCAGCACATCCGAAGTGCAATGGATAAGCCTCGCCCTGGGAAAACCACCTTCGTGATCATGGTATCTCCCCTGCCAAGTAAGTATTCTCATTACATTCTTTACAGTGGAGAAAACCTCTCCAAACTCTTCCTCAGAACTTCCCCCACTTAAAAAAAGTCATAAAAGTAAGTAAAGCCATAAAAGTATTAGGGAGAAAAACTATAATTAAAAAAAAAAATCCTCCCGAGGTAGGAAAGGCCTTTTAAAATATGATATAAGTTGATTAGGAAAAAAAATTTTTTAATAAAATATAAAATAAAAATTGATACATTAATTATACAAATATTTTAAACACTGTAAAAGTAAAAAATAATTTTCAAAATTATTTTTTGGGGGGAAATTATTTATAAGACATAAATGGCCAATTTCCCTAATCTCCTCAAAATATTTTTAAATCACTAACAAAATTAAAAATTAAGAAGAGAAACAATTTTCAATGACAGGTGTCAAACCCTTCAGAAAGGCTAGGGTACTTGGTAACACTGAAAATAGTTCGTTGTCAGTCTACATAAGAACTCAGCCCCTGAGGCTCCCTCCTTGATTCCACGTAGCCAGATTCATGCACAACTTCAATGTGTTTGCTAGCGTGCACATACACATTCAAATCAACGAGTTTTCACTTTGAAGTTAATTCTAATAGGTTTTCAAGTCTCTATAATAAATATTCAGCCAGAGTTTAGATAATGAAATACCAATATATGGCTTCACATGGTCATCAAAATTCTGTGACAAGTCTACTTTCATCCTTTCTAAATTATCCCAACAGTCCTGGGGAAACAAGTGACAAAAATCTGGTTCTAAACCCGAACCGACATTTTCTGAATCAATCAAACCACATATTCCTTGTTCTTAGAAAATAAAAGAATTGGATTTGAAAATTTTCTCCTGGGCAAAAAGGGTATTTCAAAGCTAAAGCTAAATATATGAAATTTTGAAAGTTGTCTTCAAAAACCAGTCACACCATTATAACAGTGAATATAAGTTAAGTCCTCCTTGGAGAGAAATAACCAAAAAACCTCCCAAATTATGATCACCACCTTCATACATCCCAACATATTTATTTTTAAAATAATTCAAATACAGAATTCAGAACATGCAACAATGTCTTTTATTATGCATGGGTTTTAGAAATTATTCCCTTAATCTCTCCATACACAGGCAAAAATAAAGTGTACTGTTTAACATAGTAGAACCTGCAAAACTGATCATTGCCTACAGCAGGGAAAATTATCCCCCAGACCTGCTTAACCAGGAGGCCAGTTCATCTGCCGACCCCCAAGAACATGAAGATGAACGTGATAGACAGACTGCCCGCCGTCGGAGCCCTCGTTGACCACCATCCGGTACCCCCTCTTCAGGCCCAGGTCAGCAGCACATTTCTTGCCAACAATCATTAAATGCCCAAGAAGCTGTCAAAGAGGAATAAAAGTTTCTTAAATTCAAGCAATTTACAACTTTCTATCATTAAATAATGAACTACCAAGCTGAAACAGTAAATTAAAAAACTGCCAGGTGAAAACATACTTCTTTGGGCAAAGATTTGGAAACTCTTTTAATCCTAATACAATATAACTTACAATAAAAAAAACCCAGTAAGATCAAATACATATTTATTACTCTTTCAATAAAAGAATTAGAAACATAAATCTATTGCTCACTTGAAACAATTTTTAAATTAAACTGCAAATGGCATTTAAGTGTTCTTAATAAAGCAAGACATCCTGCTTGCTTGTTATGGGGCAGCGTATCAGTCAGGATAGATTTGGTTATGCTGTGGTAACAAACTACCCCTAAACCTGGTTGAAAACAAAGAAATATTTCTTGTGTTCACTACATGTTCATCACAAGTTGACCAGGCTCTATTTCTATATTTTTTTCATTTTGAAATCCAGGCTGAAGCAGCAGTCGAATAATCGTAGTGATAGAGGAAAAAGAGGACATGGCAAACCAAGTGCTACCGTTTAAAGTTTCCACTCAAAAAACATACATCATTTCTGCTTGCATTCACTGGCCAAATAAAGTCATATTGTTGTAATGTAACCAGCGAGTTCCACAAAGACACCAAGTCCAGATGAATTTTTGAGGAGTTTATTAATTAGCTAACTAGCTACACAGGGCACAATCCCAAATCATGTAGCTCAGAATATAGCTCTGAGGCTGGTTATATAGACATGATCACATACTGGCTGGGGGGAAAAGGAGGGGAGCAAGGTACTAAAGTCATTCACTGATAAGCTTGCAACATTTATCTATAGGATCTATTAAAAGGAAAAACATTCTTACATATTAAGACCACAAGATAACATAGCAGTGCTAGAAGTTTACCATACCAACACAGTAGCAGCAAATGTTTTACATATCAAAGACATTCCCAAATCTTCTAGGGTTTACAACCTATCCCTGTTGCCACAATAGTGGGAAATGAAATGTTTAGCTTAAAATAAAGTGAGAACCTAAATGAAATTACCTTTGCTAAGAGTGTTAGGGCTAGCTTACTAGGAAACCTAATAAACTAGTCCTTCCTTGCTTAGTTCACAAGTTTTTATACATATAAAGGATTTCAAAAGGGATGATTATTACAAAGCATATAAAATGTTACAGAATGCAGGTTTTTCAAGCAAGGGGAGTGATCTCGTGATCCCTTTGTCTAGACCAGCGGTTCTCAACCTGTGGGTTGCGACCCCGGCAGGGGTCAAACGACCAAAACACAGGGGTCGCCTAAAACCATCGGAAAATACATATTTCCGATGGCTTTAGCCGCTGAGAAGCCACGCTACCATCTGCAGCAGCACTATTCAGCTTGAACACCGCGCGTTCCAAACTGAATGCCTGCGGTCATGCGCAGACGTGACTGCATCATCCGTAGGGGGTCTAAGGGGTGGGGGAACGCTCCACAGTCCATAGCAGCGCATTATGTGTGTCCGGCGCTTGCTGACGTCATCAGTGGGTGGGTGCAGCAAGCGCCGGAGGACAGAAGCCTAGGAGGCGGAGAGCCAGGAGAGCCAAGAGAGCCTGCGAGACAGCCTGCTGGTGTAAAAAAGGTTAATAATGTAAAAACAGTACACACACCATACACACAATACTGTGTAAGTGTAAGGTGCTTTGTGTGTAATCATTACACAGTACACAAAGCAGCTTACACTTACACAAAGCACCATACATTTACAGTGTGAACTACATTGGTCTTACACTATAAGAGACCACTATAAGATGTAGTTCACACTGTTCCCCAATGTATAATTATCTCCCATATCTCCCACTATTTTCCCATATTCTGAATGAGGAAACTGCTGAAATCAATGGTTTCCAGCATTGAATCCGCCCATTGATTTCATTGGGAGTGCGGAGAATTTTGTGGAAGAGAGCTCCCGAGAATCTCGGGTTACCACACAATCCGCTGCAGCCTCCTTTTGATTTCAATGAGAGGCAGAGAAATGACAGTTTCCGACACATTTCTTCCTCTCCTATTCAAGTCAATGGGAGGCCGCAGCGGATTCTGCTCAAATATAGAGCATGTTGCTTAATTTTTTTCACGCTAGAACTTTTCCTAGAGCAGAAAAATTCCAAAGGTGGAATCCGCCACCCCCAATAGACTGAAAGAGGCCTCACACCGAGGAATCTGCTGTGCAGATTCTGCAGTTTAAAAGATCTGCCTCCTATAGAAGTTTATTGGGGGCGGCGGATAGGTAAGGAGGTCCATTAGTAACAAATATTTCTCAATATATAATTAAATATTGTTTTTGTGATTAATCACTATGTTTAAATTATGTTTGATTTGTAGCAATGAGAATACATAATGCATATCAGGTATTTACATTCCGAATCATAACTGTAGCAAAATTACAGTTATGAAGTAGCCACCAAAATTATTTTTTGGTTTGAGGTCACCGCAACATGAGGAACTGTATTGCAGGGTCACGGCATTAGAAAGGTTGAGAACCACTGGTCTAGGCTCTAACATACGTCACTCTCAGGACTCCAGGAGGGGAGGAAGAGTTAGGATCAGCGTAAGAATTTTTAATTAAGATATGTAAACATTGTCTCCTAAAGGATCTTAAGGAAGGGGAACAAGAAGTTTCAGATAAGCTTATCTTCTTGATTTTTCTTCTTCAGAAAGGAGGGGTAAGGGGGCCTGACTCTTCCTTTTAAAATACAGTGTGTCCGTAAAGTTATGGTGCACTTTTGATCAGTCACAGGAAAGCAACAAAAGACAATAGAAATGTGAAATCTACACCAAATAAAAGGAAAACTCTCCCAGTTTCATACCTATTCAGTGCAGTTCGATGTGGGCTCACACACAGATTTTTTAGGGCTCCTTAGGTAGCTATCCCGTATAGCCTCTACAGACTCGTCACTGACAGATGGCCTACCAGAACGGGGTTTCTCCACCAAACTGCCGGTTTCCTTCAACTGCTTATCCTACCAAGGAATGTTATTCCTATGTGGTGGCGCTTCCTTATAAATGCGCCGATAGTCACGTTACACTTTGGTCAAGGATTCGAATTTAGCGAGCCACAGAACACACTGAACTTTCCTCTGTACCATCCACATCTCGACTGGCATCGCTGTGGGCTGCTCCGCTGTATACATGATGTTACGTCATCATCTGCGCATGCGCACACGCTGCCACATCATCCTACAGAAACTGGGAGGGTTTTCCTTTTATTTAGTGCAGATTTCACATTTCTATCGTCTTTTGTTGCTTTCCTGTGACCGGTTAAAAGTGCACCTTGACTATACAGACACACTGTACTAATAACGTTAACAAGTTTTGCAATTTCTTGGCACCTTATCACAGTATCACCAGTCCTGACTGACATCAATGAGGCAGCAAGTATAATGCACCTCTAAAGAACAGTGAATATTTAAAAGCAATTATACACTCTACCACAGAGGGTTAGGAAACAATTTTAATTGAGGTCTGTACCTTCTGGCAAAACCAAATAATTATTTTTCTTTCCTTTAACAGTATTAATAAAAGAAGAGTTCATTAACCCCTCCTAGCTGATATGCTATTTCTTTGTTGAAGAAAAATGAGTCTCATCAACTAATCCTTATGAAGAATGCTTTCTGCTTAAGACTGCGATAATGCATGTTAACTAGAATTATTGTGATCATTTCATAATAAATACATCTCTCAAATCATTATGTTGTATACCTTAAACTAATATAATGTCAATTATATCTCATTATTTAAAATTCAAAATATTTATACATTGTATTTAAGCCCTAATGATTTAGTTTTCCTAAGTAATGACCTTAGTAAGATGAAAATATAACATCAGTTTAAGGTTAAAATTTAGTCTCCCAATTTAAAAAGCAAGAAAATAAAAATTGTGCTAGTAAATTTACTTACACTTTCGTCATCATCTTCTGCTACAGAAATCTGGGATATATGCTTCTTGGGTATCACCAGAAAATGTGTTGGTGCTTGAGGGGAAATGTCATGGAAAGCAAGACACTAAGGAGGAGAGGGGAGAAATCAAAGTTTAGTATATCATTTAGTAAACTAAACTTAATTCATTCACAATAACCCCATGGGAGACACTGTATAGTAAAATGCTAGGAAATCAGTACTGTACCCAATACATGTAGTTTCCTGATACTTATCATGAATTTACAGTCTAATGAGAAGACTCACTTTAAACAAAAATATAACCAAAGAACCTACATGGTACAAAGAGAAAGTAAAGGGTGAAATACATGATTATCAGAGGAAAACCTGATTTAGATTGGGTGATCAGGGCCAACCATTTTGAGGCAGCAACATTTAAAGTGAGATCCAAAGCATGAGTACAAATTACATAGGCAAATCCTTTTCTACCTTTCCCGTTTGATCTCATATAACTCTTCCAGCTCAAGTTACACTGTCCATCTCTGTCTAGCCTCTGGGCTTTTTCAAGTGCAGTTTCCTCCACTACAATGATCCTCTCTCCCCTTAACCCCAACTTCGGCCAACCTAAACGGCTCTTCATTCCTCAGCTCCCAGTATAGCTCCCAGAAGATATCCAAGGATATCTTCTCTGATTCCCCTCTCCACCTAGGCCAGGAGCTCTTGGCTGTGTAATTTCCAGGTTTATTCCTTTACTGCAGTGATCAGTTTTTTAATTACATACTTGTAATTACATAAATACCTATTTCTTCCCATTGTACTAAACAATTTAAGAAATATATCTATTCTTTTTTGTAGAAATGAAGAGGATAAGTAGCATGTATACTAAGAAATACAGAATGTTTTTGTATCTCTTGTTCCCTACTGAAGGTGTAAGCTACTTAGAACCTATCTTGCTTACCTATGTCAGTGATTCTGCTGGGTATTCCATACCAAATGCTGATTCATTTAGATTGCCTCATGCTGCTGTACAGTTGGGACTATGGTGGCTCAAAAGTCAGTATTTAACGATCACTTATAAAAACCAACTGAAAATATTTCAAAAGAAATGTGTACTCTCCAAAACAGTTCAAAAAGAACTTCCCCAACTAGTAACAAATATATTTAAAGTTATCCTCGAGGAAGCTAATTATATTTTAGCTTAACATTTTGAATGTAAGAACACTCCTAACAGCATGAAGTGGAATGTCTTCCTTATATTTCATAGTTCTTAATTTCACAAAGGTTACAGAATCATGTAAAATCATCCAACCTTTCTGCCAATCTTTTTATCTGAGATCCAAACCCATAAATACTACGGCCCACTAAATATTTCACCCAAGATGTCTGAAAGTCGCATCAATTCGGCCCTTCTAAACTGAACTTCACTTATGGTGAAGCCATCAAGAACTACGATTCTAGTCTCTTGGCATAAAAGTGCTTTTTGACAAATATAAACGGGACCATTCTCCCCGGGAGGGGCACCCGGAAAGCCAATCCCGGAAGCGGGCCCACTGAGCTTCAAGTCCGCGACAAAGTAGGGGCTGGGGGTGGGGTGGAGTGGGGGCTGGGGCTGGGGGCGGGGAGGAGTGGGGGCTGGGGCTGGGGGCGGGGAGGAGTGGGGCCTGGGGAGGAGAGGGGGCTGGGGGCGGGGAGGAGAGGGCTCAGGGCCGGCCCCACACGCTCCCCAGCCCCAAGACTCCGGGGACCGCCCGTAGGCCGCCTGTGCGCGGGAGATCGCGGAGATTGAGCCGAGTCCGGGCGCGATCGGGTTTCGCCCAGTCAGGCAGAGCGCGGGCGAGATTGTGAGATTCCTGCCACAGCCGAGTTCCGAGGCAGCCGCGGGGCGGGCGGCGCCCACACCGAGGACCCAGCGCGCCCTGCACGCGCGCCCAGACCCCGCGAGGCGGCCCCGCGGGCGCCCGGCGGCCTGGCCCGGCCCGCGCCCGGGCTGATAAAGCGTAACCGGAGCGCCGGCACGCGCCGGCAGGCCGCTGGCTGGGGGCCCGAGGCAGAGGCCGCGCCGGGCGCCCGGTCCCGTCCTCGCGCGGCCCCGCGCCGCCGCCCGACCCTTCTCTTCTCTCCGCGGGACCCCCGGTCCAGGAATGGCCGCCCGCCTCCGCCCACGAACGAGGCAGCGCCCGGTGCCTACCTGGTCATCCTCAAAAATGATTTTGGCCGGGATTTCCTTGCGAATGATCTTCCCGAAGATCGTGTCGCCACCAGGCCGAGCGGCCTGAGCCCTGGCGATCTCCTCAGCCATCGCGGCTCCCCACCCGCACCTCCGCCAGGGGAGAAGCTCGGGAGCAGGGTGGGGCGGGGGAGTGGGCAGGGGGCGGGAAGCGCGCGGCCAAGCCTGCGCGGGACCGCTGCCCCGCTGCCGACCTGGTCCTGCGCCTGCGCACTGGCTACCTCCGCTGTCGGTGCGGCGGCCGCGTGGCAGCCGAAGGCGAGCGGCGGGGCGATACCCGACACGGGAAATGTTTTTGATTCCAGGCTCCTCCAAGGAGCAAGGAGCCGCACTGATGTCATTTTTCTTTATTCCTTTTTTGTCTCTCAGGGGCAGAAGTTACTGTTATAAGCCATTCTTCGCTTGCTTTATGGACCCTTGTAGGAAAAAGTGGATACTGTAACTGAAAAGATTTGTTAATCCAAGCAGTGCTGGCCATGTTTGCTGGGTGAGATACCGTGACACGTTAATTTCTTAGACACAGCTAAGAAATTTCTTGACTCCAGCACGTAAGATCTTGTATCATTTTTCCCCATCCCTCTAACAGTGATTCTCAACCGGGACTGCACATTAAAATCACTTGGGGAGATTTTAAAAAATCTCGCGAACCTGACATCAGTAGTGTATAAATGCCCCTACACTCCTACAAAGAATTTTTCCTGGCAGTAATCAACGATGTCAAATGCCCCACCTTAAAGGACCAGAATTTCCTTTACCCCACATCTTCCTCCATACCTTTGCTCCTATTTTAGAGTTTTCTGTATCTTGTGTCCACATTCTCATCTTTCTGTTTTTGAGCCCATTCCTCTCTTGTGAAAATCACTAAGGACCTCTCCTTACAAAATCCGATAGCTAATTCCAGTTCTCATCATACTAGACCTCTTGGCATCATGGGTCACTGTTGACCATTCTCTCTTAGCAATAGTCCACTCACCAACGTCTGGATCCTATTTCTCTGTCCTTCACAGGGATTCTGTTCTTGGCCCTCTTTTCTAGCTAACAATCTCCAAGTGTCCTTATTAAGAAAAATTAACTATACCTCCCGGACTATCCTATATGATTATATTTTACCACTTTATCTCTGCGAAAATACCTTTAGCAGCCCCCTTTGATATCAAAAGTGTCCCATTTGTTACTTTTGCTATCAAAGACACTACTGGGACAATTGGTGAAATCTAAATAATGCCTATAAATTATATAGTAGTTTTGAAAGGCATGTTAATTTCCTCACGTATCCACAGCAAAACGATCAAAATCAGTTGATCTGTGCTGGGGCTCTATAACTTAGGTTTCTAACATGTTTCTAGGTGGTGCAGTTACTGCTGGCCCTGGAACTATAATTTGAGAAACACTGATGTAAGAGAATGCCTTTTTCATGGGAAACAACTCACTGAAGTATTTAGGAGAATAGGGGTATCATGTTGGCAACTCTCAAACAGTAAAGAGATACAAAACTAAGAACATTTGGGGAATCTGAGTGAAAGGTATATGCAAATTGTATCTATTACTGCAACTTTTCTGTAAGTCTGAAATAGTCAAAAAGTTAAAAAAAATACATATATACTGGTTTAGTTAATAAATAATATGGTCACCTTTTATTAAGTCTGGGACTTTATCATCTACAGAGCAATGACTCCCCAGTGTTTAGCACCTGACCTACCTCCCTTCTTAATTCCAGATTGGTCTATGGTACATATTACTGCCCACTCACCACCTCCATTTGGGTTTCTACTTGGCACTTCAAATTTATTTCTGCTTTCTCTACAACAAACAATGGAGTGAAAAGCCTCTTCCTGTGGCATTTTTATATCTGCTATAACATCATTCACTGCATTGCTCAAGCCAAAAGTCTTGAAATCATCCTTAACTCTTCTGTCTGTACTTTCAGCACATTTCATAAATCTAATCACTTCTCACCTCTACCCAATCACCCTAATCCAAGCTACTATTGTATAGATGACCATGTCCTAATCTCTGGAGCCCATAATTTTGTTACTTTTTACATGGTAAAGGGGACTTGCTGATGTAAATCAGTTAAGGATCTTGAGGTAGAGAGATTCCTGGATTTTCCATGTGGGGCCCATATAATCACAGGGCCCTTTATAAGTTTCAAAGGAACACAGGAGAGTGACAGAGAAGGAGATATGATCATGGAAGCAGGGGCAAGAGTATAAGATTGAAGGTGCTATACTATGGCTTTGAAGATGGAAAAGGCAACAATCAGATGGTATTCTGGAAGTCAAGTCCAAATTGGGTTTCACTGAGCTAAAATTATGGTGTCATTACAGGGGCTACATTCCTTCCAGATGCTCTAGGGGAGAATGGTTCCCTTACCTTGTCCAGCTTCTAGAGGCCGCCTGCATTCTTTGGCTTGGGCCCTCTTCCTCCATCTTCAAAGCCAGAAGTATAGTATCTTCAGACCGCTCCATAATTCTGCCTCCTTCTTCCATTTATAAGGTTCCTTGTGATTTTCTTGGGCCCACCAGACAATCCAGGATAATTATCCCATCTCAAAAACCCTTTTTAAAAAAAAAATTTTTTTAATTGATTTTAGAGGAAAGGAGAGTGAAAGAGAGACAGGAAGCTCTGGCCGGTTGGCTCAGCGGTAGAGCGTCAGCCTAGCGTGCGGAGGACCCGGGTTTGATTCCGGGCACACAGGAGAAGCGCCCATTTGCTTCTCCACCCCTCCGCCGCGCCTTCCTCTCTGTCTCTCTCTTCCCCTCCCGCAGCCAAGGCTCCATTGGAGCAAAGATGGCCCGGGCGCTGGGGATGGCTCTGTGGCCTCTGCCTCAGGCGCTAGAGTGGCTCTGGTCGCAACATGGCGACGCCCAGGATGGGCAGAGCATCGCCCCATGGTGGGCCTGCCAGGTGGATCCCGGTCGGGCGCATGCAGGAGTCTGTCTGACTGTCTCTCCCTGTTTCCAGCTTCAGAAAAATGCAAAAAAAAAAAAAAAAAAAAAAAGAGAGAGAGAGACAGGAACATCAATCTAGTCCTGTATGTTCCCTGAACTTCTGGATTATGCTCTAGCCAACTGAATTATCTGGCCAGGGCTCAAAAATTCTTAACTTAATCACATCTGCAAAGTCCCCTTTGTCATATAAGGTAGCATATTCAGAAGTTCCTAGGATTTTGGAGGTCATTATTCTGCCTCCCACATAGCTCCATGAACTTACATGATGAACATGTTGGAATTTCCTGTTCAGTTCTGGGCTCCCACACTGTCAGATACCAACAAACCAGAACAAATTCCAGAACAACCAGAATAGTCACCCCATTTATGGAAAAGCTGAAGGGACCATAGAGATTTCTCTAAGAGAAGAGAAACTTCAGGACTGAACTGATTTGAGCATGATGGGAACTGTATTTTCAAATATTGGCTGATTAGGGATTTTGGTTAACTGAATACAGGCCTCCAGAAATTATAACAATGAATTATAAACTTTCACAAAATTGGGTAATGATCCTAAACTGTAAATGAAAATAAGCATCTTTTTATCATTCATTAGCAATCAGAAGACTCAGCAATGCAATGCCACAAGATCATCTAATTTATTGTTCCTGGATAAAAGAAAATACCTAGTATATTTGGTTTAATTGCTTGATTGGATTACACACTCTTCTGCAAACCTAATCATTTTAATTTAAAAAAGCAGAGTAGACTCAAAATTGTCACAGGGATATAAAGTACAGCATAGGGAATATAGTCAATAATGTAATAAGTGTGGCGCCATGAGCGGACTAGACTTACCAGGTGATCACATGGTAAATTATGTGTCTAACCACTATGCTGTATACCTGAGATTAATATAAAATAATGTTGAATGTCAACTGTAATTGACAAGTTAATTTTTTTAATTAAAAAAGCAAAGTCGACAAACCTTGCTATTTTCATGATGACTTTCACATGATGTAAATCACAAAGAAGGAAAAGGGTCTTGGAGATCCATCAATTAAAATCTTTTCATTATTAATAAAAAGTCGGGGGGAAAAAAGTCGGTTTTACCTAAAAGTTAATATGAAAGGCTGTGGGGGTACAGAAGGCAACCAATGCTTATGCAATGGGAACAAGGTTGAGATTTTTCTTGATGTTTGAAAGCTCGTAAGTTAAAATGTACTTAAAGCTTTATGATTTTCTTTGATCGTGATGCTGCTTCTAAACTATTTCGGACCTCTTGAGTAGCAAAACCAAGGAGTAAGGCAAGTTGAGCAGGCTGGATGTGTAGAGGGCAAGACTAGGCTTTCAGGTCATGCATAGGGATTTGTATCCCAGACCTCCTTTTACTCGCCCTGTGGTCTTAAGCAAGTAAATCAGAACTTACGCAAAGCACTTTTGGGAGTCAGCGTTCCAATCAATGTCCGCTACAGTTGTTATGGCTTGGCTCTTACTTATTCACTTTTTTTTTTTTTTTTTTAATTTTTATTTTTTTTCATTTTTCTGAAGCTGGAAACGGGGAGAGACAGTCAGACAGACTCCCGCATGCGCCCGACCGGGATCCACCCGGCACGCCCACCAGGGGCGACGCTCTGCCCACCAGGGGGCGATGCTCTGCCCATCCTGGGCGTCGCCATGTTGCGACCAGAGCCACTCTAGCGCCTGAGGTAGAGACCACAGAGCCATCCTCAGCGTGCGTGCGCGGGCCATCTTTGCTCCAATGGAGCCTTGGCTGCGGGAGGGGAAGAGACAGAGAGGAAAGCGCGGCGGAGGGGTGGAGAAGCAAATGGGCGCTTCTCCTGTGTGCCCTGGCCGGGAATCGAACCCGGGTCCTCCGCACGCTAGGCCGACGCCCTACCGCTGAGCCAACCGGCCAGGGCTACTTATTCACTTTTGCAAGAAGACAGTCGCAACTGGAAAATGTTAAAATAAGGGTTCTTTAACAAAAAAGTTCAACCCCGAAACAGGAGGTAGTGAATAATGTATAGATGCGGAAGTCACCCATTAAAGGTCAAACCACTCTCCGCCACCAGAGGTTGCAGCATAAAAACCCGGAAGTGCCTCTGCCCCTAACTAACATAGCGGCCAAATGGTTTCCGTTCTCCTCTCCCCAGTAATTGGCCTCCGTGGCTTCTCGCGGTTTTACAAGAAGGTGCCGGCTTAGCAAAACGCCTTTCTCTCCCCCTCACGCGGAAGGCGGTACTACGAAAGAGATACTGTTTGGTGATTGGTTGGGGCGCGTTAGGAACGCGATTACTGGCGTTGGCCTGCGCACGCCAGGCCGTGATTGGTTGCCTAGAGGCGGGGCGACTTGTCCACTGGAGAGGTAACCGTCATGATGAGAAGAGACATGGGTCAGGCTGCCAAGGTGACAGGGCCTGGGAGGTGTTGGATGCGATGCGGCCTATGGATGGTGTCTGAGTGCCGTAGCTGGGGTTCAGGCACTCCGCAGAGGATGTGGGTGGTAGAGGGTTTGTGCTGGTGTGAGGGAGGGAGGGAGGCCGCAGTGGCTCCTAGTTCTTAGTCTACCGGGGTGCCGAGCGTGTTCGTGTTGCAAGACATGAATTCTGCCCGCGGCTCATCCTCCCTCCGAGCATTTGTGTGAGGGCCCCGTTTCCCGTCCTTGGCACTGTGAACGAGTCCCCAAGGCAGTCCTGTGTTCCAGCCGTCCGGTTAGGGGGGAAGTGGATTCTTGTGACTGAGCAGTACATGGGGCTCTGGGGACTAAGGGAACCGGCTCGCGGCAAATTCACTTACCAAAAATAACCACGACACAGAACAGAGACCCAAGTGCTGCCGAGTCACAACCCTGAGGACCTGGTAGCCGGTTCATTTCTCGTCAACTGACGCACGTTCCTGGCCGGTGCACAATTATTAGCGACGAGTTATCTAACCTTAACTATCAGCATAGCCAGTTGGGACCTGTCCCTGTCACTCTGAAACACAGGCATGGAAAGGAGAAAGTGGCCAGTTACAATATGAGAAAAAGCTATGCTTATGGTCAATGACAGGGACCGCCAAGCAATGCCTTTCTCTGCAGACCGTGGGATTCTCAGTAGCTTTGATATACGTCATAGCATCAATAGAAACAATGGTAAAAGGTTAGTCATTCAAATAATATGATAGTCTATAATAGTTAATAGTACCTGACAGCCAACATGTAGCCATACTATCTAGGCATAGTGGGTGGATGCAACAATAAACAGACCACTTTTGCCTTCATACAGAAGTCTAGCAGGTTGACAGTTACTTAATTAGAATTGTATTAAGTACCTTGAGTTGAAAATATAGTGTGTTTTGTGTTCATATAAGTGGGATTTAGCTATCTGGAAAGAAGCAAAAAGACAAAACAAAAAAACCACCTCTCATAGAAGTTTAAGTTAGGTTTGAGACCTGAAGTTTGGTTGTAAATTAGCTAGGAGAAGAGAGAAAAAGACCATTTCAGAAAAAGGAAGTAGCATAGGGAAAGTGCTTGAAAAAATGGGAAGTTGCTTGGAAAACTTGAATACAGATAAAAGGACTCATTACCAAAAACTACTTTTAGCCAGGCTCACTATGTATATAGCAGGGGTCCCCAAACTAGGGCCCGCAGGCTGCATGCGGCCCCCTGAGGCCATTTATCCTGTCCCCTGCATGCGGCCCCCTGAGGCCATTTATCCTGTCCTTCTGGAAGGGGCACTTCTTTCATTGGTGGTCAGTGTGAGGAGCATAGTTCCCATTGAAATACTGGTCAGTTTGTTGATTTAAATTTACTTGTTCTTTATTTTAAATATTGTATTTGTTCCCGTTTTGTTTTTTTATTTTAAAATAAGGAATGTGCAGTGTGCATAGGGATTGGTTCATAGTTTTTTTTATAGTCCGGCCCTCCAACGGTCTGAGGGACAGTGAACTGGCCCCCTGTGTAAAAAGTTTGGGGACCCCTGATGTATAGAGTACACCTATACTATGTGTGTATTCAATGTACAAAAGTAACCTTTGATGAAGTAAGGCACAGCAAATAAGGAATTATCATACGGTGTAGTAAGTACCCATCGCTGGGAATATACTCAGGAGGGGCATATTACTCAGACTTAGAAGGAATAGGTAAATAATGACTACAGTGAAATCTAATACAGAAATTATACCTTACATCCTTAAAATTAACTCATTATGTGTTATAGAATTGAGTACCTGAAACCTGTATTACTGTGTTAACTAGTGTCACCGTAATACTTCATTTTTCAAAAAAAAATTGAGATAAATATCTGAGTAACTTATCCAAGCTTACAGTAAGTGGCAAAGTCAGATTCAACTTGATCTCACTCTAAAGAATACATTTTGTATATACACTGCCTAAATTTGCCTTATTACTATAAGTAAAGGGGGAAGAAAAGACAATCTATGACTTAGCTTTCTGCTTTTTTTTATTTTTTTAAGTGAGATGAAGGGAGCTAGAGAGACAGACACCCACATGTGTCCCACCTGGCAACCCCCATCTGGGGCCAATGCTTGAATCAACCTAGCTATACTCAGTACCCAGGGCTGACACTCAAACCAGTTGAGCCACTGGCTGCTATAGGGGAAGAGAGAGAGAGAAGGGGGAGAGGGAAGGGAAGAGAAGCAGATGGTCGCTTTTTGTGTATTCCATGCCCGGGGATTGAACCCAAGATGTCTGCATGCCGGGCCAATGCTTTATCCACTGAGCCAGCTGACCAGGGCTGGTTCTTGCTTGTTAATAGAAGTTTATTACAAGTCTTATTAGCTCTGATAGCTCCAAGACAGTAATGATGACCTCATCTTAACTTGATTAAATCTGCAAAGAACCTATTTCCAAAAGATCACATATGCAGGTACTAGGGATTAGGACTTTGGTATTGGTACTGGGGATTAGGACTTTAACATGTCTTGGGGGGGACACAATTCAAGCCATGACAGTATAAATATACCACACATTTTATTTATCCATTCATGAGTTGATGAACATTTGGTTTGTTTCTACTTTTTGACACTATTATGAATAATACTACTATGGACATTCATGTATAAGTTTTTGTGTAAATTCATGTTTTCATTTTCTTGAGTATATACTTAGGAATGTAATTTCTGGGTCATATGATAATTCTACATATAACTTTTGATCAACTGCCAAACTGTTTTCCAAAGCATCTATACCATATTACATTCCTACCAATAATGTGTAAGTTTCAACATTTCCACATCCTTCCCAACATTCATTTTTTACTATCTTTTTGACTATACTCCTCCTACTGGAGTGAAGTAGTATAACTGAAATTTAAATTTGAATTTCTCAAATGGCAGATTGTATTAAGCATTTTATGGCTTTAATAGCCATTTGTCTATCTTTGGAGAAATATCTATTCAAATCCTTAGCCACCTGACTTGTGGTGGCACAGTGAATAAAGCGTTAACCTGGAATGTTGAGGTTGCTGGTTCAAAACCCTAGCCTTGCCTGGTCAAGGCACATACAAGAAACAACTACTACGAGTTGATGCCTCCCACTCATCTACACTCCTTTCTATCTCTCCTTTCCCTAAATCAATAAATAACCCCCCCCCAAAAAAAAAAGCAATCACAAAAAACAAATCCTTTGCCTATTTAAAAAAATTGTTATTGAGTTGTAAAAGTTCTTTGTATGTTCTAGATAACTAGCCCCTTATCAAATATATGATTTGCAAATACTGTATTCCCATTCTGTGGAATGTCTTTTCTCTTTTTTGATACTATCCTTTTCCTTTCTATTTTCATTTATTTTCTTCTTTTTCTAAGTGAGAGGAGGGGAAATAGAGAGACAGACTCCTGCATGTGTCCGGACCAGGATCCACCTGGCAGCCCCCATCTGGGGCCAATGCTCTGCCTATTGGAGTCATGCTCTCAACTTAGCTATTTTTAGCACCTGAGGTGAAGCCTCCACAGAGCCATCCTTAGCGCCCAGCGCCAATGCACTGGAACCATTTGAGAGCCATAGCTGCAAAAGGGGAAGAGAGAGACAAAGAGGGGAGAGAGAGGGGTAGAGAAGCAGATGATTGCTTCTCCTGTGTGTCCTGACTGGAATTGAACCCAGGACAATCATATGCTGGGCCAATGCTCTACCATTGAGCCAACCTGCCAGAGCCCCCTCTCTCTTTTTAAAATAAAAATTTTAATAATAATAAAGGTGATAAATGTGTAAAGATTAAGAAATAGTAGTAAAGAGAGACAAATATACTATTATGGAAAATGATTTGACTTTGGGTGGTGGGTACACAACACAGTCAACAGTTCAAGTGCTATAGAAATGTTTACCTGAAACCTATGCATTCATTGATCAATGTCATCTCATTAAGTTTAATTTTCTCAATAAAATTATTAAGAAAAATAATTTTAAGGGAAAAAAGGAGTTGGCCAGTTATTTCTGCATCCTGATACTATGTTACTGTAGAGCCCATGCAGTCCCTTAGCTTATATGCCTAAGGAAACCCAGACTCATGCCAGCTGATGGAGGAGGAGGAGGAGCAGGAGGTGGTGACATTTGCCTTACAGACATAAATTGCCCAGTTTATGTCACCAATCATTGATACTTTCTACTCAAAGAGTTTTCTGAGAAAGCTTATTTCAAGTTCACAGGAAGCTCTGAACAAGATCAGATGTGAAATCTGATCCTGTAAACTCAACTCTGGGAAAGAGCTACACACTAATCTCATTCCAAATTGATAAGACTAAACCCTCACTATTGTGGATACTGGAATTGGAATGACCAAAGCTGATTTGATCAATAATCTAGGTACTGTTGCCAAGTCTGGGACCAAAGTGTTCATGGAAACACTGCCAGCTGGTGCAGTTATTTCTATGATTGATCAGTTTGGTGTCAGGTTTTCCTTGGCCTATTGGTTGCTGAAAAAGTAACCATGATTACCAAATGTAACAGTGATGAGCCTAGGAGTCTTCTGCTGAAGGATCGATCACAGTTAGGACTGATACAGGGGAACCCATTGATCATGAAATAGAGGTTATCATGTATTTGAAAGAAGACCAGACTGAATAGGGGGAAGAGAGAGAGATATAGGAGATTGTGGCAAAACTCGATTTTTTTGGCTACCCCATTACTTTCTTTGTGGAGAAGGAACATGATAAAGAACTTAGTGATGATGAGGGTGAAGGAAAAGAGAAGAAAAGGAGTCCAATGACAAACCCGCAATCAGAGATGTTGGTTTTGATGAAGAGGAAGAAGAAAAGTATGGTGGCAAGAAGATGATCAAGAAGTACAACAATGAGGAAAAACCACCTGACCAGTGGTGGTGCAGTGAATATACGTCGACCATAGATGCTGAGATCCCAAATTTGAAACCCTGAGGTCACTGGCTTGAGCGCAGGTTCATCCACCTTGAGTGTAGGATCATAGACATGATCCCATGGTCACTGGCTTGAGCAAGGAGTCACTGGCTCAGCTGTAGTCCCCCTGTCAAGGCACATATGAGAAGCAATCAGTGAACAAGTAAAGTGCCGCAACTACATGTTGATACTTCCCATCTCTCTTTCTTCCCCCCTTCCTCACTTCCCCTTTCTCACGTACAAACACAAAAGAACTGGGAAAAAAAAGTCAATTAGGACCAGAAATACTGAATATTATTAATGAAACATGGGAAATTGTACAAGAGCTTGACTAATGACTGGGAGGATCACTTGACAATGGAACATTTTTCAGTTAAAGGACAATTGGAAGTGAGAACCCTTCCTTTTGTCCCAAGATGTGCTCTCTTTGTCCTATTTGAAAATAGTATAAAGAAAAGAACATTAAGTTGTATGTTCACAGTTTATATCATGGATAACTGTAAGGAGCTAATCCCTGAATATCTCGATTGCATTAGAAGTGTGGTGGACTCTGAGAATCTTCCTTTAAATATTTCCTGGGAGGTGTTACAACAAAGCAAAATTTAGAAAGCTATCAGAGGCTCTGGCCAGTTGGCTCAGTGGTAGAACATTGACCTGGCATGTGAAAGTCCTGGTTTTGATTCCTGATCAGGGTACACAGGAGAAGTGACTGTGACCATCTTTTTCTCTACCCCTTCCTCTCCCCGCTTTCTCTCTCTTTCCCTCCTGCAGCCATGACTCCGATTGATTCGAGCACATCAGCCCCTGGTGCTGAAGATGACTCTGTGGAGCCTCCACCTCAGGCGCTAAAAATGGCTCAATTGTGAATATTGGCCCCAGATGGGGTTGCTGGGTTGATCTCGATCTGGGCTCATGTGGGAGTGTGTCTCACTGTCTCCCCTCCTCTCACTTAAAAATAAAATAGTTATCAGAAAGAACTTAAAAACTGCTTAGAACTCTTCATTTAACTGACAGAATATAAAGAGAAGTACAAAAAGTTTTATGAGCAGTTCTTTAAAAATACTAAACTTGGAATACATGGAGACTCTCAAAATTGGAAGAAGCTTTCAGAGCTATTAAAATACTATGCACATCTGCTTATGACAGTGGTTCTCAAAGTGTGTGCCAGGGCACACTGGTGCGCCCTAGAAGATTTCCAGGTGTGCCGTATGGTATTCCAGAGAAATATGTGCCTGTTGAGGACCAAAACACCAACAGGGTTTTTGGAGTTTAGATTTTTGGGGGACAGAGGTGTGGGGAATTGGTTGTAAGCTGACAGTCTGCCCAACCCCTCACCTCACTTGCCTGATTAAGTTGCAAAAGACTGTTAAGCTGTGGTGCTGGATTGTTTACACTACCTTCCATGTTCCCCAGAAAGACTGGAGGCAAGTTTCTTCTATCCTCTGTTTGGTGTAAAGTTAAGATGATATGTATGGTGGGGGTTTTCTGCACTCAACACAAGTAGGAGTAAAAAGAGAGGAATTCTTCAATGTATTGACAAGGAAATGAGAGTTTGCCTTTCAAATATATGCCTAAACATTGAAGAAATCACTAGGACACATCAGGCTCATGTTTCTCATAAACACAAGAATGAAAAAACTTAACACATTTGTGCTGGGACCTGCCGAATTTACTAAATCTTACTAAGAATGTATCTATATATATAAAAAGATAACTTTTTTGTCATTTTTTAATTTTAACCCCTTTTTTATGAATTCTAAAAAGCATAACTCAAAAAATATAACATAAAAATGTTTTTTAATGTCAGAATAAATTGAATTTTGTTGTATTTATTTTGCCTGATTACCATAAAAGCACTCTTGGACTTTATATTTTTTTCTTTAATATTTGACTTATTATATTTCTCAGATATTTGTATCATATATAGTGCGCCTACAATTATTTGTAGAATTTTAAATGCGCCCTGACTTCAAAAAGTTTGAGAAACACTGGCTTATGATGATGAGATGGTTTCCTTCCAGGACTATTGCACAAGAATGAAAGAGAACCAGAAAGACATCTATTACATCACAGGTGAGACTAAGGACCAGTACCTAACTTGGCCTTCCTAGAGCATCTTCAGAAGCACAACCTAGAAGTGAGCTATATCAGTGTTTTCCCCCCAGTGGTATCAACATCATTGTGGTTAACTCCTTCTGGGACTGCAGGAAAATTCTGGCAGACCAGCACTGGTCGGTGGACTGGAGGGGTAGGGGTGAAAAACACTGATATGTGATTGAACCTATTGATGAACATGGAGAGAAAGACTTTTGTGTGAGTCACCAAAGAGGGTTTGGAACTTCTAGAAGTTCAGGTAAAGGAAAAAAACAAGTTTGAAAACTTCTGCAAAAGTATGAAGAACATCTTGGAGAAAAAGGAAAAGATGATAGTGTCAAGCCAATTGGTGGCATCACCAGACTGCATTGTCACAAGCACCTGCTGTTGAAAAGCACACTATGGAAAGAATCATAAAGGCTCAGGCCTGAGAGAAAGCTCAACAATGGGTTACATGGCAGCAAGGAAACACCTGGAGACAAACTCCAACCATTGCAACATCAAGATCTTAAGGCAGAAATCAGGCTGACAACGATGACAAGTCTGTGAAGTCCTGCTTTATGAGACTATGCTGTTGTCTGGCTTCAATCTGGAAGATCCTCAGACACATGATGACAGAATATACAAGATGATCAAACTTCATCTTGGTGTTGATGAAGATGACCGCATTGCTAATGACAGCAGTGTTGTAACTGAGGAGATGCTGCCCTTCAAAGGAGATGATGCTGTGTCACGCATGGAGGACATAGACTAAGCTCACTTGAAGAATTACCTGTACACATGTTCAATACTTTTAAAAAATGTTTTTAATTTAATTTATTGGGGGAAACACTGATTAACATAATTATACAGGTTTCAGAAGCCCAATTCTACAACACATCTCTGCAGGCGTCCCCAAACTACGGCCCGCGGGCCGCATGCGGCCCCCTGAGGCCATTTATCCAGCCTCCCACTGCACTTCCAGAAGGGGTACCTCTTTCATTGGTGGTCAGTGAGAGGAGCACTGTATGTGGTGGCCCTCCAACAGTCTGAGGGACAGTGAACTATAGGTCAAATCTTCATCCGTCACCATTTTTCGCCCTATACCCTCTTCCTCCACCCCCACCCCACAACTGCTGTTGTACATGTCTGGGAGGGGTTTTTTTAGTCCTTTTTTTTTTTTGTCTCTCTCTCTCTCTTTTTTTTTATTTTTTTTTTTACAGGAACAGAGAGAGGGGTAGCTAGGAACAGACAGACAGGAACGGAGAGAGATGAGAAGCATCTATCATCAGTTTTTCGTTGGGACACCTTAGTTGTTCATTGATTGCTTTTTCATATGTGCCTTGACCCAGGGGCTTCAGCAGACCGAGTAACCCCTTGCTCGAGCCAGCGACCTTGGGTCCAAGCTGGTGAGGGTTTTTTTTTTTGTTTTTTTTGGGGGGAGGGGGGTTGCTCAAGCCAGATGAGCCCGAGCTCAAGCTGGCCTCGGGGTCTCAAACCTGGGTCCTCTGCATCCCAGTCCGATGCTCTATCCACTGCGCCACCGCCTGGACAGGCTTTTTGTCTCTTTTATATCCCTCCAACTCCCCCTACACCACCCCAATAGCTGTTAGCCTACTCTCCATCTATGAATCTGTCTCTATTTTGCATGTTAGTTCATTTTGTTCATTAGATTCTACATATGATTGAAATTGTATGGCACTTGTCTTTCTCTGACTGGCTTATTTTCACTTAGCATAATGCTCTCCAGGTCCATCCATTTTGTTGTGAAAGGTAAGATTTTCTTTTTTATGGCCTTGTAGTATTCCATTGTTAAATGTACCACAGCTTTTTTATCTACTCATTGACTGGTAGGCACTTGGGCTATTTCCTTTATTCCCTCTGATAATATATATTCAGGGATTTTTTTTCTTTATTTTTAATAGCATTTTAAAAATCTATATGGCATGACAATAACTACTTACAGGAAAGATAAGGTTTCTTTCTGCTTCTAAGTGTATAATACTGTGATACTTTAGGTACTAAAGCAGAGTTTTTCAAGTTTCATGCTGGTGTATTTCAACCGAAAGAGGTTATGTTTATTGTGAGATGTGTATAACAAACTCTATGTGAGTTTGTTAACTGTGGTCTAAAGTGTTTATTTCTCAAGAGAATTTCTTAGTAGACCAAATCTTTTGTCACTGAAGTGTTCTGAGATACAATGTACATGGTTAAAACAACTTTCATTCCTAGGATCTACTTCTTAAATCTTTTATCCCCTGTAGTTATCAACTACATCTATGGCCTCTAGAAATTAGTATGTTAAGCTGAGCCAACTTGATGAGAGTGACTACCCATATGACTTATTTTTCCAAAGAAAAATATTATTTAGAGTAGCAAAATTATAAGCAGACTTAGCTATGTTGTAAAGCCGTTAGAAAGTAACTTAGAGCAGATTTTGTGAATGGAAATACACTTCTCAGGTCACATTCTGCTTTTAAAAGGTTATGACAGCCTGACCTGTGGTGGCGCAGTGAATGGGGCATCGACCTGGAAATGCTGAGGTCACTGGTTCAAAGCCCTGGGCTTGCCTGGTCAAGGCACATGTGGGAGCTGATGCTTCCAGCTCCTCCCTCCTTCTCTTTCTCTGTCTCTCCTCTCTAAAAATGAATAAATAAAATAAAATAAAATTTATAAAAAGGTTATGACAAATACAGATGAATTAAAGTCTTGAAGAAATAGTGGTGCACAAATACCAGTATGTGTCTACTTCTTGCTACATATGCCTGATTCCTACTCCCAGAAATAATAGCTTTTAGTCATTTTAACTATTTCTTTTGATATTTGTTTACCTTCATGTTTCTAAACAAGCTTAAACTGCTATTTATTTATTTTCTTTTTGGAGATAGTAATTGTTGACTAAACTATGGAGGTTGAGAACTAAACTCCCCCTTACTCTCTGTTCCTCTCAATATAAATTTTTTTTTTTTTTTTGTATTTTTCTGAAGCTGGAAACGGGGAGAGACAGTCAGACAGACTCCCGCATACACCCGACCGGGATCCACCCAGCACGCCCACCAGGGGCTACGCTCTGCCCACCAGGGGGCGATACTCTGCCCCTCCCAGGCGTCGCTCTGCCGCGACCAGAGCCACTCTAGCGCCTGGGGCAGAGGCCAAGGAGCCATCCCCAGCGCCGGGGCCATCTTTGCTCCAATGGAGCCTTGGCTGCGGGAGGGGAAGAGAGAGACAGAGAGGAAGGAGGGGGAGGTGGAGAAGCAAATGGGCGCTTCTCCTGTGTGCCCTGGCCGAGGATCGAACCCGGGTCCCCCGCACGCCAGGCCGACGCTCTACCGCTGAGCTAACCGGCCAGGGCTCAATATAAAATTTTGATGGATCAGTTTTCATTTCTGATATCATTTGACAATAAAACTTACCCACACCTTAGCTCTCTAATATAAATATATAATTACATTACCTTTAATATCTGACACTTAGTTCTTCTTGAAATTATTAACTTCTTTGTTTTATCATTGGTTAGTTTCCTACATATCTATTCCCAAACTGAACAAAACTAAAGTCTACCAGTTTTATTTTTTCCCTAGTAACATCTTTTCTGGGGTAATTCAGGTTTTCTCTGTAGTCCAAACTAGTTGCTTCCTTGGCTGGTGGCACAAATGCTGAGCTGTATTTGTCCTTTACCATCATCTCTGCCTCTCCTGTGTTGGACCACCTTTTTCCTGATTCCTATGCTTTTTTCTTTGTGCTTCATCCCTTGATTTGGTGGAGCACATGTAGTGGAACACATATAGTGTTCCAAGAAAAGATGTATGACATGTAATAAGAGACTGCGTTTCTGAAAAGGTCTATTTGCCATTGTAGTTAGGTGATAATTTTTATGTATGGTGTTCAGAGCTGGACATTTTTTTTCAAAACTTGAAGATATTATATGGCTCTGGTCGGTTTGCCCAGTGGATAGAGTGTTGGCCCGGCATTCATATGTCCCAGGTTGAATTCCCAGTCAGGACACACAAGAGAAGCGACTATTAATTTTTTTTTTTTTTTTGTATTTTTCTGAAGCTGGAAACAGGGAGAGACAGTCAGACAGACTCCCGCATGCGCCCGACCAGGATCCACCGGGCACGCCCACCAGGGGCGACGCTCTGCCCCTCCGGGGCACCGCTCCCCCACGACCAGAGCCACTCCAGCACCTGGGGCAGAGGCCAAGGAGCCATCCCCAGCGCCTGGGCCATCTTTGCTCCAATGGAGCCTTGGCTGCGGGAGGGGAAGAGAGAGACAGAGAGGAAGGAGGGGGGGGGTGGAGAAGCAAATGGGCACCTCTCCCATGTGCCCTGGCCGGGAATCGAACCCGGGTCCCCCTCACGCCAGGCCGACGCTCTACCGCTGAGCCAACCAGCCAGAGCAGAAGCGACTATTTGCTTCTCTTCCCCTCCCTCTCCTCATTCTCTCTCTCTTCCTCTCCTGCAGCCAGTGGCTTGATTGGTTTGAGTGTCCATCCCCAGCGCTGAGGAGAGCTCCGTTGATCCAAGCTCATTAGCCTCAGTTACTAAAAATAGCTCCGTTGATTTGAGCATCAGCCCCAGACAGGAGCTGTTGAGTGGCTTCCCCGTCGGGACGCATGCAGGAGTCTGTCTCACTGTCTCCCTTCCTCTCACTTAAAAAATAAAATAAAATAAAAAATATATAGTATTGTCTTCTCACAGTGATGCTATTTGGAAGTCACATACCATTCTGATTTTCTACCCTTTATATGTGAACTGTTGCTCTCTCAAATTTTTCTTTTTATTCGCCTTGTGCTGAATGTACATCATAATGAGCTGTGGTAAGGGTTTCATGTTGGGCACTTGGTGGAGCACTTTCAATCTAGTAACTCATGCAACTTACTTGGTGAAATTTTCTTTATTTATTCTTTCTTTTAATTTGTTTTCTCTTGTTGGAGCCATCTAGACCAATCCCTTAATTTTCTGATCTCTTCTCTCCTCAGTTTCTTTCTCAGTTTTATTCTACTTTCTGGGTAGTGTTTCTCAATGTAATCTTTGTTCTCATTCATTTGACATCCCAGAGCTCTTGGGAGTTTTCTGAATGTTCCTTTTCTAATTTAACTTCTTTTTGTTGTTATTCTATGTTTGCAGTAACTTAGGAGTTAATTGTAGTTCTTTGGTTTTTGTTTTATTTGTATGTTTTCTGTTACTCATTTCTTGTTTCTGTTTTGCCTTTGAAGTTGTAGTTTTTCTAAAATATTTAAAATAGTGCCTAGCACACAAGATATACTCAATAAATGTTAGATATTATTTTCTAGTGAATGGACTGGAGGAGAAGAGGGGAGGGTGACAGAGTGACAAATCTTTGTAAGTAGTCTAAGAGGGAGATGGGGAACATCTGAACTTAAATAGTTTGGTGGTTTGGAGACTAGACAAAAGATTAGCCATCCTGAGGTTTCCATGTGAAAAGTAAAGTAGATTTAAAGGTGACCTTGAGATTGCTGCCCTGAGAAATTCCATGTCTTCTATAACTGAAATTGAGAAGACAGGAGAAATTTAACATTGGGGAAATAATATTGAGTACTTTTTTGGACTTGAGAAGTGTGAGGTGGCTTTAGCCTGTCACTAAAGCCTCTTCACAGTCTGTCTCCTACCAAAGTACCAGGCTCTTTTCTCTCCATTTGCGGGGGGGGGGGGCACAGTCTTAGAAGATTCAGAAGTCTCAGCATTCTACTTACCTTTTGAGTATTCATAATTGAACTTGCCTAAATTACCTGAAACATTTTTCTGGGCTCTCTTAAGATATAGTAAGTTCATGAGTTTGTGTATATACGCATCTCACTTTAAGAACAGACAAAGGCCTCAACATGTTAAGAAAAATGGTAATAATACTTACTAGACTGGTAAAGTTGCTTACTTTAGCAGACTGGTTTTGGCAGGGGGGTTATTGGTTTTTTAACTATCCTTGTATTGTTTTGTTTCAAATAACTTTGTGTTATTTTTGTAAATAAAGTTATTTTTTTAATTTAAAGATAATAATCAGTGTAAAGGTATTTTGGGAAACCCCAGTTTTCATCAATGACTTTGAAAACTAGTCTAAGAGACAAACAAAAATAATAATTGTTTAAATCTTGTAATTACGTAAAATGTAACTTTTTTTGACATCTGAGTTCTGATTTTCTTGATAGGTTTTACAGCTCTTTAAAACATTGCACAGAACCAGACAACAAGTTTTTAAAAATGATACCAGAGCATTAGAAGGTAAGTTTATTTTTTTTTCACTTTGGAACAAGTCCATTCTTCAGGTGGCTGCTAATATATCCAAGAGACCCTGAATAGTCAAGACTTGTCATAGGGAATGACCTTCACTATTTCTTCCCTAATGTTATATGTTATAATTTTTTGAAGAGTATATACTTAAAGTCATTTCTCTATTTTATAATCAAATTTTCACACTCTTTAGGACCAAGTGCTACCATATTGTTAATGCCTTGTGTCATTTTAGAAGTGACAGCAACTATGAAGGAGAATCTATCCCAAAGAGTTCCAAATTCAGTATTTCACTGTTTTAGGTGGTTCCTATCTTATCTGGAAGTCAAGAGCTTTAAAGCTTAGTTCTGTGTTGGTCATGTTCAGTTCCAATCCTCATTCATACATTTCTAAACTTCTTTAACCTAGGTAAAGTGTCTCCACTATCCCTAGGAATTCAAGTGTTTGTTATTCACCAAAAATAACTTCTTGAATATTAAAGTATATTATATTGTACTTTACACAAATTTCTCATTTAATTCATATAACAGCCCTGTGATGTAGTTGCTATTATAATTTTTATTTTTTCAGATAAGAAACTAACAAAATATAAAAGGATTTGCCCCACATTATATTTAGTAAGAAGTAGAGTTAGGATTCAGCCTAAACAGTCTAGCTCTAAAATGCAAAGTCTTAACCACCTTACATATTGAAATTATAAGCATAGAAGGAAGATTTTATGATTATTCTCAATCAGAATAGCATACTTTTGTTGCTCTAATTGTTTTTTTTAAGATTTTATTTATTGATTTTATAGAGGAGGGGGTGGACAAGAAGTAGTTGCTTCACTCACTCTAGCTGTTCCTTGGTTGCTTGTCATATGTACCCTGACTGGGCAAACCCAGGGTTTCGAATTGGCAACCTCATCATTCCAGTTCAGCGCTCTAGCCACTGTACCACCGCCGGCCAGGCACTGTAAATGTTTTTAAGTGCGATAATTATAAGAACAGCTTATATTGTATATTTACTAAGCACTTACATGGATCATTCCATTAAATGCTCACAGCAACACAATAAGGCAGTTTGTCAGATTAAACTGAATTATGCTGTTATAATGATGCCAAAGATTTAGTGGTGTGTGTGAAGAAAAGTTTTATTTATCACTCACTTTACATATCAGCCAAGGCACTTAATTAAGGCTGTGTATCTTTAATTTATGTATGTATGTGTGGTTTAATGTGTTTGTATGTATTACTACTAAGTTTACCATCTTAAAAACATTTTTATTTAAATTTTTATATTTTTAGGAACAAAGCATTGCATTGGATTTATTAGAATCTAATAGGTAAAGGTACACAAATGAAATTGGATAAAAGGCAGGAAACAGCCTGACCAAGATGGAGGCACAGTGGATAGAGCATTGGCCTGGGATGCTGAGGACCCAGGTTCAAAACCCCAAGGTTGCTGAGTTGAACGTGGGCTCACCAGCTTAAGCATGGGATCGCCGCCTTCATCAACTTGAGCGTGGGATTATAGACATGACCCCATGGTCACTGGCTTGAGCCCAAAGGTCATTGGCTTGAAACCCAAGGTTACTGGCTTGAGCAAGGGATCACTGGCTCAGCTGGAACTCCCCAGTCAAGGCACGTATGAGAAAGCAATCAATGAACAACTAAAGTGCCACAACTCTGAGTTGATGCTTCTCATTTCTCTCCCTTCCTATCTGTCTGTTCCTATCTGTCCCTCCCCCTAAAATAAATAAAAGGCAGGAAACAAAAATATAGTGCTAAAGGTTTATACTGTATTAGGTTTAATTACAAATTTGCCAGCCTGTCAAAAGCTCCCCAAGAGACTTCTTTAATAAGTTCCTTATTTTTATACTTTGTTTTACATGGGACAAAACTATTTTCTCTACTAGAGAAGTAGTCGTTCATAATGAATAATATGTAAATTATTGGGACAGGAATTTTAAATTAGAAAAGCAAATAACTGTGTACTTTTCTTTCTGTAGCAGCCAGAATAAAGATAAATGAAGAATTCAAAAGTAATAAAAGTGAAGCTTCTCCTAAGAAAATAGAAGAGGTACAGTAATTGAATTTTTCAAATATAATAACGCTCTTCTTTTGTTTTTTTGGGTTTCTTTTAATTGAGTTTATTGGTGTGACACTGGGTAAATAGTAAAACTCCTGTAAATTTTCATAGCAACTAGAGGAAATGATGAAAATAGAGGTGTTATATGAAATAAAAACCTTGATCATTAAAGCGCTATAGATAACCCTTACTTATTTGGTATGGCTCACCTCATCCGGGTCATGTGCCTACACCCATAAGGCAGCAGGTTGCCTGGTGAAATGAACATGGATATAGTCATGGTTAAAACAAGAGCAGTTGAATCAATAGCAACACCCACAGCAATGCTGTCTTCACTTTAGGCAAATGACTGAAGCTAAAGAGAATGAGTGCTATAATAAGTTAGAACTACAGAGGAAATGTCTACTCATTTAGGTCAACTAGACAGATTTTTTTTTCTAATTCATATGTTGGCAGTGTTAGTTAACCAGCCACAATTATAAACTACTTTTAGTTTGCTTCTATATTTGCATTTTAGTCACTTATTCTAATTGAAGACAGTCTACTGACATTAGTTTGTGAGCTCCCTAGTACTTCCAGTGAATGTTTATTAAAAAATACACAATGATTTGTTCCCTGTATAAAATCATGCTGTGTATATACCCTATCGCAGTTCTGAGCTTCCTAAATTTTCCTGAATCTGACCTTGTATAAATATAGGGAAAGGACCCATAGGAAGAAAATGAAGAAGGGAAAATTATTTGCAGAGGTATTTATGATTCCAAGAGTCAGTTTGGTAAAATGGAAGGTATAAATTAGAGAAATTCTTCCATGTTTAATAGAATTTCTACATGATAAAGAAATTGGGGGGCCCTGGCTTGGTAGCTCAGTTGGTTAGAAGGCCATCCTACATGCCAAGGTTGCAGGTTCAGTCCCTCATCAGAGCACATACAACAATCAACTGCTGATGGCATGAATAAGTAGAACGAAAAAATCAATTTACCTCTCCCTCCCCATCTCTCCCTCTCCTTCACTACCCCTTCCTCTCTCTTTCTCTAAAATCAATAACTTAACATTTTTAATAAGATAATGCTTTGTTATAAATGCTTTTCTATATATCAAAAAATGCTATTTTTGAAATAGTAACTACACTGCTCACAAAAATTAGGGTATATTTTATTGCTTCACATTCATTTTGAAATATCCCCTAATTTTTGTGAGCAGTATATTTGTAATAATCAAGCTATTGAGACAATGAAATAGGTTAAATATTTCTATCCCATAAAATAAAGAAAAAGGGAAAGTTTTCTTTTTTTTTTTTTTTGAGGCTAAATAGCATGTTATTAAACAATGAATAGGTTAACAATGAGATCAAGGAAGAAATAAAAAATTACCTGGACAAATGAAAATGAACACACAACAACCCAAAATCTATGAGACACTGAAAGCAGTCCTGGGAGCAAAGTTCATAGCATTACAGGCCTACCTCAGAAAGCAATAAAAAGCTCAAATAAATAATCTCACCCTACACCTAAAAGAACTAGAAAAAGAACAACAAATTAAGCCCAGAGTAAGTAGAAGGAAGGAAATCATAACAATCAGAATAGAAGTAAATGGCATAGAGACTAAAAGCAATACAGAATATCAATGAAACTAAGAGCTGGTTCTTAGAAAAGGTAAACAAGATTGATAAACCTTTAACCAGACTCATCAAGAAAAAAAGAGAGGACCCAAATAAACAAAATCAGCAGTGACAGAGAGGAAGTAACAACCAGTATCACAGAAATACAAAGGATTGTAAGAAAATACTATAAACAACTATTTTCCAACAAGTTGGACAACCTGGGCAAAATTGATATAGTTGTAGAAACATACAATCTTCCGAAACTGAATCAGGAAGAATAAGAAAACCTGAGGAGACCTATTACAACTAATGAAGTCAAAGCAGTAATAAAACTTGTGTTTAAAACCTGAGGACAAACCCTACTATTGATGACTTTCAATTATCACAAGCAGTCAGGGAAGCCATCAAAAGACTTCCAGTACAAAAGCTACAAGTGTGTAGCCTTGGCTGACAGACACTGTAAGTAGACACTTTTATAATACCTGTAGGCATTATAGATAAGAACATTTAAAGAATTTTCTTAAAATAAAAACAAAAGATGAAGATTTAGTGAAACTGCAATAATTATTTTTATCCACGTGTTAATAACTTATTTTCCTTAAACATTCTTAAACAGAGATAGTAACTAGAAACTAATTTAATATTTAAATCCTTGTTTTATAAGGTTTTAGCTTACAGAAAAAACTAGATACCAAAATAGCATCTGTATCCATGTTATAATAAGTCCACAATGTTTAGTAGGGAAACAATGGTGGAAATTTAAAACACCCCATTAAGTTGATGTGTTCATATAAGCAAAGACAGTTATTGATATCTAAGATGTGATTTAGTTACAAAGTTTAAGAAAAGAGTAGGTAAAACCTCAGTTTTCACACTAGTTATAGATATATCTTACTTAATACTCAGTTTCACAGGCTCGGATGATCCACTGATGTTGACAGGGAACTGTTCTTCAAAGTGCCCCAGGATGGAAGAGCTGAAGGAAATCTGGATAGCCTGCACTCCGCTGGGTTCGATGAGGCCTTCCATGGGACTAAAAACAAAGCAGGCACCCATAGCCGAAGTGGGAGGGCTCACGTTGAAGAGGGTATCAATGCTGCCTTTGTTGGATAGTATTGTCTCGTAACAATGTACAGATCCGATAAAAACTTTTCCAATATCCAGTAATTCAAAGTTGAAGTGAATCTTTGGTCCCATTCCTTCCCCTTTGACTCGGAGGGGCAGACGAATTTCTCGGCCTCTGTACCCCATCTCCTTCTCTCTGCACAAACTGTCTTCTCCTTCAGCACTCTGCCATCTTGACTGCTTCTCCTCTCCTCCATGTGGACTTTCTCTCCCCTCCTCCAGCATGGGCTCCTCTGCCCCATTTTATAGTGTAGAAATCAAAAACCGGGAAAGTTTTCCCTTAAGCATATGACGGGAAACAGGAACTATACAGAAATTAAGATGATGTTATAATTAAGTCATGACTTGAATAGGAGTTAAAAGATGTACTGTAGGCCCTGGCCGGTTGGCTCAATGGTAGAGCGTCGGCCTGGCGTGCAGAAGTCCCGGGTTCAATTCCCGGCCAGGGCACACAGGAGAAGCGCCCATCTGCTTCTCCACCCCTGCCCCTCTCCTTCCTCTCTGTCTCTCTCTTCCCCTCCTGCAGCTGAGGCTCCATTGGAGCAAAGATGGCCCTGGCGCCGGGCGCTGGGCCTCTGCCCCAGGCGCTAGAGTGGCTCTGGTCGCAACAGAGCGACGCCCCCTGGTGGGCGTGCTGGGTGGATCCCGGTCGGGCGCATGCGGGAGTCTGTTTGACTGTCTCTCCCCGTTTCTAGCTTCAGAAAAATACAAAAAAAAAAAAAAAAAAAAAAAGCTGTACTGTATGGGAATTTATATTGTATGCTATTCAGTAGACTGATAACAATTCGGCAATTTTTAATTTTTGAAATCATGATTTAAAATCTTAAATTCTTTTTATATCAACTACACGAACAAAATGAACTACAGTCTCCCAAATTCATTTTACTTACTTTTAGAGTACTAATTTAACATTAAGCAATCTAGGAATTATATATTTGTTATATACAAATATATATTTTATACTTTCTATAACTGCATATATTAACTATTTAGTAGCTTTTGGATAATTACATTGTCCAATTATATATTAGAGAGTTCATTAGTCTTGGCACCAAAAGGAAACTTAAGCATCCTCTAGACCCACAGTTCTCAAACATTTTGGTCTCAAGACCCCTTTACATTCTTAAAAATTAGGACCCTGAAAAGTACTATTTATGTATTGTACCTAACAATATTTACCATATTAGATTGTAAAACTGAGAAATTTTAAATATGTATTGATTAAATCATTTAAAGATAATAAACCCATTACATCAGGGGTCCCCAAACTATGGCCCAAGGGCTGCATGCGGCCCCAAGGCCATTTATCCAGCCCCAACTGCACTTCCAGAAGGGGCACCTCTTTCATTGATTGTCAGTGAGAGGAGCATAGTTCCCATTGAAATACTGGTCAGTTTGTTGATTTAAATTTACATGTTCTTTATTTTAAATATTGTATTTGTTCCCATTTTGTTTTTTTACTTTAAAATAAGATATGTGCAGTGTGCACAGGGATTTGTTTATAGTTTTTTTTATAGTCCGGCCCTCCAATGGTCTGAGGAACAGTGAACTGGCCCCCTGTGTAAAAAGTTTGGGGACCCCTGCATTACATGTTAACAAATACATTACTTAAGAAAAATAACTGGATTTTCAAAATAATTTAGTGAGAAGAGTGACATTCTTTACTTTTTTTGCAAATCTCTCTCATGTCTGGCTTAATAGAAGTCAGCTAAATTCTATCTGCTTCCTCATTCAATATGATGTTTTTTAGGCTGAAGTATATGAGAAAATTCAGCCTCACACAAATAAGTAGTTGGATATATTATAAACTTTTCAAATAATTGAATACTCTTTGATATAGCAACAAGTGATAAATTTTCTTAAAGATTAGTTGCAATGTGGAATTCTGTTTCTGTTAGACCAATGGAGATATATATATATATATACTTTTTTTTTGCTCCAGGATTTATACTCGCCACCTGTTCATTCCCTCTGGTTTCCCAGAGAACAGGGAGAGGGAGGGAGAGAAAAGCAGATGGTCACTTCCCTTGTGTGCCCTGACTGGAATCGAACCCTGGGATGTCCATATGCCAGGCTAATGCTCTTATCCACTGAGCAAATGGGTCAGGGTGTAAAGGGTGTATTCTATTACTCTTCTGCTCAAAACCCCATGACTCCTTGACTCATTCAGTGCAAAATCTAAAGTTCTTACCTTCCATGACCTATAAGACTATATCATCTGACCCCTCTTAACTTCCCACCACACTTCACTCATTTTCCAAAAAGAAATCTATCAAATGCCCAAGTCTGAGTAATCACAGTTTGCCTGCCTGTCATTGGTTTATTGAAGTATAAATGCTATTTCATAGAGAAAGCTCTACTTCTGTTCACAACTCAAACAGTGCAGAGAGCTCTAGTATTAATGAAAATAATTTTGATGTCTTGGGTTGCCTGAAAACATCTCAGGATCCCCCAGGGGTCCACTGTGTTAAAAGTTGCTGTTCTAGTCCAGTTCTTCATTTTGTAAATAATGATGTCTGAAATTGAGAGTAGATTATTAACCCAAGGCCATACACTTCATGACAGAGCCAGAGTTGGTATCCAAGAATTCTGACTTCTAATCCAAGACTAATGTTTAGAACATCCAGCTCTATAAAAGAAAGATTAGCCCCCACAAAAACTGTACTTTAAATAAATTATAAAATATATATACAAAACAATACTCTAAATCTATTTTGGAATAAAATATAGAACAGATGGATAAAGTTAAAGGTGTGTGCCTGTCTGAGCCCTCTGTACACTTGGGATGGTTATAGAAAGTTAAAGGCAGCACTACATTTTCAAAAATAGTGCCTTCAGCCTTGGCCAGGTGGCTCAGTAAATAAAGCATTGCCCCAGCGCACGAGACGTTGTGGTTCAACCCCCACCAGTGCACATACAAGAAGCAATCAGTGAGTGCACAGCTAGGTGGAACAACTCAGTGGAACACGGAGTTGCTGCTTCTTTCTCCCTGCCCCCGCTTCTCTCCCTCCCTCTCTGTCTTTCAAATCAATGGGGAAAAAAAGTGCATTCATATGAACCCTTGAAAAAACACCTAAGAGGTTTATTCTATGTGTTTGGCTTTCTTAACAGCTAATAAAAATAGGTTCCGATGTGGAATTATTACTCAGAACTTCTGTTATACAAGGTATTCACACAGACCATAATACACTGAGTAAGTAAAAATATTTTCTTATTGCAATGTGTTTTAAAAATATTGAATAATTACAATGCTTTAATTGCTGACTACTAAAACAGCTTGATTTTGCCAGAAATTATAGTATATATTTTATACATTTGTAAAGCTAACATTTAAAAATGCTGAATTCTGAAACTTTGTTTTACCAGATATTTTCCTTTTTTTTTTTTTTTTTTTTTTTTTTAGCGAGAGAGACAGATGGGGACAGACAGGCCAGAAGGGAGAGAGATGAGAAGTATCAATTCTTCATTGCCGCTCCTTAGCTGTGGCTCCATAGTTGTTCATTGATTGCTTTCTCATATGTGCCTTGAGGGGGGGGGGGGCTATAGCAGAGCTAGTGACCCCTTGCTCAAGCCAACAACTTTGGGCTCAAGCCGGCGACCCTAAGGTCATGTCTGTGATCCTATGTTCAAGCCAGCAATCGCACACTCAAGCCAGATGAGCCTGCACTCGAGCCGGCAACCTCTGGAATTCTAGCCTGGGTTGTCTGCATCCCAATCCTATGCTCTATCCACTGTGCCACCGCCTGATCAGGCTTCCTTTTCTTTTTTAATTAAAAAAAAAAATCGTAATGGCTGCTTATGTTACAAAACTACACTTATAAAAACAGTGTGACTATTTTTATCATATTTATTTGGGGTTCTTAGTATTTCTAGTATCATTTGTCACCTACTTAGACTAAGTCTGTTTCTTTATCTTTTATTCTTTGCTTAGTTATTTTAATGCAGAAAAATTGGGATTATAGGAAATAAAAACAGAGAAGAAGATCCTTTATTATACCCCAAGTGTCCTGGCAGAATCTCATTTCACCTTATATTTTGTTTTATTTGTGTTTATTTGAGGACAACAATAACAACAACAACGAAAGAAAAATTAAACCATTTTTGAAAGGCTTTTTTATCTTTAAAGAATTGAAATATAACATGCAAACAGAAAAGTACCCGATTTATAACTGTACAGCCCAATGAATTTTCACAAAGTAAAATACTCATGTAACCAACATCCACATCAAGTTATATAATACGACCAGTATCCTCATGGCCTTATATACTCCCAGTCACCTCTTCCCCCAAGCATAACCACTGCCCTTTTTTTTTTTTGCCCTAACTTTTTAACACTATCAATTTTTAACTTAATAAAGTGTTTTAACTTTATATAAATGGAATCATATAGGATTACTATTTTGTCCAGCTTTCTTCTCTCTATATTTGTGAGAATCATCTATATTGTTGTGTATAGCAACATTTCTATGAATAGTGTTTGAATATACTATAGTTAATTCATTCTCTTGTTTGGTTAGGTTGTTCCTAATTTTGGACTATAATAAATAATGAGTCTGTGAACATTCTTCTATGTGCCTTTGGTTTAAAAAATGTGAACACACATACATATATAGTTCATTTTCTTGGGTATATGTATATCTAGCAGTGAATTATCCAGGTAAAAGGGATTATGTATTTAATTTAGCTTTAAGTAAATACTTCTAACCAGTTTTCCAAAGACACTTCCAACGGCAGTGTCTAAGAGTTTCAGTTGCTTTATAATCTCCCAACGCTTGGTTTGGTACTGGATGTCTCTTTAATTTTAGTCTTTCTGGTGGTTGTATAATGGAATCACATTGTGATTTTGATTTGCATTTCTCTGTTAACTAATGAAGTATTAGCATGTTTTCAGTTGTTTAATGGCCAGTTATTTTATGAAATGGCTGCTCAAGTTTTTTGCGCATTTTCTTAGCAATTATCTGCCTTTTTACTATTGATTTGAAAGAATTCTTTATATGTTCTGAATATAAATCATTTGTTGGATATATGTATGAAAGAAATCTACTTTGTGTCTTGCTTTTTCTTCTTGGTAATGTTATCTTTTGATGAGAAGCTCTTAATTTTAATGTAGTTCAATTTATCCATTTTTTCCCTCTGTGGTTAGTATAGTAAGTCCACAATGGCACCAATAGTTTCTGCAACTTTATGTGAAGCGACATATGATGAAACCAGTTTTTCTACAGTCTAATTGATACAAATAAGAGTTAAGATCCTAAGGCTTCTCATTAATGTTATACTGATATGAGATTGGAAAAAATGGCATTATTTCAGGACCTGTTGTACTTTTTGAGTCCTGTTTAAGTGTTATTAAAGCAAGGTCATAAAGAGATTTTCATATGCTTTCTTCCAAAAGTTTTATTGTTTGATATTTCCATTGGGTTGTTTGTATCAACTAGAGTTGATTTTTGTATGTGGTGTGAGATAGGGGTCAAGATTTACTTCTTTTACATGTGAAGAGTCAACTGATCTAGCATTTATTGAAAACACCATTCTTTCCCTACTGTACTGTAGCGTAACCGCGGTCCATCTACACCTATCCCCTGCCTCGGCATCCACCAATCTGTTCTCTTTGTCTATGGGTTCAGTTTTTGTTTTGTTTTTAGATTCCATATGTAAGTGAGATTATATAATATTTGTCTTTCTCTGTCTGACTTATTTCACTTAGCATAATATCCTCAAGGTTCATTCACACAGATTTCTTTATTTTGTACGGCTGAGTAATATTTCATTGTATGGGTGTGATATGCATACATGTGCACATAAAATACACACATTTTCTTCATTCATTTGATGGTGAGCACTTAAGTTGTTTCCATGTGTTGGCTGTTGTAAAAAATGATGCTGCAGTGACCATGGGGGTATAGATATCTTTTTGAGGTAGTGATTTCATTTTTTTTGGATAAATACTCACAAATGAAATTACTGGATCGTGTGGTAGTTCTGGATGAAATACCAATTTACATTCCCACCAGTGCTCCCCAGGATTTCCCTTTCTGCATCCTTGCAAACGGTTTTTATTCCTTGTCTTTTTTATAATAGCCACTCTAACAGGTTTGAGGTGCTATCTCATGGTTTTGATTCTCATTTCCGTGATTATTAGTTATGTTAAGCACCTATTGGCCTTTTGTATGTCTTCCTTGGAAAATGTCTATTCAGATCCTCTGCACATTTTTAATAGGATTGCTTGTTTTGTTTTGCTATTGAGTTTATGTAAATTCTTTATATATTCTGGATATTAGCCCCTTATCAAATATATGATTTGCAAATGTTTCTTTCTATCCTTTAGGTTGCTTTTTTTATTTTGTTGATTTCCTTTGCTCTACAGAAGCTTTTTAGTTTAATGTGGCATCACTTGTTATTTTTGCTTTTCTTGCATTTGTTTTTATTGTTAAATCCAAAAAAATATTGCCAAAACTGATTTTAAGGAGTTTACTGCTTATGTTTCCTTCTAGGAGTTTTGTTTTCAGGTCTTATGTTCAAGTCTTTAATTCATTTTGAGTTAATTATTTGTATGGTGTAAGATAGAGATCCATTTTCATTCTTTTGCATGTGATTCAATTTTCTCAACTATTTATTGAAGAAACTATCTTTTCCCAATTGCATATTCTTGGCTCCTTTATCATAAATTAATTGACTATATATACATGGATTTATTGTAAGACCTTCTATTCTGTTCCATTGATTGGTGTGTCTGTTTTTATGTTTCTGTTTTATACTGTTTTGATTGATACAGCTTTGTAATATACTTTCAAATGAGGAAATGTGATGTCTCTGGCTTTTTATTTTCCTCAAGGTTGTTTTGGTTATTTGGGGCCTTTTGGGGTTTCATACAAATTTTTATTTTTATTTTATTTTTATTTTTTTTATTTTTTTTGTATTTTTCTGAAGCTGGAAACGGGGAGAGACAGTCAGACAGACTCCCACATGCGCCCGACCGGGATCCACCCGGCACGCCCACCAGGGGCGACGCTCTGCCCCTCCGGGGCGTCGCTCTGTCGTGACCAGAGCCACTCTAGCACCTGGGGCAGAGGCCAAGGAGCCATCCCCAGCGCCCAGGTCATCTTTGCTCCAATGGAGCCTTGGCTGCCGGAGGGGAAGAGAGAGACAGAGAGGAAGGAGGGGGGGTGGAGAAGCAAATGGGCGCTTCTCCTATGTGCCCTGGCCGAGAATCGAACCCGGGTCCCCCGCACGCCAGGCCTACGCTCTACCGCTGAGCCAACCGGCCAGGGCCTGATACAAATTTTTAGATTGTTCTATTTCTGTGAAAAATGTTACTGGGATTTTGATAGGGATTGCACTGAATCTATAACTTGCTTTGTGTAGTGTAGAACTTTTAACAATATTAATTTTTCCAGTCCATGAGCACTGAATATCTTTTCATTTGTTTGTGTCTTCTTCAATTTCTTTCATTAATGTCTTATAGTTTTCTGTGTATTGATCTTTCAACTCCCTACTTAAAATTGTTCCTAGGTTTTTGCTCTTGATGAAGTTGTAAATAGGATTGTTGTCTTAATTTCTCTGATTGGTTATAAGTGTATAGAAACTCAAAGAAATTCTATATATTGATTTTTTTATCCTGCAACTGTACAGAATTCATTTAGTAGTTCTAACAGTGTCTTTAGAGCTTTCTATGTGTAATGTTATGTCATCTATAAATACAGTTCTACTTTTTCTGATTTGGATGCCTTTTCTTTTTCCTGTCTAATTGCTCTGGCTAGGACTTCAAATACTATGTTGAATAGAAATGGTGAGAGTGGGCATATTGTCTTGTTTCTTAAAAGAAAAGCTTTCAATTTCTCACCATTAAGTATGATATTAGCTGTGGGCTTGTTATAAAGCTATGGGTTTTAGTATGTTGAGATACGTTCCTTCCCCACGCTTTGTTGAGAGTTTTTATCATGAAAGAATTTGAATTTTGTCAAATACTTTTTCAGCATATATTGAGTTGATCCTATGATTTTTTTAATTTTTATTTTATTTTACTTTACTTAATAATTTTTTAGAGAGAGACAGGAACATCAAGCTGTTCCTGTATGTGCCCTGACCGAGAATCTAACCAAATCTGTGCTTCTAACCAAGCTACCTGGCCAGGGCATAATTTTTTCTTTTGATTGATTGATTGGTTGGTTGATTGATTTTGTTTTCTTAGAGAGAAAGAGGATGAGAGAGAGGGGGGAGGGAGAATGGAAGAATCCATTTGTTGTTTCACTGAGTCATGCATTCATTGGTTGCTTCCTGTCTGTGCCCTGTCCAGAGTCAAACCTTGTTGTTTCAGTAAAATGCTCTAACCTACTGAACAAACCAGCCAGGGCCTGATCTTATGATTTTTATCCTTCATTTTGTTAATGAGGTATATATATCACATTGATTGATATGTGGATGTTGAACCATTCTAGCATCTCTACTAAATAAATTAATTTCTTTAAAATTGTTGAATTTGATTTATTATTTTGTTGAGAATTTTTTGCATCTAAGTTCATCATGGATATTGGCCTATAACTTTTTTTTTTTTTTTTTTTAGTGTAGGGTATTTGTCTGATTTTGGAACTAATATAATGCTGGCTTCATAAAATGAGTTTGGAAGTATTTCCTCATGTTCTATTTTATTTATTTAAGATCTTGACCCAAATTTTGATTTGGGGCTATAGTTGAGGTTAAGCCTTTTTTTTTTTTAAGAAAATTATTTTTTTTACTTTAGTTTTTAATAATAGTTTACATTCAGTATTTTTCTTATTAGTTTTATGTGTACAGCATTGTGGTTAAACAGTCTTATACTTTACAAAGTGATCCCCCCTATCTTTCAAGTAACCATATGTCACCATACACAGTACACAGTTATTACAATATTATTGACTATATTCCCTATGCTGCACTTTACATCCCTGTGACTTTTTTGTAACTACCAATTTGTACTTAATCCCTTCACCTTTTCACCCAGTCCCTCAGCCCCCTCTGCTCTGGCAGCCATCAAGCTATTCTCTGTATCTTTGAGTCTATTTCTATTTTGTCTGTTTATTTCGTTCTGTAGATTCCACAATAAGTAAAATCATGCGGTATTTGTCTTTCTTTGATTTATTTCACTTAGTATAACAACCTTTAGGTCCATCCATGCTGTTGCAAATGGTAAGATTTTTTATTTTTATGATCAAGTAAGAAATTACTTCTTAATGATACATTTAACATGGCCATAGTAGATAAAAAGTTTCTTAGGGGCTTAAAGTATAAGAAAAAAACTAATGTTGTGGTACTTGATTATAATATATAGAGCCAGGGTTTATATTTATATTATATTATAATATAAAGTCAGGGTTTTATACCTAGAAAACAAAACTACAGTGAAAAATTGTATACTGCATGCAAATTGCCTGTGATATATTTGGCCTAATTAAAATGTTAGCAATTAATAAATATAGAAAATATTCATTGTAGGATATCATTTGATTCCAAAGATTATCTAATAAAGTGCATTGTACAATGGATGGAGTAGTGAAATTTGACAGGTTTTCTGGTTATTTACCACTCTTTAAATGTCCTTGTTTTGTTTCCAGAGTGAGTTCTAAATCCCCAGGATAGAATCTAGAAAATTCAGTTCTTCAGTTTCCTGTGCAATCAAGCACAAACATCTGACATGGGTGCAGCACATGTACCTGTATTCAAAATGAAATTGAGAAAAGAGGCTTGGCACAGAATCTCTTTTGCTGGCAGGAGTAGCATCAGTGGTTGCAGAATCGAATGACTGATCCAGAGTGACATTGGGGTGGTGGCAGGAGCAGATGTAGTAAGGAGCATCTGAAGTTTAGCAACTTGTGCTCCATGGGGGAAGAAATAGTCACAGTTTCTTCTAGTGCCTCATAGTAGCAGCAGTTTTGTATCAACAGGCCAGTTCTGTGGCATGGTGTTGGACACTGTTCCTAGAAGCTGAGCTGCAAGCCTGCCTAACTCTTGAGCCCTTACAACAATTCCATGTGTTAGACCAAATGAATGTCTTTTCAGCATAATGTGCCAGAGTCAGCTTGTTACTTTTAACTAAGAACAACTGAACTTGTTAGCAGAAGTAAAGTACTGGAAATTGCACAACCTAAAATGTGAATTTAGTTGAATTGGAGGCAGGGCAGGCAGGAGGGGACATGATTAGCATGGACCTGACCACTGTTACATAGTGATAAATGTAAGGGTAATGCCTCCCACTGCTTCTCGGAACATAGACCCCTACAGAAATAGGGGAAATACTCAGAATGTCAATGTGTGCTGATTATGTCTTTCTTTCTGCTTTCTGCAAAATATTGAAAAAGATGGTGAATGCAGATTAAGCTAGTTTGTCTGCAAAGCAAAGATGGAAGGAAGTACTGCTTTGCTAATAAGCATCACTATTCTGTCCACATCTGAAGTCTACTTGATTGAGAGTCCTATAATTTACAGTAGCAATTTTCAACCAGTTGCTGCAAGAATTTCTAAAATGTGCATTCCCTGACTATTAGGGGCACTACCTTCTTTTCCCTTAGACTGTCAGATAAGAAAATGACAGAAGCCAACACAACATAGCTGTTCTGTATGAATGAGTCAAAATTATACCTCTTTTTTTTCAGATCAGTAAAAAATATAGTATATTTTGTGCTGTGCCACAGAATTTTAGTCATTAGTTTATGTGTGCCATAAGATAAAAAAGCTTGAAAATTGCTGATTTAGATGTTTGCAGGGTTGAAATGCCAGTTGCTCCTATCTACTAAAACTAAAGCCAAAACAAGAAGGGGACTTCTGAGCTCTAACATGAAATAAAAATCAATGTCCCAAACCTTCTCTTTTGCCCAGAAAAGATCAGATATAGGATGCCTTTACTCACTGGAGCCTGTAGTTTTTCATTACCTTTAGAAGTGTCCAGTCGCTACGGTTAGGAGATGGACAGAACACAAAAGCGATTACCAAAGGGTGAAAATCTTCATGCTTTGAAACTGCGTTAAGATGTTTGCCTCTGGCTACTTGTACATAGCAATGACTGAGGAAAAAACAAATAGGAAGCTTAGAAAGTTTTGGAACGAATTATATTGGCAAGACACTCCCAGCCTGGCTATCACTCTTCAATTCTCAAGGCTATCCTTGTGCCCCTGAACTCATATCAACCAGAAGTGGACTGTGAAAACTTCAGAGCCTCAAAGAAGGGCGTCTTCCCCAATATCCCTACCTCTAGATAAGGAGGATCTTCCAGAGGACAGGACGAGGGGCTGTGAAGGACAGTGGACAAGAGAGGGTTTTTGGGTCTCCCAGAACATAGGATTTGGTGCTGCCAGATCGGCTGACTAGGGAATTAATTGCTTTGCCAAAAGCAAGACTTTGCTTTTCCTGTCCAGCAAATTTGTCCAGCAAATCCTAAATTTCCTAGAATTTAGGATTTGCTGTGGAATAGACTGCCATGTGTTTCCCATTTTCATTACTATATCCTGTTTATTCTTTACTGTAATCTGGTGGGTATCTACCATGTGAGCCACAGCTGTACCTAATGGAAAGGCTGGCACATCAGCCAGAGATCCTTGATTTGAATCTGGTTGAGAACATAGGGGTCAGGTAGTAAATGGATATACTCTATAATGGGAAGAAGGGCAAATGTTTGTGTATGTAGCTAAAAGGGTAGACTACTTGTACCTCTCCAGTATTCATTCTTTCTTACTAACTGAAAAATTACATTCAGGGTGCGATGTGCCAGGCAAACAACAAAAAAAAAGATTTCTCAGATCACCTGACATCTTTTTGGCCATTGGAAGCTGCTGTCTATTGTATGTTGCTTCCAAGAAGGCTGTTGTTTTCCTGTTAAAAAGGCATAGACCAAGCTTGCACTCTCTTTTTGCCCTTTTTCCTTGTCTCTTCCTGCTGGGAATGCATATGTGATGGCACAGAAATAGTGAAGACCACCACACATGATGGGGGGCAGGGCAGAACAGAAAGAAGAGAGGCTGGGTCCTTAATATATAGTACTGAAGGTCTTCAGTAGCCCAGAACCATCTTTATCTATATTTCTTGATATGGGAAAAATGAAATCTCTTACTCATTTAAACTATTATTTGTTGGACTTCTTGTTAATCTATCTGTCTTCTTATAGATTGTGAACTCTCTGAAGCTGAAGAGGTTTTTTTTTTTGAGCAAAATTGACATGTAACACTATATTAATTTCAGGTATACAATATACTGATTTGATACTTGTATGTATTATGAAATGATCACAATAAATCTAGTTTTAGTCCCTATACATGGCTACATTTTTTCTTATGATAACAACTTTTAAGACCTATTCTCTTAGCATCTTTTAATGTGCAACACAGTATTAAAAACTATAGTTACCATGTTCTACTGAAGAAACTGTTCTGTTCACTTCTGTATCTTCATTTCTTGATGTAATGTTCACTATAAGGTAGGCACATATATGTTTAATAAGTGGAAAAATGTACTGCCTTTGTTAATAACTTAATACCTAAACTATAATCTGGTAAAACCTCTAAAGGTTTGGTGAAGTGAGATATAAACAGTGGTTAAATATTACATATTTAACTGGTTTTTAGTTCAGTAAACAAGGTTTACCATCTGGCTAATAAGAACATTATTTTTAGTCACATGAGTTATTTTGTGTGTGTGTGTGTGTATTTTTCTGAAGCTGGAAACGGGGAGGCAGTCAGACTCCCGCATGCGCCCGACCGGGATCCACCTGCCATGCTCACCAGGGGGCGATGCTCTGCCCATCCGGGATGTCGCTCTGTTCGACCAGAGCCACTCTAGCGCCTGAGGCAGAGGCCACGGAGCCATCCCCAGCGTCCAGGCTATCTTTGCTCCAATAGAGCCTTGGCTGCGGGAGGGGAAGAGAGAGACAGAGAGGAAGGAGAGGGGGAGGGGTGGAGAAGCAGATGGGCGCTTCTCCTGTGTGCCCTGGCCGGGAATCGAACCCGGGACTACCACACGGTAGGCCAACGCTCTACCACTGAGCCAACCGGCCAGGGCCGAGTTATTTTTTTTATTAAGTGAGAATTTCTGTTTTCCTTCTAAATTGAATTACAAGTGATATCTTTTAAAAAAAACTTTGAAATGATTCAAGTTTACAGAAAAGATGCAAGAAAAGTTAAAGGTTATAGGAATTTCCTTTACCCAAATTCCACAAAGGGTAACATTTGCATTACCACCCTTCCTTGTTATTTTTTTCTGAACTTTCTTGAGAATAATTCTTCTTTTTCCCCTAATGAGCTTTTTCTTTTTTTTTCTTTAAATTATGACAGCCCACTTGGGTTTAGATCTGGAGAAATACTTTAGGGTATATTTTTAAAAAATACTTCAGTGTGTATTTCCTAAATTTACAAGGACATTTTCTTCTATAACCATAGTATAATTATTAGGATATTAATATTGTACAGTTTTGTTATTCAGATTTTTCCATTTGTCTTAACTGTAATTTATAACAGCAGAAAACAAATTTTCTCTCTGGTCTGCTATCCAATTGAAGATCACACAAGTGGCATTTATTTTATTTATTTACTTCTTTTAAGTCTTTCTTAATCTGGAGCAGTTCCTCGATCTTTCATCTTCATGACCATGATGTTTTTGAAAAGTATAGGCAAGTTATTTCATAGACCATGGTGTGAACATTTTTTATCTTGACAATTCACCTGACTTCAGATTTTCTGGAGTTAAAAACAGAGAAATCATGTATCTCCTCAAAATTTTATATCTTTAAAAATATTTTTTTTAATTTATTTTTAGAGAGAAAGAGGGGGGAAAAGTGAGAGGCATCAACTCATAGTAGTTGCTTCCTATATGTGCCTTGACCGGGCAAGGCTGGAATTTTGAACCAGCAACCTCAGCATTCCAAGTTGACACTGACACTTTATCAACCACGCCATCACAAGTCATGCAAAATTTTATATCTTAAGAGCTTTACCTCAGTTGACTCCAGCATATCTTACTTAGAAATCTACATTTATGCCTGACCAAATGGTGTTGCAGTGGGTAGAGCTTTGATCTGGAACTCTGAGGACACAGGTTCAAAAGCCCAAGGTCACCTGCTTAAGCGCAGGCTAACCAGCTTAAGTGTGGGATCATAGATAGAACGCCATGGTCACTGGCTTGAACCCAAGATCACTGGCTCGAGCAAGGGGTCCCTGGCTCAGCTGGAGCCTCTCCCTCCCCCCATCAAGGCACATATGAGAAAGCAATCAATAAACAATTAAGGTGCCTCAACTATGAGTTGATGCTTCTCATCTCTCTTCCTTTCTGCCTGTCTGTCCCTGTCTGTCTCTCTCTCTCAGTAAAAAAAGAAGAAAAAATCTACATTTATTATTGTTGTTTAACTATGTTTCTCAATAGGGCACAAATGGCATTTTGACTAGGATGGTTCTTCATTGCACCCAACTGACCCACACATCTCTGACTCCTGCCACTAAATTACTGTAGCATTCTTCAGTTGATATGACCACCTAAAACACCCCTACTGGAGAACCACTGTTGTGTAAAATTTAGAATTTTTAAATTAAGAAAGTCCTGCTTTTTACATAGTAAGTAGTATAAAAACACTTCCCAATTGATGATTTTATTTATCAATTACCTATAATCAGATGGCTGATAATGTGCATTAGCTGAATTCTGGTCAGTTATTTAATTAGTTATATATAATAAATAAATGATAGAGGATTAAGTTGGTCATACATGTTTTTTATATAATGTGAAATGAGAATCCTACTGTCTCCTTTAAAATCAAGGACTCCAGTCTGACCAGTGATAGCACAGTAGATAGAGCACTGGCCTGGGACACTGAGTTCCCAGGTTTGAAACACTGAGGTCACCAGCTTGCGCAAGGGCTCATCAGGCTCTAGCGCAGGCAGGGTCACCAGTGTGAGCACAGAGTCTCTGGCTTTAGTGTAGAATCATTGACATGATCCCTGGTCGCTACCTTGAGCCCAAAGGTCATTGGCTTGAAGCCCAAGGTTGCTGGCTTGAGCCCAAGGTCACACTGGCTTAAACAAGGGGTCACTGGCTCATCTTAGGCTTTCCCCGCCCCCCCCCCAGTCAAGGCACACATGAGAAGCAATCAATGAACAACCAAAGTGGCACAACTATGAATTGATGTTTCTCATCTCTCTCCTTTCCCCTCTCTCTATCTCTCTCTAAAAAAATGAAATAAAATCCAGGACCCCACCTTAGGAGTTAGCTGAAATAAAATACCCCTGAAAGATTTGCCTTAAAACTCCATGTTTTATTGTTATAAATTTTAAGGTGAATGAGTGTATGTATTTACATTTAATTTTAATGATGTTAATTATTACATTTATGGTTTTCTTTCAGAATTGGTCCCTAGGAAAGACCTTCTTATAGAAAATGTGCCATATTGTGATGCACCAACTCAGAAGCAATGAATTTTCTAGGACAAAAATCAAATCATTGTAATTTTTCATTTTAAAATATATAACTGTGACAAAAGTCCTGAAAATGCTGATATTTTTCTCTGAACTGGCATACTGAAAATGAGTGAATTAAAATGTAGTTTCATAGTTAAATTTCTTATTAAAAGAACATTGCTAAAAATGGCAGGCCATAGCTGAGTATTTCTAAAGAATAGTAGATAAGAAGACATTTCATTTACATTGAAAATTAAACTTTATAAAGTAAAATAAATGCTTTGGGAGTTATATTTACTTCTCTTTGACCTTGATGAGTATTTTGATCTTACCATAACTATTTGAAAATGCAGTATTTTGACAAGTTGATGGGTTTTCCACCCATGTGAAATGAAACTGTTAGATTAAAATTATTAGATTAAATTGATGTTTAGTCCGAAACACATTAAATTAATCAAAATATCACAGTGTGTGCCAACTTTCCACAGAAGGTGGCCTTTGTTTCCTAAAACACTGAAATGATTTCTGTAACTAACAAAAATATAGTTTCTTTTTAGAGGTAGAGAGTATCTCTGTGTACCTATAAAGACATTTTTTTAATCAGTTTTCTGAAGGTAGATGATAAAATATCAAAATCACCTTGAATCTCTGTGGAATAAAAAAAAAATCCTTATTTTTAAAAGAAATAGTTGCCCTCAGTCAAACTATATAATATAGCTTTAGTAGAATTTACAGTAGCCAAGGTATGGGAACAACCTAAGTGTCCATCATAAATGTGTGGATAATAAAGTAGTGGTACACACGCACAATGGATTATTGCTTGGCCATCAAAAAAAAAGAAGAAGAAGAAGCTTAACCATTCAATAACATGGATGGATCTAGAGGGTATTATGCTAAGTGAAATAAATCAGTCAGAGAAAGACAAGTACCATGTGATTTCACTTATGTGTGGAATCTAATGAACAAAATAAACAAAACTAATACAGATTTTTAGATACAGAGAACAAACTGGTAGTTACCAGAGGAGAGAAGGTTTTAGGGGACTGGATGAAAATGGTGAATGGATTAAGAAATGCAGATTGGTAGTTATTAAATAGTCATGGGGATATAAAGTACAGCATAGAGAATATAGTGAATAATATTGTAATAACTGTGTGCCAGGAGGGTGCTGGAAATATAGGGGAGTACTTTGTGATGTGTATATTTGTCTGACCACTGTGCTGTATACCTGAAACTAGTAGAAAACAATAGTTAATATAAACTCTAATAAAAAAAATAAAGATATGTATTCTTTTTCTTTTTTTTTAATTTTATTTATTCATTTTTAGAGAGGAGAGAGAGAGGGAGAGAGAGAAACAGAGAGAGAGAAGGGGGGAGGAGCTGGAAGCATCAACTCCCATATGTGCCTTGACCAGGCAAGCCCAGGGTTTCGAACCGGCAACCTCAGCATTTCCAGGTCGACGCTTTATCCACTGCGCCACCACAGGTCAGGCAAGATATGTATTCTTTAAAAAAAAAAAGAATCTGAATCCACACTATTAGAATCTTCCTTTTTCTTAATATATGAAGCCCTTTTGGAAGTCATATAACTCTTTTCCATTCTGTAGGAGAAAATACTGAAGTGTTTGCCTCAAACATATCCAGCTTTGAGTTCTATTCCCATCACTGTAAACTTGACACATTACTTAACACCTCTGAGTCTGTTTCCTCACTGAGACAATACAGATAATACTAAGTATTGGAATTGGTATAGTAAATCACAGCACCAAATATAAATACATCCTGGGTATTTAAAAATAGTGCTATTATGATAATGGCTTATTCGTTCAAAATAGTAGAGTCTTTTAAGAACCAAGCACTCTTTAGGACACAGAGAACACAGTCAACTTCATGGAATTCTAGTCTTTGGGGAGACTATAGCCTTCAGTGTTCAGGTTTAGTGGAGCTGGCAGGTATAGGCAGGTGTTTATTTCAAGGTCATGGGTTGTCCCCTTAGTTTCCCTAAGTTTCCTGACAAAGTGTTTAATAAGATCATGTAGTCCCAACCTCTCTTACCTTGTAACATCAAAATTAAATGATGGTGGTGTCATTCTCCTCAATAGAGAAATCTTCAGTAGGGAGAGGAACATGCAGCTGTCAGTGGAACAGCGGGTTAGTATTTTGGTATGCAGTGGTTCTCACTATTGCTTGTTTATGTTTAATGTTATAATGTTATAACGTTGAGGTTCTGCTTTGGAAAAAAACAGATTTTTAACATCTATACCATTTTCATAAATATAAAATATAAAAAAATAGATATTTTAACATCTGTACCATTTTCATAAATATAAAATGGGTTAATTATCTCCCTGAACCCGTTGGCTTAGTAGGATAATTGAGCCAAAGCTGTTTCCTCTCACTGAACATTAGAACACAGCTCAATCTGCTCTGCTTTTATTCTTCCAGAGTAGAAAGGTGTGCAAAGGGCTAGAACAGGGGTCCCCAAACTACAGCCCACGGGCCACATGCAGCCCCCTGAGGCCATTTATCCGCCCCCCCCCCCCCCGCACTTCTGGAAGGGGCTCTGAGAGGAGCATAGTTCCCATTGAAATACTGGTCAGTTTGTTGATTTAAATTTACTTGTTCTTTATTTTAAATATTATATTTGTTCCCGCTTTGTTTTTTTACTTTAAAATAAGATATATGCAGTGTGCATAAGGATTTGTTCATAGTTTTTTTTATAGTCCGGCCCTCCAACAGTCTGAGGGACAGTGAACTGATGCCCTGTGTAAAAAGTTTGGGGACCCTTGGGCTAGAAAGTGTACACCTCTGACAAGTAAGAAAAGCAGGAGTTTAAATGCACACTTTCCAGAAGGAGGCTTCACTCAAAAGCTGTGTATCACCTTTATCATATCTATCTTAAATCTAATCTTTTTTACATCAAAAGATTAATTAAAAATGAAATTCTATATCCCAGTCCTATCTGGACAATCATAATTTACCATATAGAAAAGGAAAATATAAATAAAATTAACATAATATTAAATTTTAAACAAACCATTTTTTATTCAAAGGTTCTGATCCTGAGGTTTGCTCACTTTTCATTAAAAAGGAAGATTAGTAGGATTTTGAGGGGGTTAAAGATAATCTAGCATCAACTGAGAGTTTCTCTTTATAATAATCAGAAATGCTAAAGTAGAATTCAAAAGGAATTTACATAGAGTATGTATCTCTACTACTTAAACTTGATGCCCTTGCTGCTTACAAACATTTCCCTATGCTATTATGTCTCCTTACTTTGGGGACCATTGGTCCAAACCAGCCTAAGAAAATAGAGTGAGTACTATTGCCTTTTAAAAGATCTGCAGAATTGGAGAGTTCACAATTTTATTCATAATTCTTTGCAGTGATTACTGAGGTGACCATATATCACAGTAAAACTCGAGTCCAACTTTATACTATTTTCCCAGCACAATCACTAATCATATTCCATTTCACACTCCAATGTGTCCAGATTTGGGATAATCTCACTATACTGTCACCAGGTTGATCACTCACCTGTCCATCATTTTCCGAGCACCTGCCCTGGACCTGGCTCTGAGAATGACTGGAAATACAAAGGTAAGTAAGGTATCTTCCAGCCCCCAGAGAACTCAGGAATGGAAGATGCGGGCAAGGAGGAGAAGGGAACCACTTAATGACAATACAAAATGATGAGTGTCACACGTGGGTCTGTGCCATATGCTGTTGGGATCACAGAGAAGAACAGATGAATCAAAGAACACCACAGGCTCCTCAGTGAAAAGAAGACCAGAATCAGATGTGAGAACAATGACCCAGCTCCACAGAGGCAGGTAGGTCTTCTCCCATTTAAAACAATGTATTAGTTTCTACCTGTTTAGGGAACTGGTGTGTTAAGGATGGAAGTAGGAAAAACAGTTTCTGATTCGTATTTCTTCAGTATCCTAAGAAAACCTTCCCTGCCACTGAATCTTGTAATATGTAGAGAACGATTAAAATGTTTGGAGGAAGGATATTCTCCACAATTTAATAGTTTTAAAACAAATAAGATCATATCACTTCTTGCTTAAAGCCCTTCATGAGTTGACCATTGCTCTCAGAATAAGCCCCTTCCCACAGCCCACAGCTCTGCCCCTTGTCTGCAGCCACAGCTCCTGCAGTTCCCACTCCAGCTCACTATGCTGTGGTCACCATGAGAAATGCCACGTTCTTTCCCACTGGAGCTCTTCTAGAACTTTGCTGTTCCCTCTGCCTGGAGCCTCTTCCTCCAGCACTTTAAAAGTCTGACTTATATAGAGGGAAAGTCCACGGAGAACAGCACCAGCACAGAGAGAAGTGATCAAAGCCAAGAGGCAGGAGAGATGATTCCTGCTGATGTCACAGAGTACCCGGGCTATCAGCTGCAGGGGCTATCAGCTGCAGGAGAATGGAGACCCTGCCTGCCTCACCCACTGCTGTGCCCTGGTGTCTGGAACTGGCCGGCATGCTGGGCGCTGGCCTTTTCCCTTCGGAACCACAACATTACTGTGGGGAGTTCCCGTAATAAAGTCCACGTACTACATCACTACGCACTTCACAAACTACAGGAGTCACACCCCAATTCTATGAAGGGGATGAAAAACAGTAAGTACCCAACACATCTTTCTGGAGCATCAAGTTTATTACAGATTTGAAGAGAAAAAATAATAAGAACCCCTACAAACATGGGAGCAAAGGAGAGCAGGGGAGGGGAGAAAGGCCCCAGGAAAACAGTCAAGTTTCATTCAGACAGGGCCGAAGAATGGACCTACAGTGAGGATGAACTTCTTGACCCCAGGGGACCTCCAGGTAATTGTCCAGACATAGCAGGTATTCTGGATAAAATGCCTCTGAAGGCCACAGAAATGCTGGATACTCTCCCACTGTGAACCCATGCAGAGAACTCTACAGCAGGTGCACTCTGCTTTCCACTGGACCAAGTCCTCACACCTTGCACACATGGCGAGTATTTCTGGCACTGCTCTCACCTGCAGCTGTGGGCATCCAGCCTCTGGCTCACCTCCTGCACCACATGGTGGTTCTCCTTGGAGTTCAGCATCTTCAAGTTCAGCATTTAAAATGCAGGGGGTGTTGCTTGACCTCACCAGCATCTTACACCATGGCCCTGCCTTGGCCATCCACATTTTTAACCATCACAGTGGCTTGGCTGTTCTCCTTTTGACATGTGAGCTCATAGTGGATGGCCCACAGCAAAGGCATCTTAAAAACAGCCTGAAGACCCTCCAAACCACCTGCTGCCAGGGCCACATTGGAGGACTGGGCTACGAGTGCCGGTCCTGGACTCCGGGCCCAGTCGGGGACCAGTGGACCCTCCTGGGGTACTAGAAGACTTTTGTATCTCCTTCCCTCATATGTGAACCTCTTTGGTTGAGGAAAGACTGATGGTGTCAGAGGAGGGGCAGGGCTTTACCCAGATAGTGAGGCCTTTCAACTTGCTTTTCCTTGTTTCCAGGAGAAGGAACATTCCTTTGACATTGTTATAAGTTTTTTCTGTTACAGCCTCTTGCATGTCCTGCTGCTGAAATCCCATGTTCATTTCTTCTGTTACCTGGGAATCTGTGTCCCCTGAGGCAGTGCACAGTAGGCCTCAGCTCCTCCTCCTGCCCGATGTTGCCCCCTGGGTCTTTCATGATGTCTTTAAGGGGTGCTCTTTGGCTGATGTTGAAAGTCATTAATATTTTTAGAAGTTCTTCACATTCTGGAGCTATAAGTCTGGTAGAAGAAAATACCCATTCAAAATCTGATTCTTCATTTCCCCAAAGTCCTGCCCCCAAACAGCAGGGTCCTCGTCACCATATTATAGAGAATTACCCCCAGGCTCCACACATCCGCCTTTGGACCCTCCATAGTCTTGAAGCTGCAAGATCTCTGGGGCCATGTAGAAGATGGGCCCACAGAAGGTGCTCAGTTTTTCGTCTGTAACTTCTGTACTGATACCAAAGTCTGTCACCTGGATGTTGTGCTCCCCGTCCATCAGTATGTTTTCTGGCTTCACGTCGGGTGTGCTGTGCCCCTGGTAGCAGTACTGCACCACTGACAGCAGTTACCAGAAGATGGGTAGGGCTTCCTCCTCGGTCCTGGGGCCATAGTCATACAGATAGTCAAATAAGTTCCCACCGCTGACATACTCCATGATGATGAATAACTTGTTCTGGATGGCAATCATCTCAATCAGTTTTGTGGTGTTGGGGTAATTTAAGCCTTTAAGAAGTGAACCACTAAAAGCCTCAGGGCAGACTCACCAACTATGACTTTCACAGCCACGTCTGTGCCCACCAGAATGTGCAGGCCAGCTTCCCCTTGGCAAAGCCCCCCTTGCTGTGGGTGCACAAGAAGACGTAGTTAGTTGCCAATAGGGCACTCCTTCCTGCCAGAGGTGGCTCCAAAGTCATTAGACATGGTGACTTCAAAATGAAAACAAGCCAACCAGTCCAAGTCTAAGAGTCAGAAACCAAGGCAATTAGTCCAAATGCAAAATCCAAAAGTAAAAAATCAAGCCTATGAGTCCAAATGCACAGGTCTCCACAAAGCTTCCTAGGCTATAAAAGACAAAATCGTCAGCCTAGCCAGGGCCTTATATACAGTGGTCTATAATCCATCACAGGGGTGCCTCATGAGGTCAGGGCAATCATGGACCATCAAGCAAGGCTGGGGATAACCCACAGTGGTTTTCTCATTGTTGGTCTCCTGACCTTTTTACTCTGGAAAAAAACATAAGTACCCCCAAAGAGCTTTCTGTTTATGTGGGATATTAAAGATTGATATTGACTTTACTAAAAATGAAAATCTAAGTTGCAATGATTTTAAATAAAATAAAAATGAAATGCCTGAACCTTGCCAGTGGTGCAATGGATAGATGGATCTTGCCAGTGGCGCATTGTACTGGAGTGCCAAGGTCACCTGTTTGAACACAGGGTCACTACTTCCAGCTCATTGTCGCCAGTTTGAGCTTGAGGTTGCTCATCCCAAAGTCACTGGCTCCATCCCAGACTCACTAGCTCGATCCCTGTGGCACTCTGGCTCCAGCCCCGCTCAGGGCACATATGAGAAGCAGTCAATGGCACAACTCAGTGGAACAATGAGTTGAAGCTATAGTGTTCCCTGTGACTAGCACAGTGCATACTGAGTAAATATTTGTTCGTGGGATTAATAGAACAGTTTGGAGGAACAAAAGAAAATATGGCCAATTACTTTTTTAATCAAAGTAATTCATAAAAAATCTTAACAAACATTCACATTCTTTGCTCACTCAACTTTTGGGGCAGATAAGCTAGGAGAGAGCAAGGCTGAAGTCTGGTCTCACTGTATGTGGGCATTTGTGAGGCGGAGGGAAGGCCAGCTGATGGGGGCCTTTCTGTGAACATTGAAGATGGCTCTTCCCTCCAGGACTTGTCAAAGGATGCAGTGGGTTTGGATCTGTAGTGAGGCTACAAGGTGTTTTTACACTTTGAATACCCATTTCCAGATTACACAAAGGACTTCTCGGTGACCGTGAGTTGGCCATGTAGGTTAATTTCTGTGTTATTTAAGTGAACCATCTCTGTGGAGAAAAGTGATGATGAGGTTTGTTCATTTACATTTGTGCAAACACTGAATTTCTGGATGAAAGGGTTTCTGCAGAGGTACAGAGGGTGAAGGCATAAGTAGGGTCAAATTCTACCCTTTTACGGAGGCAGAGAGGGAGCAGGCAGGCCCGAGGATGCTGAGGGGGGGGGCCTCTGGCTCATTTTATTTCAAACTTGTCTTTGAAGAAAGCTCCCTATTGTCAATACATTGAGAGTTTTAATCACATGTATGTTATTATTCTAGTAATTATTTTCATTTAACATTTCTCCCCAAAGTCTTATCCTAAGCATGACAGTCTCTGTTGCTGAGCTGATTGGGACCTAAATGGGATCATTTCACCCATTCTAGAGATATGTTGGCAAATTACACTGAGAGATTAGAACAAGGTCAGGAAACAGACCAGGTCCTTTATGACCAGGTAGTGGCACAGTGAATAGCACATAGGACTGGGCCATAGAGGACCCAGGTTCGAAACTCCAAGGTCACTGGCTTGAGCACAGGGTCACTGGCTTGAGCCTGGGATCATAAACATGACCCTATGGTCGCTGGCTTGAACCCAACGTCTATGGCTTGAGAAAGGGGTCACTTGCTCTGTTGTAGTCCCCCCCCATCAAGGCACTTATGAGAAAGCAATCAATGAACATCTAAGGTGCCGCAACAAAGAATTGATGCTTTTCATCTCTCTTTCTTCCTGTTTGTCTATTCCTCTCTCTGACTTTCTCTTTCTCAAAGAGAGAGAGAGAGAGAGAGAGAGAGAGAGAGCCTGACCAGGCAGTGGAACAGTGGATAGAGCATCGAACTGGGACGCAGAGGACCCAAGTTTGAAACCCCAAGGTCACCAGCTTGAGCACAGGGTCACTGCCTTGAGCCAAAGTCACTGGCTTGAGCAAGGGGTCACTCACTTGGCTGTAGTTCCCCAGTCAAGGCACATATGAGAAAGTGATCAATGAACGACTAAAGAGCCACAACAAAGAGCCCACAACAAAGATTTGACGCTTCTCATCTCTCTCCCTTCCTGTCTATCTGTCCCTCTCTCTGTCTCTCTTTCTGTCTCTCTTTCTCTCTCTGTTTTAAAAAAAAAAGACAGAGAAAGAAGAATTTCAACAAAAGCTGCCAGTCCATAAGTCAATTATATCCTTGTATAAAAAGTGTATTAATACCTTAAGAATAATACCAATAAAACAGAACATTTTTCTAGCATAGTGATATCTCTCAACAAGGTAAATATACAGGCTCAAAGACAGGACATTTAATGAAAAACTGTCAAGGCAAAAACCAAGCTAAAGAAAAAGGCAATCTTTTTTTTTTTCAATATGCTATATCAATTACTATACTTGTGATTGTGCTCAAATGAACATATAGCTTTTTTTAAAATTAAATTTATTGGGGTGACATTGGATAACAAAATTACATAGGTTTCCAGTGACAATGCCATCTGTATAGTGCATTGTGTGCCCACCACTCAAAGTCATGTCTTTTTCTGTCGCCACACATTTGGCCCTCTTTACCCTTTACTACATCCCCACCCCTCCCTCTGGTGACCACCACACTGTTGCCTGTGTCTATGCCTCTTTGTTGTTTTGTTTGTTCATTTGTTGCTTTCAGCTTTACATACCATATGTGAGTGAAACCCATATAGTTATCTTTTTATGTCTGACTCTTTTTGCTTAGCACGATACTCTCTAGATAGATCATGTTGTCGCAAGTGGCATTTCATCTCTCCTGTGGCTGAGTAGTATCCCATTGTGTATGTACCACATCTTCTTTATCCAGTCATTCCATGAAGGACACTCCAGTTCCTTCCTTCTTGGCCACTGTGCAGAATGCTGCAATTAACATAGCGGTGCATATACCTTTGAGAATAAATGCTTTCAAATTTGGGGGGCAGATACCCAGAAGAAAGGTTGCTGGGTCTTATGGTGACTCTATTTTTAAATTTCTGAGGAACCTCTATACTATTTCCCATAATGGCTCTACCAGTTTATGTTTCCACCATCAGAGAAAGAAGGTTTCTTTTTGTCTACAGCCTCTCCAACACTTGTTACTCCTTGTCTTGTTGACAATAGCCAATCTAACAGATGAGATGGTATCTCATTGCAGTTTTGATTTGCTTTTCCCTAGTACCTAGTGAAGTTGAGCATCTTGTCATACATCTGTTGGCCATTTGTATGTCTTCTTGAAATATGCCTGTTCAGTTCCCTGCTCATTTTTAAATGGGTTGTTTGTTTGGTGTTGAGTTTTGCAAGTTCTTTTTATATTTTTTTATATTAACCCCTTGTTGGAGCTGTTGTTTGCAAATATCTCCTTCCATTCAATTGGTTGCCTGTTTGTTTTGTTGGTTGTTTCTTTTGCTGTGCAGAGCTTATTAGTTTGGTATAGTATATAACTTATTAAAATGTTTCTCTTGACCCTGTATTTTGCTACTTTGGGCGCGAGGTAGGCAATAAATAATTTTATTACTTGTTCTCAGGTACAGGAAGGATTTGTTTGCTTTACTGTGCCTGGCTCTTCCTGAGAGGGGACTGAGCTCCCTGACCCTTTCAGGCATCCAGACAAATCCTGGGGAACTGCTCCTTCAGGTCTTGATGTCCTTTCTCTGTTCCTCATATCTCTTTGGTGTATGTTTAACTGCTTTACCTCTGAAATTTGTTCTTCCTCAGAAGATAGCAGGCCCCTTGCTGTTTGGAAGACATGCATAGTTCTTTTCAGGTCAAGCAGTATGGAGGTTCCTCAAAAAATTAAAAATAGAACCACCTCATAACCCACTTCTTCCACCTCTGGGTATCAAGCTGAGGAAACCCAAAACACTAATTTGAAAAGGTATATGCACTCCTATGTTCACTGCAACATTATTTATAATAGCCAAGATGTGGAATCAGTCCAAGTGTCTATCAGTAGATGAGTGGATAAAAATCTGTAGTACATATATGCAATGAAATATTACTTGCCATAAAAAAGAACCAAATCTTACCTCTTGCAGCAGTATGGATGGACCCAGAGGGTGTTCTGCTTAGTGAAATAAGCCAGCCAGACAAAGACAAATATCATATGATTTCACTTATACATAGACTCTAAAGAACAGAATAAACAAACAAACAAACAGAACAGAAACAAGCTCATAGATACAGAGAACCGACTGATGGTTGCCAGATGGCTTGGAGTTGTGGTCCTGGATGAAAAAGGTGAAGGGATTAAGAAGTATAAATTGGCATTCAGAAAGTAGTCACAGGGATGTAAAGTACAGCATAAGGGCCTGACCTGTGGTGGTGCAGTGGATAAAGCGTCGACCTGGAAATGCTGAGGTCGCCAGTTTGAAACCCTGGGCTTGCCTGGTCAAGGCACATATGGGAGTTGATGCTTCCAGCTCCTCCCCCCTTCTCTCTCTCTCTCTCTCTCTCCTTCTCCTCTCTAAAATGAATAAATAAAAAATAAATAAATAAATAAATAAAATAAAGTACAGCATAGGGAATATAGTCAATAACTATGTCTAGTACCAGAATTATTAGGGGATCCCTTCATAAATTATGTAAATGGTTAACCACAATGCTATACACCTGACACTGATATAAAATAATATTTGATGTCTGAGGGGCACACACACCATACAGTGTCCAGAGATGTGTTGTGGAATTGGGCTCCTGAAACCTGTATACCGTGTTTCACCATGTATAAGACGCACCCTTTTCCAAAAAATGTTGGGGTCTAAAAATTGAGTGTGTCTTATACAATAGTTGGAGATATTTTAAGAAGTGTAGCATTTCAAATGCCATAGATGGAACTGAGGACGAGGCAATATATAAAGACAGTGATTCGTCATCAGACACAGATGAGGACAAGCTAATGGATGCGAGTTTTAACAGTGATGAGGAGTTGTAGGAATTTTATGATGAATAAAACTTGAGTTCAATAACTTTATGTAGTACATTTATTTTCAAATTTCAGGCCACAAAATTAAGATACGTCTTACACATGGGATCTTCTTATACATGGGGAAATACGGTAATTTTGTAGTGTCACCCAAATAAATTCAATTAAAAAATAATATTGAATGTCGATTATAATTGAAAAACTAAAAAATAAAGTAAATATTGATAAGCCTGACCAGGCAGTGGCACAGTGGATAGAGCATCAGACTGGGACTCAGAGGACCCAGGTTCAAAACCCCGAGATCACCAGCTTAAGCGTGGGCTCATCTGGTTTGAGCAAGGCTCACCAGCTTGAGCACAAGGTCACTGGCTCGAGCAAGAGGTCACTCAATCTGCTGTAGCCCCACAGTCAAGGCACATATGAGAAATCAATCAATGAACAACTAAGGTGCCACAATGAAGAATTGATGCTTCTCATCACTCTTCCTTCCTGTCTGTCTGTCCCTCTCTGTCCCTCTCTCTGTCTCTTTGTCTCTGTCAAAATAAAAAATAGGGTCTACCATTAGATAAGTTGTGACACCACTACAGCAATCAAGATAATGACTATCATTCTTAAAAGTTTTGTTCTCCTGCTTTACAATCTTTCTCTTTTATCCCTTTCCTCATCCCCTGGCAACCAATGATTTGCCTTCTGTGTCTGTACAATAAATAAACACTCCCTAGGATTTATATAAATTCCATAATACACTGTATTCTCTTTTCTTGGTCTGATCTCTTTCACTCAGCCTGATATTCTGAAATATATCTAAGTTTTATGCAACCTGTATTCACAGTTTGTTTTTAGTGCTAAACAGTATCTATCCCTGTGCAGCAGTTTATTATCCATTCACATGTTGATGGACACCTGGATGTTTTTCAGTTTTTCTTATTACAAATAATGTTACTGTGAACATCTGTGCACATGCCTTTTTATGGTCTTGCTTTCATTTCTCTTGGATAACTTCCAAATTGTTTTCAAAGGAAGATGCAATTTGACAATCCTGCTAGCAGTGTAGAGAGTTTCAGTTGTTCACATCCTCACCAACACTTGGTATGCTCAATCCTTTTCATTTTAAATATTTATATGGTTGTGTATAAGTATTGCATTGTGGGTTTTATTTGCATTTCTCTAATCAGTAAGACTATTGAGAATCTTTGCACAGTTTTTTTTTTTAATAATTATTTTTTTAAAGGCTAAGTTGTTTTTGTTTGGTTTTTTTAATTTTTATTTATTCATTTTAGAGAGGAGAGAGAGAGAAGAGAGAGAGACAGGGGGGAGGAGCTGGAAGCATCAACTCTCATATGTGCCTTGACCAGGCAAGCCCAGGGTTTCAAACCGGCGACCTCAGCATTTCCAGGTCGACGCTTTATCCACTGCGCCACCACAGGTCAGGCCTCTTTGCACAGTTTTATAAACAGTCCCTTTTTAAATAAATCTCTCAAACTACTATGCCTTATGTGCATCATACATTTCCTGTTGTGACTCTCACTAAATCACTGCCCTAAGGGAACTTACTTTCCAGGAAGGAGAGACAAACAATAAACATAACTAAAATGTAAATTAGAAGATGATAGGTAATATGGAGAAATATATGGCAGAAGAGGGAGATAAAGACAGTAGGAAGAACAGAGTGTTGTAATTTTAAATACTGTGATCAGGGAAGATTTCACTCAGAAAGTGATTGTTGAGCATATATCTAAGGGAAAAGCTTTTGAAGTAGAGCAGCAAACTATAGTGGTGTCCTGAGACAGGTCATGCCTGCTGTGTTTGAGAAGAGCCACTGAGAGGAGCAAAGTGATTTTAAGATGAGTAGTAGAAGATGAAATCATAAAAATATATGGTAGAGGGAGGTGGAGAGTGGATGGAGTGGATGTCAGGTTATGTAAGCCAGTGTTTTTCAATTGCTGGTCTGTGGACTGGTCTGCCAGAAATTTAGTGCTAGTCTGCAAAAGAGTTAACCACCTTGACATTGTATGAAGCTTACAGACCCAATGATCTAAGTCAAATTTGTTTATTCTCAGGGTGATTTCTGCCTTGGTGGTCCCCGAAATAACTCTCTTATTTTCACTGGTCCCTAAGTGTAAAAAAGGATGAAAGCTCCTGATATAGGCTATTACAAGGACTGTAGTTTTTACGGTTAATGAAATGCAGAGCCATTAGATGGTTTGGAGAAGAGGAATGACATGATCTGATTTTCAAATTTTCAGTTTTAAAGATCACTCTGGCTACTGTGCTGAGAACATACTATGTGAACAAGGGTGAATGCACAATACCAATTAGAGGTCTCTTGCATTATTCTTTCTTTTTTTCTCTTGTAAGTGAGAGAGACAGTGAAAGAGATGAGAAGCATCAATTCCTAGTTGTGCACTTTTAGTTGTTCATTGATTGCTTACATTGCATACATGGCCTTGACCAGGGGGTGTGGGTGGGGGGCTCCAGCCAAGCCAGTGACCCCTTGCTCAAGCCAGCAACCTTGGACTCATGTCAGTGATCTTAGTCTTCAAGCCAGTGACTATAGTGTCAATGTTTATGATTCCACACTAAAGCCGGCAATCTGAGCTGGTTAGTTTACACTCCAGCCAGATGAGCCCACAGTCAAGCTGGCGACCTTGGGGTTTTGAACTTGGGTCCTCAGTGTCCCAGGTCAATGCTCTATCCCAGGGGTCAGGAGCCTATGGCTTGCGAGCCAGATGTGGCTCTTTTGATGGCTGCATCTGGCTCTCAGACAGATCTTTAATTAAAAAAATAATAACGTTTAAAATATACAACATTCTCATGTATTACAATCCATTCATTTTCTACTGTTCATGCTCATGCTCATAGTTGTGAGTGGCTGGAGCCAATCACAGCTGTCCTCCGGGACAACACCAAATTTTTATTGGATAATGCGTAATGTACACGGGTCATTGTGAAGTCAGGAAGTAAACTTCCCTCCTTTTAATCAAGTAGTCAGCTAGCTAATTGCAGAAACCCTTTTGACAAAGAAGATGGCTAAAAGAAAAAAAGATGAGGAGTATTGTACTTTTCAGCAGAAATGGACAGAGGAATTCACTTTTGTGGAGAGAGGAGGTTCCGCAGTGTGTCTAATATGCAATGATAAAATGGCATCGATGAAACGGTCAAATATAAAGCAGCACTTCGGCATACACCATACTACATTTGCATCGAAATATCCAGCGGGGCACAGCAGGAAGAAAGCATGTCAAGAGCTACTGTGCAAGCTAGTCAGCAGCAACTCCATATTTGGACCCAACAAGGTGACTGGAATTCAGCTAGCTTTGCTGGTGCTTTAGCAATTGTGAGAAACCAAAAGCCATTCACAGATGGGGAGTATGCCAAAACATTCAAGTTTAATGTTGCCAATGAACTTTTTGACGACTTTTCGGATAAAGACAAGATAATCAAACGAATAAAAGACATGCCTCTGTCAGCAAGAACTGTTCACGATTGTACCATCATGATAGCAAATCAAATTGAGGCAACACAAGTGAAAGACATAAATGCAGCACCATTCTTTTCCCTCGCTTTGGATGAGTCAACAGATGTAAGCCATTTATCCCAGTTCAGCGTGATTGCAAGGTATGCTGTTGGTGACACACTACATGAGGAAAGTCTTGCTGTTTTGCCTATGAAAGAGACAACAAGAGGGGAGGATTTATTCAAGTCTTTCATTGAGTTCACTAAAGAAAAAAATCTACTGATGGATAAACTTATTTCAGTGTGTACTGATGGTTCTCTGTGCATGGTGGGGAAAACAGAGTATTCGCAGCGCTTCTTCATGAACATAAAAAGAGACCCATCCTAAGTTTTCACTTCATCCTACCTCAGGAGGCACTTTGTGCTCAGATGAGTGGTGAGCAGCTTGGTGAGGTGATGTCACTGGTCATTCCGGTGGTCAACCTTATTGTTGCCCGAGTTTTAATGATCGCCAGTTTAAAACACTGCTGGAAGAAGTTGGGAATAATTGTCCTGTTCTGCTTCTGCACAGCAATGTGCGTTGGTTGTCAAGAGGAAAGGTACTCAGCCGTTTCGCGGCTTGTCTGAGTGAAATCCAAACTTTTCTTGAAATGAAAAACGTCGAGCATCCTGAGTTAGCTAACACTGAGTGGCTCCTGAAGTTCTACTATCTCGTGGACATGACTGAACATCTGAACCAGCTCAATGTGAAAATGCAAGGCATTGGAAATACAGTCTTATCCCTTCAACAAGCAATGTTTGCATTTGAAGACAAGTTGGAACTCTTCATTGCCAACATTGAAACAGGTCGTTTACTACACTTTGGAAAACTGGGAGAGTTTGAAGATGCATGCACAGCAAGTGACCCTGCTCAACATCTTGATCTCCAGCAGCTAGCGGGCTTCACATCTAATCTCCTGCAGTCATTCAAAGCGTGCTTTGGAGAATTTCGTGAGCGCACTCATCTTTTTAAGTTCATCACCCATCCACACAGTGTGCAGTGGACAGTACCAACCTGAGTTACATCCCCAGTATCTCTGTCAGAGATTTTGAGCTACAAGCTGCTGACCTGAAGGCCTCAGACATGTGGGTGAATAAGTTCAAGTCACTGAATGAAGATTTTGAAAGACTTGCATGACAGCAAGCAGAGTTGGTGAGCAAACACAAGTGGGGAGAAATGAAAAAACTTCAACCCACGGACCAGCTGATTGTCAAAACTTGGAACATGCTTCCGGTCACATACCACACACTGCAGCGTGTGAGTATTGCTGTACTGACAATGTTTGGCTCTACATATGCATGTGAGCAATCTTTCTCACATCTAAAGAGTGTTAAGACCAACTTATGATCATGTTTAACAGATGGAAGTCTTAACGCCTGCATGAAGCTTAACCTCACCATATATCAACCAGACTACAAAGCCATCAGCAAAACCATGAAGTCGCATTAATGGTAAGAAGTACTTTATTCATCATTAGTTAGCAACAGCATAACAACGTTATTAAAAAGAATTCAGAGACTTATTGTACTTTAAAAGTGTTAGTCTTACATAAAATGCACACATTTACTTGTAGTTAGTGTTGAACATATTGTATGGCTCTCACAGAATTACATTTTAAAATATGTAGTGTTCGTGGCTCTCTCAGCCAAAAAGGTTCCCGACCCCTGCTCTATCCACTGCATCACTACATGTTCAGGCACTTGAATTATTCTTGGTAAGAGATGGTAGTAGCTTAGACCAGAGTGGCAGCAGTGACAGTGTTGGGAAGTGGCAAGATTCTGGATATATTCTGATAGAGTTCATGGATTTATTGAATGATTCGATATGAAGTGAGACAAAAAGAAAGGACTCATATGATTCCCAAGTATTTGGGCCCCAGCAACTGGAAGGATATCATTGCTATCAATTGTGATGGTGAAAACAGAGTAGGTTTGTGAAGAAGATCAAGAGTTTAGCCTGAGGCCCATGTTGATTGAAAGGCCTAAAAGATGTCCAAGTGGAGATGTCTATTCAGATCTTCTGCCAATTTTTAAAGTAGATTTATTTTTGCCATTGAGTCATATGAATTCTTTATATATTTTTGTTATTAACCCCTTATCAGATATATGATTTGCAAATATTTTCTCCCATTCTGTAGGTTGCCTTTTCATTTTGTTGACAGTTTCCTTTGCTGTGCAATATTAATGAGTCTTTGTGTAGATAAATGCTTTCATTTCTCTTAGGTAATCACCTAGGAGTAGAAAGTCTGGTATATGGGGAGTATATGTTTAAGTTCTTAAGAAACTGCTGAGCAGTTTTCCAAAGTAGTTCTGCCATTTTACATCTTTGCTGACACTTGGTGTGGTCAGTCACTCTAATTTTAGGTATGTAGTAGCATCTCATACCAGTTTATTTCCAGTTTGAGTGCTTATTTATTAATGATGTTTGAGTGCTTATTTTCCATTTGTATTTCTTTTCTGATAAGGTAGAAAGAGATCTGAAAGCCAAAGCAATGTGTAACTACAGGCTAAACCTGAGATAACCCTGGAGGCAGTGAGGAACCTGAATGTAGAGCACTAATATCTGGGGACCCAGAGTTTTCTTCTCACATATCACAGGTATTGTAGGTATTTTTCCCCACCAAGGAAGAAGGAATGGCATAGCCACGAAGCGTGGAATAATAACAGCTTTATTCAGAGCGCTCCCTGGACGACGATGTTCTCTGGTCTGTGAGATGGGGGCCAGAGAAGTCGCATGGGGGGATCCGCGTGGGAGTAATTTATAGTGTCTTTAGGGTGGTCAGGTTAATATGACGTGGCAAAATGTCATTGGCTGACTGACAGTAGCTCTTTTACAAAGGATTCCTGGGAAGTTTCTTTTGGCACGCATGGGTGTGGGTGGTTCCAGCCAAAGTTCCCCAGTCTGGTTCCTCACGTGACCTTCCCCCATTGCCAACCGACCTCACAGGTATGTTGAAAGGACACAGGAGCCAGACTGAAGGGACTCTTACTGGTCAAGTTTGGGACAACATATGCATCAAAAATAAGAACTGCAATGGGCTAATACATTAAATAAAAAATAAAATATGCCATGTGTTTGTGCAGATACTCAGAGAAAGGGATAAAGGGGGAAGTTGTTAGCTTTTTTTTTTTTTTAGTAAAGACTTTCAACTTCTCCTTAGCTTTGAAATTTTTCAAGTAAAAGTTGGAGTAAATTGTAATGAAATCTCAGTCAACAATTATCTTAGTCCACATGTTGCCAGACTGAGAATTCTAGAAACTGATTCTTTTAGGAAAAAGGAAGAAGATTCTAAAATGTATCTGGTGATCTACTGTTACTACCTCAAGACACCAAGTATAAGAAATCTTACTCAATGAAATCTTAATCAATTTAGGATTCTTTTTCCCACCTGTCATCTTTTTCCTAATGTCAGCTGAATGCATCTTATTTAAATGATGTGAACTGAATTGCCCAAGGGTCAATCTCAAAGAGAGGTGACAAGATTCAGAGACAAGACAATCTAGCAGGAAAGACTAGCGAGGAAGTAGACAATTATGGTGTAATTAGTACTACATAGGGATTAAACAGAGTTTTAAGGATCTAAAAGTAATGTATTAGAATGTGGTTTGTAAACTATAATATATAAAGATGATGTGCTTTTATCTATTACAGATGTGTAACACATCTAACATCACTGTAAAAATATAAATTGGAAAGAAAGACACAGGACTCTGTGAGGCAGGAGAACTGAGGGAATGAAGTTTTCTGCCACCACCTGCTCTGTGTAGCTTTTCTTCCTCCTCTTATCTTTCACTCAGATGGAAGAGCTGCTATTTTAAGTCAGGTTTCCAGAACGCAGACTGTGGGATAGAGATTTGCGTGCAGGAGTTGAACTTAGGGTGTGTGTTCCAGAATGAAACCTGTGAGGGGAGCGAGACTGAGCAGAGGGAGTGCGGGCCTGCAGCACAGCCAGAGGGGCTTGGAGCTGCACGGCCTTCAGAACTGGGCCTCACTGAGGCAACGGGTGGCCTTTGTTCCCCGGCATCAGCAGTCATTGAGGGCAGGCTGAGCCCACAGAAGGGGCATAACTTCAGTGAGGCAACTGTATCCAGTGGATGACTCCTGGAAGGGGCAGTAGCAGTGGGCCTTCAGCAGCTGGCACTCCGGGGCTGGGAAGAGAACAAATATCTCCTTCCAAAGGGATAGCTGGGTAGTGCACAAAATCCACTTCATCAAGTAAGCTTTTCCTGGTCAGCTCAAACTACTCGAGCAGGAAAAGTGTAACTACGATACAATTGTGTTTCTCTTCTGGTAAGTATCCCAAGGACAGTTTATTACCTAGTCAGACCAAAAGAAGAGAGCAAACCCATTAGAAAAGAGCTAACTATGAGTTGAGATTCAAAGTGGGTTAATGAATCTGGTCATTCATTCATTTAATAAATGTCTATCTAGCATTAGCAGGTGGAAAGTCCACCAAAGAGGGAGCAGGAGACTGGAGCCTAATCACAGCTCTGTCCCTGAAAATGGGGTCTTGGAGCAAAGCATTTATCATCCCTGGACTTCTGTATAATGAAAAGATGATATATTGGAAATATTTTACTTATGCAAAATAGAAATTCCCATTAGCTAGCTTGAGAGAAAGGGAATTGGTTTGAAGAATAAGTCTGTGTGTCACAGACCCAGCTGATTGGAGCTGGGCTGCAGGGACAGACAGGATGCTGTCAGCAGCGGACTGCCCTCCCCCAAGCTCTGAACTAGCTTTACTACTACTGCAGTCACTCACTCTGTTTCTCAGTTCATGTGAGGAAAGGAACTGCAAACAGTAGCTCCTAAATTTTCATCTCTACTCAAGAGAGCACCACTCTCAGGCTAAAATCCCATGGTCCAAATTCCAAATTTTCTGACATTGATTTGAATGAAGGGAATAATCTCTGATTCAAACAACTGTGTGTAGGTGAGGAAGTCACTGGGGCAGGAGGAACAGTCCCAGAAAAGATTTAGAGGGATGCTCACAGGTAGCTGTTATTTGATTAAGCAACTACATAAGTAAAATTTGATTCACTTTTCAATAAATAAAAATAAAAATTATGATAGTTAATTAAAATACATACATGACAAATGGAAATTTGACAATTATGTGAGGGAGGCTAAAGTCTAAACCCTCAGGAAAATGCAGTGACAACTTCACTTTTCTGTGTAGATCTACAACAAACTGACAGTGTTTCCCAGAGGTGACATGTCAAGGAGTGCACAAAGGACATTTTCACAAGAGGAGGATGCTGAGGTTTAACCACTTGTCCTACAAATGGTTTTTCCTTATTTGTCATTGTTATATGGCTTAGACAAATTTCTGGTGTTCACTTACAATGAAGGTCATAATCTATAACCGGAGCGTTGCTGTTGTACGGATTTGTGAAGTGATGGGCAGAAACAGGCCTTTGACAGAGAGTGAGGATACGGTCGTTTTTACTTTAAGTGGAGGGCACAGCTCATCTGCACAAGAGCAGGGAACACAGCCGGGTTTCCAGTCCTATGGGCACATTTTCCTGATCTTCAGGTACCCCCAAAGGTGTCACGCTGCCAGAGTAATGGCCTGACTGGCACAGTGATCCGGCCAGGCCCTTCAGGAAGTCCGTTTCCTCTCATCTCAGGGAACTTGATCATGAATCCTTCCAAACCTTTCTGGAGGCTCTTAACACATGACTGCCTGGGCCAAATCACTGGAGAAGTCATGAGCGGTCCCCAAGCAGACAGACCACGGGTCTGCCTCCAGCCGAGTCCTGTGCCAGCCGAGTCCTGTGATGTGAGGAAATAGAGACATGCATACTCACTCAGTAATTTGGTGACAACCTAAAGCAGGACTTGGCAAACTATGGCCATCAGGCCAAATCCAGCCTTCCACCTGTTTTTACAACCATGTTCATTTATTTCAGTGTCGTCTGTGGTTACTTTCTTCTTATTTTTTAAGTTTTACCTTTGCTTTAAAAAATTTTTTTATTGATAGATTTTTAGAGAGAGAAAGGAGGAGAGAAAGAGAAACACTGATTTGTTGTTCTACTTATTTATGCATTCATTAGTTGATTCTTATAGGTGCCCTGACTGGGGATCAAACCTGCAAACTTCATGGATTGGGCCGCTGCTCCAACCTGCTGAGACTCTGGCTGATACAGCAACATACTGTAGCATACTGTAGCAAAAGTGAGTAATTGTGATAGAAACTGTATGAGCCTAAAATATTTACCATCTCATTTTTTACATTCAAGTTTACCAGCCCCTAGTCTAGAGACAAATTAATTTTCTTTTACTATCTAATTGGCAATCTGGAGCATTCCAAATTAGCCACATAATTATATATAATTCTACTTTTAAAGACTTATGTTTTCTGGCCTGACCAGGCAGTGGTGCAGTGAATAGAGAGTCAGACTGGGATGTGGAGGACCCAGGTTCAAGACCCTGAGGTTGCCAGCTCGAGCGTGGGCTCATTGGTTTGAGCAAGGTTCACCAGCTTGAGCCCAAGGTTGCTGGCTCAAGCAAGGAGTCACTCAGTCTGCTGTAGCCCCCCGGTCAAGGCACATATGATAAATCAATCAATGAACAACTAAGGAACTGCAACAAAGAATTGATGTCTCTCGTCTCTCTCCCTTCCTGTCTGTCTGTCCCTATCTGTCCCTCTCTCTGACTCTCTGTCTCTGCCACACACAAAAAAAGACTTATGTTTTCTGAATGTGCCTTCTCATCTAGGCTTATATTTAGAAAAGATGTTCTTTTCAATAAATGGAGTGGGTGAATAGGATATCAATACAAAAAATAATCTTGGCCCATATCGCACATCATACTAAGAAAATCCATTTTGAATGTCATGTAGATCTAAACATAAAAAACAACAAAGCTTTTAGAGGAAAATATGAAAAAGTATGTTCATGACTCTAGGGTAGGCAAATATTTCTTAACTAGGACACAAAATATCACTAACCATAAAGGAAAAAAATGATTACTGGGCTACAGTAAACTTAAGACCACATTGTCAAAAACACATTAAGAAGAGGGTTGGAAACTACAGTAGAAGAAGGTATTTGCAATACATGTATCTAATTTATATCCAGAATATGTAAAGAGTTACTCCAAATCAATACAAGGACTTACATTAGAAAAAATGGGCATAAGACTTGAATGGATATTTCTAAAAGGGGATATCTAATTAGCCAATAAACCTGTGAAAAAGGTGCTCAACTACATTATTTATCATGGGAATGGAAAATAAAAGCACAAGGCAATATGACTACATGCCCAATAAAATGACTGAAATGTAAATGACAGATAATACCAAGAGTTGGCAAGGGGCCTGACCTGTGGTGGCGCAGTGGATAAAGCGTTAACCTGGAAATGCTGAGGTCGCCGGTTTGAAACCCTGGGCTTGCCTGGTCAAGGCACATATGGGAGTTGATGCTTCCAGCTCCTCCCCCCTTATCTCTCTCCTCTCTCTCCCTCTCTGTCTCTCTCTCTCTCCCTCTCCTCTCTAAAAATGAATAAAATAAAAAGAGTTGGCAAGGGTATGTAGTGTCAGGAATGCAAATTGGTACAACTCTGGAAATCTGTTTGGCAGTCTACTGCAGCTGGACATATGCATAGCCAATGACCCAGAAGTTGAATTCTGAAGCTATGTTTATCAAAAGACATGTGCAAAATGGTGACAGCATTACTATTTGTATTAGCTCAAACTGGAAAAAAGCGATGAGGGACTAGTAATGTTCTATATTTTGAGCCAAGTGAATTTTGCACAATGTTTGTTTTGTGAAAGTTTATTGAGCTTACATACTTGCAATTTGTATGCCTTCGTGTGTGTATGTATATTGTGCTATAATACAAATTTTTATTTAAAAAGAATGCAATTTATATTATATTAATCTCCTGCAATCTTGGCATAGTGACTTGAACACAACATTACATCATTAAGTAGTAAGCCCACAATTCTGTTATACTGTAAAATTTAAAAATCATCAATTACCATTTAATTAAGTTTGGTACTAGGAAGCTCCTTGATAGCAGCTTATATTTAAATCCACTTTTGTTGCTTATTCTGAACATATCACAGTATCCCTTTCAGATGAAGATAATTCTGACCCTTTACGCTAAAAATAAAGTCTGATCATTCTTCCAGGAAATGTAGCCCTTTATTATTTTCCTCCACAATAGTGAACAAATAAGACTGAAAGTGCAATTCAGTGATATAGGCTATTAACTATTGTACTCAGAACTGGAGTGGCTGTAACATCGTTCACAAAAACATCATTTTGTGGCTTCAATACATACACAACGCAAGAAAAGGGAAGTTGTAGGTTTTAGGTTTGGGTCCAGGGCTCTTTTAAATCTGGAGCTCCTTTAAAACTCAAATTCCGCTCACCCAACTTCCCACTAGGGCAGCTTCTTTAGTAAGCATCTCCCTCACCCAACGTTCCCCTCCCCTTAAGCAACTCCCCCACCCTGGGAAGATTCTGAGAAATGCCCTTGGGACAAGGCCATGATGAGGGGCCTGAGGGTTGAGAAAGTCTGTAACCACAGCCACAAACAAGGGAATGCTAATCTAGGCATAACCCCATGCCAGCAAATGCCTGCACTAATCCCTATATCTGATGCTTTCTCCTACAGCTTGAGGCCAGCACCCTTTGCTGGTCTCAGCCCACCTACATCCAGAGGATTGTAAAATAAACTTTCCTTTTGGCACATACTAGCCTCATGTTTTTGGTTCGGCTTGTGGTTTCTGCCTTTTATTCTGGTGCTGAAACCCCAGAGATCTGTGTTGCTGGAAACAAGTCAAGGGTCTAACCGTGACCCTGGGAAAGGTGAGGTTTTGTTACCTGGGGAACGGTGAGCAGCAGTAGCTCATCTCAGGTTCACCATCCCCCCCATCCTGCCTTCCTTACCCATGGATTTGAGGGACTAGTTCCCCCAACCCTATGGCCATGCCTCCTGAACCCAGCAAGAGGGAAGCTCCCTTCCCCTGCATGGAGACGAACTGAAAACCAGACACCAGGATTTTCTACCACCCTCTCATTTAGCCTGGCCACATCCACACTGGACAACAATCACATTCAGGTGAATCTAGCGGCTCTATAATTGGGAACTTTCCAATCCCTCCTGCAGCTCTCATTCCATTGTCCAGGACAGTCCATTCCAAAAATCCAACGTTGGTCAGAAGGGTATCCCAGGCATTTGCCTCTGGCTGGACTGCCCTATGGGGACGCCTGGAAAACAGCCAGCCTCCAGTTCTGGTGAGCCTAAGACAATGAGGACGCCTACCTAATGCTCATCACACCATCCAGGACAGTCTGTCCCCTCCGTGGAGACCACTATGATCCCCCATTATACAGATGGGGAACTCTCAATCAGCCATCCCCAAGACAACACCTCTAGGCTGTGTCCTGAAGAACCTCTAAACCCTTGGTTTAGCTCAAGACTTCAGGCCAAAGTGCCTTATTTTTTACTGCAACACCACTTGGCCTCAGTATGAACTGGACAGTTTGTCCAAATGGCCTGAAAATGGCACTTTCTATTTTAATATCCTGACTGACCTTAGTAAGTTCCGCTGGCGAAACAAAGTGGTCCGAAGTCTCCTGTGTCCTGACCTTTTTTGCACTCAGATCACGACCCTGTCTCTGTGACTTCTGCTCTCCTTCCCAAATTTCTCTAGTACTTAACATAAATTTCATCTCCCAATCAGCACTCTACATCAGGCGCAAGCTGCAAAAGCTGGAAAACAGCCCTCAAACTCCCCAATAAGAGGTCCTGGCCTTCAAGGTCTTTAACAATAGGAGCAAAGAAGCCCCAAAACAAAAACTAGCTCAATATCAAATGCTAGCTTCTGCCATCAAAGGCCCACATCCCAGAGCACTAAGGATGGTCCAAAAAGCAAAACTCATCCTATTAATACCTCACCAGATGCTTGCTTTAAGTGCAGCAATGATGGCCACTGGGCCAGCAAGTGTCCTAATCCAGGCCAGCCCCCAAAGCCTTGCCCCCTTTGCAATGGGCCCCATTGAAAATTAGACTGTAATCAGACCTCTCTAGGTAAAACCCAATCCCTTCCTAGGCTGGCTGACCCTTCCTTTCTGGAGCTGATAGGCCTGGCCGCTGAGGACTGATGGCGCCTGAGGGTGGACACCCCGATGATCACATCTTCTGAGTCTCAGGAAAACTTGATAGTGGCAGGTAGGCCACTTTCTTTCCTTATAAACACCAGAGCAGCCTACACTGCCGTACCGCAGGACAAAGGGCCCCTTGACAGGCCGGGGTCTCTGTTGTGGGGATTGATGGCCAAGTTTCCCAACCCATGTCGACCACACTCCTACAATGCACACTGGGATCCCTCCCTTTCACACATGCCTTTTTTACTTCTCCCTGCCTGTCCTACCCTATTACTGGGGGGTGGAGAGCACTTTTAGAGTCCAAGCGGTGGCTCAGCAGCCCATCCCTTCCTCCTTTCTTCAGTCATCCTGGAAGGCTGCCAAGGACAAATAAAACATCTCCCTAAAATATGACTACCCACATATGCATTATCCAATAAAAATTTGTTGTTGTCCCGGAGGACAGCTGTGATTGGCTTCAGCCACCCGCACCATGAACATGAGCGGGTAGGAAATGAATGGATTATAATACATGAGAATGTTTTATATTTTTAACTTTACTATTTTTTTTTATTAAAGATGTGTCTGCGAGCCAGATGCAGCCATCAAAAGAGCCACATCTGGCTCGTGAGCCATAGGTTCCCGACCTCTGATTTAAACCATCCTGAATGTTTACTTTGGGTCTCTAAGTTTGGAAGGCCATTGTGCAGGGCTCACCTGAGCTTGTCAGGTTTAGTTCTTGGCCTGGCCTCGCCACAGGCTTCCACCTCCATCATCTGAGTGGCACAGCCTCGGGTAGCTCCTCAGGTCACCAGGAAGGCCTTTTATTTCCTATTAGATAAGAGGGCCACTTATTTGACACTCTAAATTTTCAAAACTATTGTTTCCTTCCTCCATTTCAATTATTGAGGTCCACAGTATTCCCTCCAACCCACTGATTACCCACTCTCTCCTTTGTTGTCTAAGAAATCACCCCATTACCCACCCCTTCCTCAGTATTCCCAGCTGACCAACCCCCATCCTAGGATGAGATAAGAGATCAAAAAACCTCACTCTTAGACAATCAACAATTCTTTCCTCCCACAGCCTTTCTGACTTAATATCTCACAAAACTACACAAACTCTCCGTCCCTCCTGAATTCAAGCCTTTCCCTTCACCAAACTATCAAAGCCAAATCCCTCCCCCTAGAAGTCACATCCAACAAGATGAATTAGTAGCTCTCACCAGAGCACACATCCTAGCCCAGAGATATGAAATTAACATATGCACAGACTCCAAATGCACCTTTAACATCTTACACTCACATGACAGTTTAAAAATGCTCACTCCTAACTCTCCCCCCAATAAAAGACTTCATTGCTCTATGTACTCTCCTACTACCTCAAGTCCCCTTATGCTTCACCAGAGCCTCAAGAAACACTATTGTTGGCCATCTGCCAAAAACAGCATGCAACTTTACTATTACTCTGCAATTTCTGACCACGCATTGGTCTCAACGAATAGACTACCAGGTCTCTCCTGAGGCAAATGGCCACTTCCTTTAACCAGTCCAGTTTTCCTCCTTTCCTACATTACAAGCCTCTTCTTTTAATTGCTCTTATCCCTCCCTCTCCCTTTTCCCCTGGATCACCTCCCACGCCAGTGTTCCCTCTCATTTTCACTGCACCTGATGAGCAACTATGCATCTCTCTCCACTTATCAGGGCTGCAATAGTGTCTGCATTATCAGTCTGGACAGCAGAACCCCAAGAAAAGAGCACACCTCCCTATCCTCTTTCTCACCTCTTCTCAATTCATCTCTCTCCCTGCCAAGCACAACGGAATATTCTTCCTCTGTGGTGAAGATGCCTACTTTTGCCCTCCTCCTAACTGGACAGGAACCTGTACTTTAACATACCTCTCTCCCAATGTTGATGTAGCCCCCAACAACTAGCCCTACCCATTCCAGTGATCCAGTAACTCTGGCATAGGAGGGCTGTGTAGCCCATCCCTCTCTTAGGAACTTCAGAGCTTGGGACAGATATAGGAGGACTAGCCACAGCTCTACAATACTTCAAAACCCTGTCAGAAGATCTACAAGAAAGCCTAGATAACATTGCAAAATAAACTCTCTCACAGCTTTGGCCTTACAAAACAGGCAAAGATTGGATCTCCTCATAGCCACAAAAAGGGGACTTTGCCTCTTCCTAGAAGAGGAATGCTACTTCTATGTCAATCAGTCATGCCTAGTTAGAGATACAGCTCATAAGCTAACTGAAAAGGCATTAAGATAAGAGAACATCAATCCAACATCTAGACACTTGGTTAAACAAGATCAGTTGATATACATAGCTACTTCCTCTCATAGGTACTATACTATATTCTTCCTCATATTTGCTCTAATTTTCGAACCATGTCTTGTACTCCTCCTTTCTTCTTTCCTCCAAGACCACCTAAGGGCATTTGCAAACCTCTGTTGGAGAGATTGTTACTTCAAGCCACCACTCCATACCAGGCTCTAACCCAAACCTCAGAAGATTGCTATCAACAACCAGCCAACTCCCATTCTTCCCCTTGCCCATAAATACTTCACTGACCCTAACCAGCAGGAAGTAGCTATGGAAGAAAAGACCTTCACCCCTTTTTCTTAAACAATAAAAGGCTGGCATGTTAGGTTTAGGTTCAGGGCTCCTTCAAATCCAGAGCCCCTTTAAAACTCAAATTCTCCTCACTCAACTTCCCACTAGGGCAACTTCTTCAGTAAGCATCTCCTTCGCCCAATCTCTGTCCTCAAGCAATTCCCCCCACCCTGGCAAGATTCTGAGAAATGTTCTTGGGACAAGGCCATGATGAGGGACCTGAGGGTTGAGAAAGGAAGACAATTTGTAAACAAGACCACAAACCATGATATGCAAATCTAGGTGTGTCCAGATGCAGGCAACCTTATGCCAGCAAATGCCTGTAGTAACTCCTAAATCTAACGCCTCTCCTGCAGCTCTGGGCTGACACCCTTTGCTGGTCTCAGCCTGCTTACATCCAGGCACTTTTAAAATAAACTTTCCTTTTGGAACACAGTGGCCTCAGTTCAACCCACGGTTTCTGCCTTTCAGTGGGTTGCCACAGCAACTGAAATGTTGTTATCTACTGGAATAAGTTTTGATTATTTCTGCTTATGATAACTCTAATTCCTGTATATTTTATTTCTATATAGCTGAGTAATGGTTGATACAGGAATTACTTAGAAGTATTGAATTTCTATAAATGTGAGCTGTCATACACTTGTATTTAATTATGTCATTCATTTTAGGAATAATCCCATTTTAAAAGTACTTTTGACATTATTCTCAGAAAATACATTTCCAAGCAAACAACACATATTTCCATCTGTAACAGCATATTTAGCTAATGTAACTCTATGTCACCTTCATAGAATACCATTATTTTAAATATGGAAAATGAGGTAGAATGACAGAAGGTGATATATTATTTAAGATGACAAAGCAAATCAAGGCAGAACTACTACTGGAATTTCACTTAGGATGAGCCATTCACAAAGTAGTATTTTTGTGAAATGTTTGCTATGGCCTCATCACTACAGCACAGTTCTCCACTAACTGTGCTTTGTGTATTTGACTCTAATCTCCCAATTTACACACACTTGTTTGTGTATCTCCAAAGTCAGAATTTTCTCAGGAGTACCTCACCTGAGATGAACTGTTCTGCTTGTCCATTCTGTCACTCAGTATGTTAGTTAGGGTTCTCCAGGGAAACGGGACAAAAACATATGAATATTTACATTTGTTATAGGAACTAGCTCATGCTGTTCATGGAGGCCAGGGAAGTCCACAATCTGCTGTGTCAACGCTGGAGAACCAGGAAGCCCCGTGGTGTAATTCAGCCCTAGTCTGAAGGCTGGGAGTGTGGGTGGAGGATATGACAGTGTCAGTTCTGGTCTAGATGCCCAAGAACTGAAAGCACCAATGTCTAGGGGCAAAAGATGGACGTGCCAGCTCACACAGAAAGCTGATTCTTCTTTCTCCCACCTTTCTGTTGTATTCAGGCCCTCGGTGGATTAGGTCAGTGTTTTTCAACTGCCAGTCTAAGGACTGGTACTGGTCCAATGAAATTTCCAGTGGACTGGGGGTTGAAAAATCACTGGCTTAGATGATGCCTATTAGTAAGGGAGATGAACACAAATAGTTCATCTACAATAATAACCCATTTTAGGGGAGCTTTTGTTTTATATAGAAAACTGCATTTCTTAATTTGATTTATATTGATCATAAGGAAGCTGAGTGTTTGTCAGATCGATGGAAAGTCAGCTTTCCAAGTTGACCTCTGTGCCCTTGAGATATCCACCCCCAGCATTCACCCTGCAGACACGCACCCGATTCTAGGAGGAGAAGTCCATGCCACAGGTATAATAAGGAAAGCAAAGAAGGAAGCAGTCCTGATGGTCATTGACACTCAATTCTGGCTTGAAGATGCTCCAGACTAGATGGAAATAGAGGAAAGAAAGAATCATGTTTTACAGTCAATTGAGTTCCATTTAGAACTAGAAAGGAAGAAGAAATAATGTCCTATTTTAAGTAAATGAATAGGATGACAATGAGTCAATTAAATTAGCTAAAAATAAAGTGCTGGGAAGGAGAGAAAATAATTTATTTTAAGAAAATGGATGGAGGACAAGATTTTATTCCCCTAGCTAGGAAACCAGTCAGTGCATAGTGTACCTTTTGGGGGAAAGGCCTGAAGACTTGAATCTAGGATGAATCTGGAAGCCTGGCAGCAAGCAAAGTGAGAACAAAGGCTGGGTGAGTGACGGGACGAAGGTAGAAAATGATGTCATCGTCTTGTCTCTGTGTGAGGAGATCACTGGAAACAGTACTAAGAGGTTGAGGTGCCATACTCATGCCAGTACACTTCACTCTGCTAGAGAAGCCTGCTGAGGTAGAACAGCTAGGCAAGCGGGGACAGTGAGTTAGCTGAGGCCAGACCAGGTTGCAGGACACTCGTCTGCAATGCGCACACACTGGAAATGTGCAGTGATGTGCAAGTCCTCCATTCATTTCATTCATTTTACATTTCATTTATCAATAGCTCTGGTTCCTTTGGTTCAGTGTCATTATCAAATAGTGCAAATAATAACTAACCTATTAAGAACTTAAAATGTACCAGTTACTGTTGTTAAGTAGTTAAAATGTGTCCATTTCAAGTAGGGACAATTATTCCTCCTTTACAGATGAAGAAACTGCAGCACAGAGAGGTTAGATAACCTGATGCTGCACACAAAGCTGACGGACAACCAGGCCATCTAAAGGGTTCTCATCTACTGGGCATCCTCTGTCTCGGGCCTCAGGGACTTTTGGACTGCTAAGAACTGAACTCCTTACTAATTTTATTTGTGTGTTCGTGAAAAATTTGTTTTATTTTTTCATTATAAGATTCTATCTCTATACTGAAATTAGATTAAGTGGGAACTTTTTTGTCTACACAGAAATCTCTTTTTTTTTTTTTAGGTGAGAGCAGGAGAGATAATAAGGCAGACTCCATCCAGTATGCACCCCAACCAGGATCAATCCAGCAACCCCATCTGGGGCCAGTGCTTGTGTACAAGCTATTTTTAGCACCTGAGTGCTGATGCACTTCAGCAAAGCTATCCTCAGTGCCCAGGGCCACACTCAAACAAATCAAGCCACTGGCTATGGGAGGAGAAGAGGGAAAGAAGGAGGAGAGGGAAGAAGGGAGAAGCAGATGGTCCCTTCTCCTGTGTGCTCTGACCGGGAATTGAACCCAGGATGTCCATATGCTGGGTAGATGTCTATCCACTGAGCCACCGGCCAGGGCCTACACAGAGATATTAAAGTAGAAAAAACATTGCTACTGTTCCTTATGAGTTTAAACAATTTCTAGGAGAACTCATGCATGTGAGCATTATGTAACGATGAGTCAGAGCTGTTTGAAAGGTTTAGGGGGTGATATACTATAAATATTGCTAATTGTCTTATCACTAAAATGATAACTTTACACAATATTTACTGTAAATATTCTTCTGGTAGAGTTTAGTTATTTAAATTGTTTCTGACTTTATGTATACATTCAAATCAACAGTAACTTGCCATGTTCATTTCAATACACATACTAACACTTAACAGTAAAATGTTAAATTTACACAATTCACCTATGGAAAACAACTTATGGGAAATAGGAAAAAAGAGGGGTGCAAATAGAAGAAAAACAAGAGAAAATAATTCATTTTTGCAAGTAAGCAGAAACAATTTCCTTTCTACTTTAGAAACTGTAGAAGTCAGAGGATATTCTGTTAGGTATGAAGCTTCTCTATCCTGGAATAGAAGTAGTCCATGAAAGCTTCATTCTCTGAAAAAAGAGAGTAGCTATTCTAGGATTGTTTGCAGTTAGCTGGTTGTGTTTTTGTTTCCATTGTTAGTGTGCTCACACAAGAGAATATTACACTGTGGGGTCCCATTTCTCACCTCTTTTTTTTTTTTTTTTTTTGTACTTTGTGTATCTATCCAGTGCGGTGCTTTGCATAATGAGGGGTGTAAATGCATGTCAGTTTGGCTGGGTGTGATGGTTAATTTTTATGTGTCAACTTGACTAGGCTAAAGGATGCCCAGATAACTGGTTAAACATTATTTCTGGGTGTGACTGTGAGGGCATCACCAGAAGAGATTAGCGTTTGAATCAGTAGACAGTAATGTTGTTCTAATCATTCTTTAGCCTGTGGTATAGAATTTTCATCCTCCATCAGCCTTACAAGCATGCTATTCTTTCTACTGTCTTTAATAAAAATTTAAAAAAAACTCCTTTTGACATGCTTTCCCCTCCATATACTGTACAATGTCTTTGCGGTTAAACTCCTTAAAAGCCATAAGTTAATTCTGTCTCCAGTTTTCCCCTTAACTCTCTCCTGAACCTACTCCAGTATGACTTTTGCCCATACCACTCCACCAAAATAGTGCTTGTTGAGGCCATCAAGTGACCTCGTATTGATTATTCCAGTCCTCAGATCTCCTGTCACCTGACCAGCAACATTTTATGATATTGATCAGTGTCTCATCCTCAATGTGCTTTTTCCACTTGGCTTCCCATATGCTACACTCTTGATTTTCCTGCCTCCTCCCAGTCTCTGACTGACATGGCCTCCTCTCTCTAGCCTCTTAGTGTTGGGGGCCCCAGGCTTAGTCCTGGGCCCTCCCTGCTTTTCTATCCACATTTACTGCCTTAACGATCTCTTCTGTTCTCGGGGCTGTAAATGTAACTTCCAATTTGACAATTCCCAAAGGCAATTTCTTCTTCTCAGATCTCCCTTTTGAGTTCCTGGTACATATCCACCTGCACATTCAACATCGCCACTTGTATATCTAATAGGAATCTCAAAACCTACACATCTAACTGAGTTTCCTAGCTTACTTTTGAACCTGCAGCCTTCCCCCTCTTGGCATCTGGGACGTTCCTGACAACTCCATCCTTCTATCTTCAGGTCAAAATCCTAGTGTTAGCTTTGAGTACTCTCTGTCACATCCAGTTTATTGGGAAATCTTTTTTGGCTCTCCTTTCAAATATTACCAGAATCTAATTACTCACCACCTCCTCAGTTACTCCCCTGGTCTGAGTCAGTGTCCTCTCTCACCTGCACCAACCCAGTACCTTCCTCACTATCTTTCTCCCTGTAACCTAAACCCCATAGTTAGTGGCCAGAGTAAACTTTAAAATGTCATTTGTGTATTCAAAATCCTCCAGTAATTTCTTATTCTGCTCAGAGTAAAAGCCAAAACTCTTACAGTAGGCCGAGGGTCCTACTTGACTTAGCATGCATTATCTATTTGACTGTAATGTCTACTCTCTTCATTCTTTGGCCTCCTTGCTGTTACTCTGTCACCCCAGGCACACTCTGGGGTAAGACTTTGCTCTGGCCCTGTGCTCTCTGCCTGAAATGTTCTTTTCCTTAGCTATCTTCTCTTCCCTAGTGATGGAAGCTTCTCAATGAGACTTGAGCTAGCCACCCATTTACTACAACAGCTGCGCCCACGCCTGCATGTGCACACGCACACACATGCAGGCACACACCACCAGCACTTCTGATTATCCTTAACCTGCTCTATGGCTCCTTTCTTCTGCAGTCATCACCTGTTAATACATATTCTATGTATTTATTATATGTCATTTATTGTCTGTCTCCCCATTGAAATGTAAGCTCCTAAGGGCAAAGATCTTTGTTTTGTTCACTGATGTGTATGTGTGTGTTTTTTCTCTGATAAAACCAAATGAGAGTTTTAAGTCTTGCAATGGGTGACTGTCCTCCACTTTCTGGTGTGGAACGAGGCCCATGGCCACCACTGGATCTGTTTGTATTCACTAATTGAGCCGCCAGTTAGGCATCTCTTAGGACAAGTGTTTGAACTATGTTCATGAATTCATACTGAGTGGGAAACTGGTTAAAAGAAAAGTGGTATATGCAGCTCCTGGAAGAAGTCTGGCATGATCTCAAGGAATGAAGCCTGAAACGAGCTATACACTCAGCAATGAGGCCTGCGATTTCCAGGGTTTGGGGTATGGCACACTGCCTCTGACCCAGCCTCCCTACCAGCTCTATCACCAGTGGGAACGTGTCAGGGCAGGATAATACTAAAAGACCCCTCAAATTATGTAACACCTCTGGCCCCACACAGCCCCCCAAGTGGGATTTGTCAAGACAACAAAACACAAGGAAGGAGAAATGATTTCTCTACCGATTTTATAAGACAAAGGTGAGTGCTAGAAGCCTGGGCACAGTGGTGGTGGTGACAGTGAAGTGCACTGACTAGCCGCAGAGAATAGGGTGACCACAGCAGGAGCCAAAGCAGAAGGTCTTGCAATGGGTCATGCCGAAGCAGCAGGGCACACCAAATTAGCCCCTGTGTAGAGTGACAGTATCTGGGGGGAGGCAGCCCCAGCACAGGCAGCAGCCTGGGGGCAAGGAAAAGTGGTCCCAGTGAAGCAGCAGTGGGGGTGTGGTGGGATGGTGTGTGGAGCAGCGGCCAGGTGGAGCATGAGGCAGCAGTTCACCATGCTGTAATGCCAGTGTTGGGCAGCAGCCCCCTTGGAGTCTGGAGGGTGTCCCTGAGCCAGACAGAACCCAGATGACATGACAACCTCCAAAATCCCCAGAGCTATGTCTGTAAGAAAGAACCACAGAAGAGGTCTAAGGTTTTAGTTGTTATGTGCGTGAGAGCTTTAAAACTAGTAGAATTTGGGCAATGGCCAGTTGGCTCAGCAGTAGAGTGTCAGCCCAGCGTGTGGAAGTCCCAAGTTCGATTCCTGGGCACACAGTAGAAGCGCCCATCTGCTTCTCCATCCTTCCCTCTCCTTCCTCTCTGTCTCTCTCTTCCCCTCCCACAGCCAAGGCTCCATTGGAGCAAAGTTGGCCCGGGCGCTAAGGACGGCTCCATGGCCTGTGCCTTAGGCTCTGGAATGGCTCCCGCAGCAACAGAGCAACATCCCAGATGGGCAGAGCATCGCCTCCTGGTGGGCATGCCAGGTGGATCCTGGATGGGCGCATGTGGGAATCTGTCTGACTGCCTCCCCGCTTCTAACTAAGGAAAAAAAAATTAGTGGAATTTGGTTCTCAATATTAATGTGACTTTTTTGTAACTCAGAAGCCAGTGAATTCTAGTGATATTCAGAATTACACACTTCTATATAACTGTCCTAAAAGAAATTCTATCACATGCAGAAGCAAAGCTTCTGAAATTTTTCTGAGAAACAAAAAGCTAATTCTGAAGGTGATTGAATTACAAGGTAAATTGAATATATAATTCCACAGGGTGTCTTTTGTTCAAATTAGGGCATTGATTGTGAAGAAGAGAGGCTTTGAAAAATCAATATGGAGCCCTGGCTGGAGAGCTTGGTTGGTTAGAGCATCATCCCAAAGTAGAAAGGTTGTGGGTTCAATCCCTGGTTGGAGAACATACAGGAATGTTCCTGTCTCTCCCTCTCTCCCTCCCTTCTTCTTTCTCTAAAATCAATGAATTAAAAAATTTAAAAAGAAATTGGTATGGGGACTCTATGGGAAGATTTAAATGAAGCATGTCCTTGACCTTCACATTCCACAAGCCTTCTTTGCCATCAGAAGCAGCCGTTCCTTCCTGTTTGAAGTCAGTCTCCCCTTGCCAGATGAACCTGAGAGGATACAGTTCAGGGCCTATCCTCCCACCTCTTCTTGTTTCTTGACCTAAAATCACACTTAAATCTGGCAGGCCTCACAAGGTCAGTTATAAAATGACCTATGAGAGCCTGACTGGTGATGGCACAGTGAATAAAGCATCGACCTGGAATGCGGAGGTCACCAGTTTGAAACCCCGGGCTTGCCCAGTAAAGACACAAACGAGAAGCAACTGCTACAAGTTTATGCCTCCCGCTCCTCCCTCTGTCTTTCTCTCTCTCTCTAAAATCAATAAATAAAATCTTTAAAAAATTTTTTTTTTAATTTTATATATTGATTTTACAGAGAGAGGAGGGGAAAGAATGAGAAGTATCAAGTCATTGTTGCTTTACTTTAGTTGTTCATTGACTGCTCATTGTATGTGCCTTAACTGGGCAAGCCCAGAGTTTTGAACCGGCAACCTCAGCATTCCAAGTCAGTGCTTTATTCACTGTGCCACCACAGGTCAGGCTAAATAAAATCTTTTAAAAAAATAAAGTGACCTATGAGGAGGAACCAAATGCACTAAAAGAACAGCAAGGTTTTGCTAGTTTCAGTTGATAAAAACACCTGGGGTGTTTGGGATCCTGAGAGTGTCAGCGCAGAGTAGGAAGAGTGGAAAGTAAGATCAGGTTAAATTTATTGATATGGGCACAAAGCAGAAATTCTGGTTCCCGTATGTTAGGTCAAGAAACCAAGAGTGGCTTTACCGGTTATCCTGGTTATTCACTGAAACCTGGAACCAAAAGATGGTAAGATCCTGAGGTGCCAAGGACCATGTGGCAGTACTTAACTGCCAAAGACAAGGTGGGTATGGTTAATGCAACGGACATCAGAGCCAAAGTAATACTCAGAACAAGTAGATCCATAGAAGTCTTTGGTGTTGGCTAATTGCACCTGGGGTCCCTAGGTCTGAATTAGATAGACAATCTACTAAAGTTTCAATTTAATATAGTAATTTAGTGTCATTTATATTTAGTATAATTTAAATAAGCTGGAAAATTTAGTTCTGATGAGCAGAAATCTGACTTGAATCACACCATGGCGAGTCTTGGCCCTGGAACAATTCCTAGCCTGAGTCAATTCAAGACCCACAGCCACTTTAATAAAGGGAGATCAAGTTCCCCAGAGAAACAACTTTGATACACAGCCAAAAATATAGTCTGTATATCTTCCTCATAACCACTCAAAGAGACCTATAGTCATTTTATCAGGGTGCTGTGCATAGGGGAAGATGAAATAACCGACCTTTGTGGAGATTATGGGACACTGAACTAATTCCTAGAGGACAGAAACATCACCATAGTCCACCAGCCAGAGCAGGGGCTTATGAAGGTCACATTCTTCAGTTCACACACTGTGGTGATTTCTGCAGTTCTGACATGAATGGTTGGAATAGACACACTCTGTGGCTGGCAATATCCCTAAACTGGTCTCCTGACTCTTGGAATAAAGATTATTATAGAATAAAAGGCCAAATGGAAGTCACCACAAGCTCATCTCTGCTTACCAAATCAACACTCTTAATTGGTTTGCTTCGCTGATCAAATCCTGACTGATGCAGTTCCTCAGCCCATTTTAAAGCTCACCTGGGGGTGATACTATGATTCTGGCTACATACAGTTAGAGAGAAATATGAAATAAAGAAGAAGGGTGACTTGGTCATTTCAACAGCTGACCAATCAAGAAGGGTACTATTGCCATCAGTAATATTCATGGTAATTTCAAAGACGATCCCTTTATAAGATGTGGTCTTGTAAAGAAGTAGGACTTTATAGTTATGAAATCCAGCTCTTATATTTGCTAGCTCATGACTCAATGTGAGGTTAATACATTTGTTTTATAAAACTAAAATTGAACATTACTTTAGAGAATTTAATTTTATTTTGGATTGTTATATTTTAGTCTCCATTGGTAACTTTCTTTACCAAGTACACAAGTGAAAAGTTCTGTTTATTTGGGAGATTGAAATGTGGTGGCTTTCAAATACACTATTGTTCACCAATTTCTGGAATTATAGAATTGAAGTTGGTACACAGAAATTTGGAAAAGAAAATTTTAGGATTAACAATGGCAGCTACTATTTTACTGATATTATATCAAATGAATGGATGAGTGGGATATTTGTTAGGGGTACATAAACAACTTCATGGTTAATAAACATATTAGTCATGGCTTTCCTTATCTGTCCAACCTATAGCACCATGTAAGGAATCTTCTCATAGGCTATAAACATATAACAGCCTTGGATCCTGGTGGTTTTCTAGTTTCCATGAAATTTTGGCTTCAGTCTTTGGTTTCTGTGAGATTTAAGTCCTTTATTTGAGTTCCCTCTGCCCTCTGCCCTTGACCCTCTGGCCTCCTCCTCCTTGACCCTCCCCTCCACCTCCTCCTCTCGCTTTCTTTTCCCTTCTCCCTCTCTGTCCCTCTTCCCTCTCCACCTGTGTGCATGCCCTGAGGAAACAAGTTCATTAAATAATGTTGGGAACAAGGGGATACATATATTATCAAATAATTGTGATTTGTCTCAAAAATCTTTTTTCTTTCATTTAATATTTACTAAGCAGTGGCCCTGGCCATATAGCTCAGTTAGTTGGAGTAACCTCCCAATGCGCCAAGGTTGTGTATTCCATACCTTATCGGGTCACATAGAGGAGTCAACCAGTGAACGCATGGAGGGAGGTGGAATGATGGGTCTTTCTTTCTCTCTCTCTCTTTCTCTCTCTCTCTCTCTCTCATTCCCATTTCCTCTTTCTCTCTCTCTCTAAAATCAAAAATTAAAAAATACTTACTAAACATTAATACCCTATAAAATTTCCTACTGTATCCTATAATTTAATTTATTGTATAGTTGGTTTTTAGTAATGTAAGAAAACTTTGAGCTCTGGCTGAAAGTTTTCTTTCTTAAAGGAAAGAGAGAAAACTATAACAGACATTGATATACACAGACCTAGATTTAACACATTTTCATTTTACCATATTTCCTTTGACTATGCCTTCTCTTCTTTTAAAAAATAACCCCCTCCCTCTGGCGTGTGGAAGTCCTGGGTTCGATTCCCGGTCAGGGCGCACAGGAGAAGCGCCCATCTGCTTCTCCACCCTTTCCCCTCTCCTTTCTATCTCTCTCTTCCCCTCCTGCAGCCAAGGCTCCAAGGTTGGCCCAGGTGCTGAGAATGGCTCCATGGCCTCCACCTCAGGAGCTAGAATGGTTCTGGTTACAATGGGGCGATGCCCCAGATGGGCAGAGCATCGCCCCCTAGTAGGCATGCCAGGTGGATCCTAGTCAGGCGCATGCGGGAGTCTCTCTGACTGCCTCCCCGCTTCTAACTTCGGGGGGGGGGAGAAATAAAACCTTTCAGATAGCATTTATAAGCATGCAATTGATTTTTGTGTAATGATATAGTCCCCAGGGATACTGCCAAATATCTGATTTGTCCTAATGACTATGCTTTTGCCTTCTTTTAATTCCTTAACATTTATTTTCTTTGCTTATTGCCCCGATTAAGGCTTCCTATACAATATTCATTGGCAAGCAGTCAGGGTAGGCCTCTTGCCTTATTCTTGCCTTCATAGGAAAATCTGCTAATGTCTCACTTCTAATAATGATGTTTGTTGGATTCCTGTATCAGTTATTAACCAGTTCAAAAACAGTAACCAGCCTGACCTGTGGTGGCGCAGTGGATACAGTGTCGACCTGGAACACTGAGATCTTCGGTTCAAAACCCTGGCTTGCCTGGTCAAGGCACATGTGGGAGTTGATGCTTCCTGCTCCTCCCCCTTCTCTCTCTCTCTCTCTCTCTCTCTCTCTCTCTCTCTCTCTTTCCCCCTCTAAAATAAATGAATAAAATCTTTTTAAAAAATGCTCTGGCAATTAAAAAAAAACAAAAACAAAAAAACCAGTGACCACGTTAGGTATATCAGAGGGAAGTTAACACAGGGAACTATAGTAATTACAAAATTTTTGAAAAGACCAAGAAGCAAAAGGGTAAAAATAATTACTTCTGCTCACTTGGCCAGGAAATCCAGCATACCCTTGTTAAGTGTGTTAGAAACTCTTCTGTTGTTTACAAATCAGATAAGGAATTCAACTTACTGGACTTTTGAGTTGCATTTCTTTTATTACGATTCAAGCCAAGTCTTTTTATACGTCTGTTTGTTTGTTTGTTTGTTTGTTTGTTTGTTTGTTTTTTAAGAGAGACAGAAACATCGAGCTGCTCCTGTATGCGCCCTGGCTGGGGAATCAAACCAGTAACCACCACGCCAGGACAACGCTCCAGCCAACCGAGCTATTGGCCAGGATTTTATTTATTGATTGAATTTTAGAGAGACAGAGAGAGGAAAGGAGAGAGGGGAGGGGGAAGGGAAGCGTTCATCTGTTGTTCCATTCAGTCGTGCTGCTTCCTGTTTGTGCCCTGACCAGGATCAAACCTACACAACCTTGTTGTTTCCAGACGGCGCTCTTAACCTACCAAGGCCTAATCTTTTCAGATGTTTTTATATATTAAAAACCATTGGTATTTTTCTCTCTGCAAACTGTCAGTTCACATCCTGTGGCCATTTTCCCATAGAATTGGCCATTTTCCCATAGAATTGTTGGGGGTTTTTCTTTTGTTTATGATTGCAAGATTTTCCCCAGATTACCATGTGCCTTTTTACTTTTTATGGGTTTTTTGGGGAGGAAAGAGGGCTTCAGGAATTTTCGGTTTTATATGTAATAAATTTATCAATTTTTTTTTACAGTGTCTGGGATTGTTGGTCACGCTTAGAAAAGTCTTCCCTGCTTCAAGATTTTAAATAAATATTCTTCCATGCTTTCTTATGGTATTTTTATAGTTTACTTTTTTTTTTAATATAGTTTACTTTTTTTACATTCAAGATTTTCATACACTTAGATTTTATTTTGGTGTGGGGTTTTAGGTAGATAGAGATTAAATGTATTCCCCCTCTGCCCATCTGATAGCTGCCAGTTATTGTAATTCACTAATTGCTTAATCCACAAGACTTGTGCTGTCTTTGTCATAATACTAAATTCCATCATATGTTGCAACAATGTCTGCACTTTCTATTCTGTTCCACTGACTTTCTGTATGTTCAGATGGCAATATCACATTATTCTAATTCTTTATAAAAATGTTTGTCTTGTAGAGAAAGGTCACACTCATTACTCCTTTATTTTGTAATTTCCCCAACTATTCTTATTTTTCCATGTAAACCTTAAAATAAACTTATCTAGTTCCCCAATGAAACCTGTTTGGGGGGTGTAGGGGGATCACCTTATTTCAAGCCAACAACTTTGATCATCATTATTTCTTGTATCTCATTCTTTTTCACTTCAATTTTCTTTTCATTAAAAAGTTCCAGGAAGGTCTGTGGGAGGCAGACTCCCTTCACCCCCTTCCTTGAGAGGTCTTTATTCCTTTTACTTGTGAACAGTAGTTTCACTTGCTATAGAATTCTATTCTGTCAGTTTCTTTTCTTCAGCACTTTGAAAGTACCGTTTTTTTGCCTTTTTTTTTTTTTTTTCAGGGACGGGGAGAGAGTCAGAGATAGGGACAGAAAGACAGGAACGGAGAGAGATGAGAAGTATCAGTTTTTCGTTGCGACACCTTAGTTGTTCATTGATTGCTTTCTCATATGTGCCTTGACCGTGGGCCTTCAGCAGACCGAGTAACCCCTTGCTCGAGCCAGCGACCTTGGGTCCAAGCTGGTGAGCTTTTTTTTTTTTTTTTTGCTCAAGCCAGATGAACCCACGCTCAAGCTGGCGACCTCGGGGTCTCAAACCTGGGTCCTCCGCATCCCAGTCCGACGCTCTATTCACTGTGCCACCGCCTGGTCAGGCATTCTTTTGCTTTCTGTTGTCAGTGGAATTGTACTTCCAAGTTACATTTCAGCTTTTTCTTTTTATCTGAGGTATCAACTTTTCTCAAAGTTGCCATAAGCATTTTCCTTTAATATAATAGTTTATATGTAGTATCACTCTGGTGTGTCTGGATGTGGATTTATTTTTACTTATCTGATCTCCCTCAGGTCTTCTCTGAATTGGGAGTTTATTTTACTCATCATTTCTGGAAAATTCTCAGCCATTATATTTTTATACATAGCCTGTTCTGTATGTCCTCTATTCTCTCTAAAACTCCTTTAGACTCTGTTAAGCTTTTCAGTCTGCCTTTCATGTCTCTTAACCTCCCAATATGATTTGTCCATCCTTCATGATCTATTCTGAATATTTTTCTCTGCTCCATCATCCACTTCACTATTTTTGTCTTTATATTTGTGTATAATCAGTATTTTAATAACTTTAATAATTTCATTGAAGTTTTCAAACCAAATGATTGTTTCATTTCTAGAAGTTATGTATTTCCTTTATAGCAGTGGTCCCCAACCTTTTTTGGGCCACAGACCGGTTTAATGTTAGAAAATATTTTCACAGACCGGCCTTTAGGGTGGGACGAATAAATGCATAAAATAAAATTATGCGACTGGCATAAAAACTGTGGTATTTTTAAATATAATTGTCAAACTTACGAGACAAGCGTTAAGAGTGAGTCTTAGACGAATGTAACAGAGGGAATCTGCTCATTTTCTAAAACATCGTTCAGACTTAAATATAAATAAAACAAAAATAATGTAAGTTATTTATTCTTTCTCTGCGGACCGGTACCAAATGGCCCATGGATCGGAACCGGTCCGCGGCCCTGGGGGGTTGGGTACCACTGCTTTATAGTGCATGTGTGGACAAAGAGAGAGAGAAACAGACAGACAGACAGGAAGGGAGAGAGATGAGCAGCATCAACTTGTAGTTGCATCACTTTACTTGTTCATTGACTGCTTTCTCATATGTGCTTTGACCAGGGGAGAGTGTCTCCAGCCAAACCAATGATCCCTTGCTCAAGCCAGCAACCTTGAGCTCAACAAGCCAGTGACCATGGGATCATATCTATGATGCTACAGTCAAGCCAGATGTGGCAACCTCGAGTTTTGAACCTGGGTCTTCAGTGTCCCAGAGCAATGATCTATCCACTGTGCCACCATGGTTAGGCCAAGTTATGTATAGTTTTAAATCAAAATTGCCTGTTCTATTTCATATGTATTATCCTGTAGTTTTGGTTCCTGTTTTATCTAATTTTTTTTCTTTAAAATTTCTTTATTATTATTATTATTAATTTTTTCAAAATTAATTTTCTTTTTATTTTAATCTTCAAAATAACTTGAAAGATAATTATTTTGCAAAAAAAAGTTTTTATAACTAAGTCTGAGGTTGCTTATCCTCCTTTTTATTGGGTTTTGTATTCTAATCTCATATTTTGACATGTTTATTTGTGTCTTGAGTGAGTTTGTCATTTTTTATTGTGAACCTTGAGGGTATAATTCATTGTTGAAGCAGCGTCCCTTTAGAGCAGTTTTGGGTTAGCTACTGCCAGGCACCCTGGGTGTTTTTCATTGGGATCCAGCACCAGTTTTAATATTAATGTCTCAGCTGGGAGCTCCCTCACCATAGGGGTAGAACAAATTCAGATTCCACATCTGAGAGAGGCTTAGCATCAGGTTTTGTTTTTCAGTGGGAGTGTAGGGATCTATCTCTATGCCAGAGTCCTGCTCAGTGCAAGCTTCCAGAACTCTTCTGTGATTTGATGGCGTTTTTCTATCCAGAGGAGAAATTCTTTCACAGGTCATTGCTTTTTATCAGAAGTATTAGTTCCATATCTCTGCTTTGAAAGGTCCTAGGCTGTATGCTATGCTCTCCTGTGATTATTAAATCCCAGTCCCCAGCTTATTGGGTCAGCATTTGTATTTAGTAGCCTGCCTTGGTATCAGTTGAGATCACAAAGCAAGTGACCTAGACTCTTATTTACTATGTCCTCTTTAGAATAAATTTACCTTTTATTTCTGGCATCCATAAATTTTTTTTCTTACAAGCTTTGTCACAGATTTTATATATTTTTAGATGCTTTCAGCAACGTTTTTCTGAATTTTAAGAATTCATGTTATAAATTTTTATTATGTTTTGTCTTAGGTCAGAATCTAAACTACTTTTCCATTCTACTCCTTTATTCATAAACATGGCAGTATCAGGTTTCTCTTCCCAACATTCCTTTGTATGTTTATTTTGCCTGTTCACCTCTCAAACTGTACATCTAATTTCTACTGACCATTTCATTTTGGGACTTTGTAAAAGATATCAAGAAAGTGCATTTATATATTGAGTTGTAATTGAGCATAACTCTTAACTTTCTGCAAATAACTCTTTTTTATAGATTATTTTCTCTCTCTCTCTATTTATTGATTTTTAGAGAGAGGAGAGAGAGAGCGAAAGAGGGGGAAGAAGTGGGAAGCATTAACTTGTAGTAGTTACTTCCTGTATGTGCCTTGAACAGGCAAGCCCAGGGTTTTGAATTGGTGACCTTAGCGTTCCAAGTTGACGCTTTATCCACTGCGCCACCACAGGTCAGTCTTTGCAGGTCTTACTCAGAATTTAAGTGAGATTCTTTAAAAGTAAACATCCCATATCATAAGATCATCACAAAACAAGTGACCTAGACCTGTAATCTCATTTTATACCTTCTAGTTTATAAAATTTTGAATTGCAAGTCCCTGGTTTTAATAGAATCATGGTAACAATATTATCTATTATATTATCTGACTTTCCTTAAATATCAAAGGGCTTATGGTAAATTTATCCTAAAGTTAGTTCTATAAAAGTGGATGCCCATGTCGACAATTTTGTACACATTCTTATGTCATAAATGGATAATATATACCATAATGTGATTCATTTTTGCCTTTATTGTCAGGAACATAAAATCTAAACCAGTGTTATTGACAATGAAAAAAAGTTCTGGTGCACGCTACATAATTTCTACCCCACGAATGTCCTTCATTTATTTTACGTTTCTCCCAAGATTATAAAATTATGGTCTAAACCCTGGCCATTTGGCTCAGTGGTAGAACGTCAACCCTGCATGTGAATGTCCCAGGTTCAATTCCTAGTGAGGAAACACAGGAGAAGTGACCATTTGACTTTCCATTCTCCTCATCCCCCTTCTCTCTCTCTTTCTCTCTTCTCCTCCTACAGCCATGGCTCAATTGGTACCAGCATATTGGTCCCAAGTGCTGAAGATGGCTCTGTGGAGCCTTCTGTCTCCGGCACTAAAAATAGCTCAGTTGTGAGCATCAGCCCCAGATGGGCAGAGCATCACTGGTAGAGGGCTTGCCAGGTGGATCCTGGTTGGGGTGTATGTCAGAGTCTGGCTCTCTGTCTCCCTCCTCTCACTTAAAAAAAGAAAGAAAAAGAAAAAGAAAGAAAGAGAAAAAAGGAAAGAAGAAAGAAAGAGAGAGGAAGAAAGAAAGAAAGAAAGAAAGAAAGAAAGAAAGAAAGAAAGAAAGAAAGAAAGAAAGAAAATTATTGTCTATTTTTGCATGGTGCTTTGTTTATCACCTGTGATAATAATTCATTAAACACTGTCTTCTTATGTATTTTCTTAAATTTCTTTATTCCATACTTTAGCTCTCAATTTATATATTTTTTCTTTCTATCCTGTGTGCTTTCTTTTCTCTACTAATATCACCAGTATTTTTTTAGATTTTGTCATATGCTGCACATGATCTAACGTTGCTAATATCACCATCACTTTGCATAGAAATCAACAATTTATAGCACCCTTTTACTCTTGATTTTTTTCTTTTAAATTTAGAGAGAGTCACGAAGAGAGAGAGAGAGAGGAACATTAAGATGTTCCTGTGTGTGCCCTGACTGGGGATCAAACTGGGAACCTCTGCACTCCTGGTTGATCCTCCAACCCAACTGAGCTATCTGGCCCAGGCTTAGTTTTTTATTTACTGGTTGATTTTTAGAGAGACAGAAGAAAGGACAGCAAGGACAGGGGGAAGGAAAGCACTCATTCGCCATTCATTGTTTGCTTCCCGTGTGTGCCCTGAGCAGGGATAGAACCTGCAACCTTTCCGCTTTGGGATGATGCTCTAACTGACTGAGCTAATCAGCCAGGTCTGAATTCCTCTTCAAAATATTTTCTCTAATCTCAGAAAATGAACTGTCTTTTCCCTTAACAGCCTCAGCCCCATTGCCTGTGCACCCCTGATCACCTCGGGCCACCTTTCATCATTCACCTCTTCTCCTTTACCTGCAGTCTCTTCATATCCACAACACACTGAACACCATTACAATACCTGCATCTTCTTCAAGAATCTCCTCAAATGTCCCCTTCTCAGTGAAATCAACCTTGACCACCACCCCTTTAAAATTTTGACCCCTCTCTGCTTCCTAATCCTATCCCTCACTTTTCTCTTTAGCATTAATCTTCAATACATATACATATATAAAGAATCATATACCACTTATCTCCCTACTTAACATACAGTATAGGTACTCCATAAACTTTTTTTTTTTTAAGTTGGAAACGGGGAGGCAGTCAGACAGACTCCCACATGCGCCCGACCGGGATCCACCTGGCACGCCCGCCAGGGGGCGATGCTCTTCCCATCTGGGGCATCACTCTGTTGCAACCAGAGCCATTCTAGCGCCTAAGGCACAGGCCACAGAGCCATCCTCCGTGCCCAGGCCAACTTTGCTCCAATGGAGCCTTGGCTGCGGGAGGGGAAGAGAGAGACAGAGAGGAAGGAGAGGGGGAGGGGTGGAGAAGCAGACGGGCGCTTCTCCTGTGTGCCCTGGACGGGAATTGAACCCGGGACTCCTGCACACCAGGCTGACGCTCTACCACTGAGCCAACCAGCCAGGGCTTGCTTTTTTTTTTCATAAACTTTAGTTGAATGAATAAATAATATTATTGCTTTGCATTTATCCTATGTAAGGAAAGCATGATATTTTATTAGATATTTAATTTGGTTTGATAACTTCCCATTTATACATCACACAACTATTATTACTTCTTAACATGCATTCATTTCATTTAAGTTATTATCTCCGCAGTGGAATGTAAAGGATAAGCGGTGGCTGTGGGAAAATGTTCAGAAACAGAGTTGAATTCTGGATTTTTTTTCTTCTGCTTTAATACTACCTTCTTCTAAGTGGTAATAGTTGTGGTAAATGAGCAAAAATGAGTCCCTTTATACTTCTTCCTTATTATACTTAGGGTAAGTTGTCTTCTGAAACTAAAAGTTGAGGCCCTGGCCAGTTTGTTCAGCAGATAGAGCATTGGCCCAGTGCACGGACGGCCAGGGTTCAATCCCCAGAGTGGCACACATGAGAAATGACAATCTGCTTCTCTCCCCCTCTCTCTCCCTTCCCTTCTAGCAGCCGGTGGCTCAACTGGTCGACCATTAGCCTCAGGCACTGAGGATAGCTCAGTTAATTTGAGCATCGGCCCCAGACGGGGGTTGCCAGATGGATCCCAGTCGGGGTGCATGCAGGAGTCTATCTCCCCTCCTCTCACTTAAGAAAAAGAAAATAATTAATAGTTGAGAATTGAGAATTCATTGTTTATATATTCTTTTTAGAAAAATCTATATATATTTGCAAAAAAGTTATTAATTTCTAAAATTTTGTGACTCATTTCTTGCTATTAGCTTTCTTCTCTTTTGAGTTTTCACTGAAGCCCTAATGGAACAAATGGCTCCATTTGTGCAGCAAACTGATACAGATCAGATGAGCAAGCAGAGTCTATCTCATACAGGGTCCGTTTCACGGATGTGCGACCTCTGTCATCATGCAGGGTCCTACGCGCAGAAGGAACTAAACTTGGCTTAATGTTCTGCTGTTACTGTCTTGATAGTCTGAATAATTTTTTTAACAAGATGCTCCACATTTTAATTTTTCACAAGGCAGCACAAATTATACAGCCAATCCTAACCTCAGACCTCGATCATATTAGAGCAAAGATTGTTGGTGAAATGGAGAGGTTCTGATGCCAATAAAAAGGTAAAGTTCCTTAGAAATTGTTTGTGTTTGGGGTCTAGCCTAGGAGGCTTATAATCTCCATCCATGAGAAAGAAGACTTTTATCTGGGGCCAGTTATTCTGAAGTGTCTAAGCTGGAGTTCTTGCTACCCAGGCTCATATCTGCAGTGTGTACTTTTAAACAATGAAAGCCAGAAAACAATGGAGCTATTCAATATGCTGACTAAAATGGCTTTCACTTTAGAATCCAAAAAACTCCCACTGTTTTGAGTGGAAGTCTTGAAATTGAAAGCACAAGAATGAAAAAGGTTATACCATACAAATACTAACAAAAGGAAGCTGATGTAGCTTTAATAATATCAAACTTTAGTACTGCTAGATATAGAGAAACACTTCATAATGATTAAAGGTCCCATTCCAATTCACCAGGGAGATATAAAAATTTAAATTTGTATGGATTTAGCATGACCCCTACATTTAAAAGGCTAAAATTGTGCCTTGGCCGGTTGGCTTAGTGGATAGAGTGTTGCATGGTGTGCAGACATCAGTTTGATCCTGGTCAGGGCACACAGAAAAAGCGACCATCAGCTTCTCTTCCCCTCCCTTACCCCCTTTTCTCTCTCTCCCCCTCCTGCAGCCAGTAGCTTCGTTGTATCAACCCAGATGGGGGTTGCCAGGTGGATCCCGATCAGGGCGCATGCAAGAATCTGCCTCTCTATCTTGCCTCCTCTCACTTAAATAAAAAGAAAGATAAATAATTTTAAAATGGCTAAAATTGACATAACCACAAGTAGAATTAGACAAAATCACAGTCATAGTGAGTGATACGAAGTCACTTCAATTTCAATATTGCTATAATGAACAAACTTAAAAACAACAGAAAAAAAGTAAAGAAAATCTAAATAATATGATTAGTAGGCTTGACTTAATGAACATATGGAGAACACTAGGCTCACACCTGCAGAAAACACATTTATTTCAAGCACACAAAAACATCTTAAAAAATTGGCCTGACCAGGAAGTGGCACATTGGATAGAGAGCATCAGACTGGGATGCAGAGAACCCAGGTTTGAAATCCTGAGGTCATGAGCTTGAGGGTGAACTCACTAGCTTGAGCACAGGGTTACTGGCTTGAGTGTGGGATTATAGTAGACATGACCCCATGGTCGCTGGCTGGAGCCTTAAGATCGCTGGCCTGAAGCCCAAGGTTGCTGGCTTGAGCAAGAGATCACTTGCTTTGCTGTAGCCCCCTGGTCAAGGCACATATGAGAAAGCAATCAATGAACAAATAAGGAACCACAACAAAGAATTGATGCTTCTCATCTCTGTCACTCTTCATGTCTGTCTGTCCCTATCTGTCCCTCTCTCTTTCTCTGTCTCTGTCACACACAAAAAAAATCTTCAAAAATGGAAAAAGGAGTGATTCTGGTGTCTAAAGCCCCAGAGGAGTAAGGCCAAGATGTCTGTTAACCAGAAGTGAATGCGGTGGCCACAGATTACCATGATCCCAAAAGCTAGAGAGGCTACTGAGGAGTTGACTCCCAGCCTGGAGAGGTTAGGTCACAGCGGCAAGACTAACTGTCCCCAAAACCTGAAAATAAGCAAATCACTCTGATTAGTGGTTTGGATTCCTTAAGAAAAAGGAAACTCTGGATAGTTTTTCTACCAAAAAAACTAACAAAAGTAAATGTCTCTTTTTTTTTTAATTTAGAGATTAAAATGGGGGGGGGGGTAGAGGGAGGAGCAGGAAGCATCAACTTATAGTAGTTGCTTCTAGTATGTACCTTGATTGGGCAAGCCCAGGGTTTCAAACTGGCGACCTCAGCACTCCAGGTCGACATCTTATCCACTGTGCCACCACAGGTCAGGTATGAATGTCTATTCTTTATGGCTAAAGGTAGGGACTAAAAATTATGGGAACAGGAGCCATAATAAGGATAGCAGGAGCTATTCCTATAGTATACAGAGAAAGTGTAAAAGAAAAGCCAAGATATTACAGCCAGCCTGTCTAGAACGTATTTTGCTGTTTCTGTGGACCAAACCTACAGGCAAACAAATAGGCTAATGCGAAACCAATGGTGGAATGAGAAAATTATGGAACAGGAAAGAAAGGACAAGGATTATGCCAGTTCTCAACCCCAAACAGTCTTGAACTTGCTGGATACCAGAGCTTGCAGTAGTTATTTCTGAGGATTTTGTATGTTTGTTTGTTTTCTAGTTTGTTTATTTCTGCTCTGTACTGTGCTTACTGTTCTTTAGTCAGTCTCCAGGATTGATATGGCTGTTCCAGGGACTGGGCATCCTAATTGGGTTTATTCCCTGTAACCATTGTGGCTGACTTCTGTAACAATTAGCCAGATTCGTGGTCAAGAACACCTGCTCTTGCCAAGATAGTATGTTAAAACAATATGTTATACCAAGAAGGAAAATAATATTAGTTTTCTTTTACAAGATTAATATTCTTGCACATCGCTATCTCCTTGTCCAACAGTCCTGAAACTGGTAAAAGTCCACTGTGTTTTGGTTACTATGGACAACTGAGGCTTAAACAGGGGAGTAACTATCATTATTCTCATAGTGCACCGGTTCCTAATTTTGCTGCATATTCGAATCACCTTGAGGGATTTTTTAAACTTTTTAATTTAATTAATTAATTTATTTATTTTTCTGTGACAGAGACAGAGAGAGAGACAGATAGAAACAAACAGGAAGGGAGAGAGATGAGAAGCATCAATTCTTTGTTGTACTACCTTAGTTGTTCATTGATTGCTTTCTCATCTGTACCTTGACCTGGGGGGGGGGGCTGTAGCAGAGAGAGTGACCCCTTGCTCAAGCCAGAGACGTTGGGCTCAAGCTAGTGACTTTAGGCTTCAAGCCAGTGACCTTGGGCTCAAACCAGTGACCATGGGATCATGTCTATGATCCCATGCTCAAGCCAGCAACCCCGAGCTCAAGCTGGTGAACCCACGCTCAAGCCGATGAACCCACACTGAAGTCACATATCTCGGGGTTTCGAACCCTGGTCTTCTGAGCTTCCCAGTCTGATGCTCTATCTACTGCGCCACCACCTAGTCACGCTGGAAAGATTTTTTTTAATTCCAAAACTAGATGAACTTTTATTTTTATCTAAGCTGTCTCTTTCCTTCCTGTTCCAATTTTTGTTAAAAGTAACTTCTCTTTAACATCAGAACATTTACATGTTACATCAGACAGGCATGTAACATGTCAGAACAGTTACATGTAACATGTCAGAACAGACATTTACATGTAATATCAGAACAGACATTTACATGTTAACCACAAACCTGACTTTTATTTTGCTCTATTCTACCAGCTAAATAAATTCAATATTGCATACTTTGTCCTTTTGCGATAGTTTCCCCATTTACCTCTCAGTTGACAGAAAGTGAATCCACAGTTAGTTCAAGAAGAACTAATGGGTATTTTATTCCCTGAATTCTCCCATATTCAGATTTGTACTTATATTACTTTTATTCCTGAAAAACAATTTAATGGGAATAAAATTCTTGAATCACATTTTCTATCCTTAAGGATTTTGAGTTCTTTGAGGACATTATTTTACTGACCTCCAATCAGGACTATGGAGAAATATGAAACCTAAACTGTGACAAAATTTTGCCTGACAAATCAAAGTTTTCTTTATCTTTGATGCTCATTAATTTTCTTGCTATGATATGTTTCATATTGGTTGGTTCATACTAGAGTCAAATTACATTTTATCTGGAGAAAAAGTTTTATTAATTTATGTCTTTAAATACTTAAAATGATCCTTTGTGGAGGGAATGGTTTATATCTTTGAGGACACTAATTATATAAATGTTGGATCAACTTTCTCATACCCTTAATGTGATTAAGAGTTATCTGTAGATAACCTAAAGCAAGCATCATTTTAAGTGGAAAATATTAGAAACATTCCATTTAAAAACAAAAATGAGACAAAGATTCCTCTGTCACATTTTTCCTTTTCTTTTTTTTTTACCTAGTAAGAGGAGGGAAGGCAGAGAGACAGATGCCTGCATGCACCCCAACCAGGATCCACCCAGCAAGCCCACTAGGGGGTAGTGCACTGCCCATTGGGGGTGTTGCTCATTGCTCAACAACTAAGCTCTTCTTAGTGCCTGAGGCAGAGGCCATGGAGTCATCCTCAACACCCCGGGGGCCGACTCACTCCAGTGGAGCCATAACTGCAGGAAGGGGAGAGAGAGAGGGAGAGAGAGGTGAGAGCGTGAGGGGTGGAGAAGCAGGTGGGGGCTTCTCCTCTGTGCCCCAGCCAGTAATCGAACCTGGGACATCTGCACGCCAGGTCGACGCTTTACCACTGAGCCAACTGGCCAGGGCAGCATCTTTTTTTTTATTGAATCTTACATTGGAGGTCTTAACCAGTGATAGGCATAAGGTTTGGTAAAAAGGGAATTAAACAGTCATTATTTGTAGTTGATACTGCTTAAAAGAAAAACTAACATAATCTACAAACTAACAAAATGTCCAATGTAAGACAAAAGTCAGTTGCATTCCTATATACCAGCACCAAATAGCTAGAAAACATAATTAGAGAAAAGAAACTGACCCTGGCAGTGGCTCAGTGGTTAGAACATCAACCCAGCATATGCATGTCCCAGGTTCAATTCCCTATCAGGGCACACAGAAGAAGTGACTATCTGCTTCTCACCCTGTCCCTCCCCCCGCCCCTCTCCCCATTCTCTCCCTCTTGCCCTCCCGCAGCCAGTGGCTCGATTCAAGCATGGCCCTTGTTAGATTCAGGGAGTACTGGGGCTGCCAAAGAGTGTAACTATTGAAGGAACAGTAAGTGCTGATATGGCTCCTGTGAGGCTGAGAACAAAGAAGGTCAGAGACCCTTATCAGAAGTTTATGTTTGAAATTCGCCACTAAGCTAAAATCGGCCCCTGTTGCTATGCCGGCCCCTGTTGCTATGCTGCGTGTGACCTCCCTAGCCAATAGCTAAACTGTCACATCTGCTTCTGTCCTATGCTTGCTCACTTAGGATATATAAGGGCCTGACTGTAAGCTCCAGGCGCAGCTCCCATTTGCAGCTCCTTGTGGGCACGGTGTCTCCGGACATCTCGGGAGTTCGCCCCTGCGCAGGTTAAACTGGCCAATAAAGTAACATCTTAACTCCTGAAAGTCTCCGACATTTGTTCTCATACCCGGTGGATGCTACAGCCCTGGGCTCTGAAAATAGCTTGGTTGGCCCAAATGCATCAGCCTTAGGTGCTAGAAATAGCTCAGTATTTGAGCATCGATTGGCCCAAGATGAGATTGCTGGGTGGATCCCAGTGGTGGTGCATGTGGAAGTCTGTCTATCTCCCCTCCTCTCATTTAAAAAAAAAAGAAAAAATATTAAAAATAATATTAGAGAATATCAAGCTTCTAGGAATAAATTACACAGGAGACATTCAAATCTTTATTTATTTTTTAAGACTTCTTTAAAATAAAGTTTCAAACTTTGTTAAAATATTAATTATACTGGCCTTGGCCAGTTGGCTCATTGGTAGACCGTCGGCTTGGTGTGCGGAAGTCCCGGGTTCGATTCCTGGCCAGGGCACACAGGAGAAGCGCCCATCTGCTTCTCCACCCCTCCTCCTCTCCTTCCTCTCTGTCTCTCTCTTCCCCTCCCGCAGCTGAGGCTCCATTGGAGCAAAAGATGCCCGGGCACTGGGGATGGCTCCTTGGCCTCTGCCCCAGGCGCTAGAGTGGCTCTGGTCGCGACAGAGCGATGCCCTGGATGGGCAGAGCATCGCCCCCTGGTGGGTGTGCCGGGTAGATCCCGATGTGGGAGTCTGTCTGACTGCCTCCCCATTTCCAGCTTTAGAAAAATACAAAAAAGAAAAAAGAAAAAAAGAAAATAAAAAAAAAGCAAAAAATTTATATATATTAATTATAACAACTATGCCACCCTGATGTAAGATGTTAATAACAAGGGAAGCTCGGAGTAGGAGATGAAGGTGTATATATATATATATGTGTGTGTGTGTGTGTGTGTGTGTGTGTGTGTGTGTGTGTATATGGTGTCTGGTAACTCTCTGTACTTTGCACTCAATCTCTTTGTAAACCTAAAACTATTTTTAAAAGTCCATTAATTAAAAAATATATATACTTAGTGGTAGAGGGTCAGCCCAACATGTGGATGTCCTGGGTTCAATTCCCAGTCAGGGCACACAGGAGAAGCAACCATCTGCTTTTCCACCCTTCTCCTATCCCTTCCTTATCTCTCTCTTCTCCTCCCACAGCTATGGCTCAGTTGGAACAAATTGACTCCTGGTGCTGAGGATGGCTCTATGACCTTGCCTCAGGCACTAAAATAGCTCGGTTGCTGAGCAACAGAGCAACAGCCTCAGATGGACAGAGTGGGGTTGCCTGGTGATCCTGGTCGGAATGCATGTGGGAGTCTGTCTCTCTGCCTCCCTGCTTCTCATTTAAGAAAAAAAATGTACTTAAAAATGTATAAAAATATAATAAAACTATAATTATATAAAAACAAAGTAAAGATATAGGGAACAATTCTTTGGCTATTTATCATTATTAACAAATACATGATTTATTTTAATATTTTGTATATCTGTCTTATTGTTTTACAATTTATCAGTTTAAGGAATATGAAATTAGAGTTGAAATTATTTCTTGGTGGGCAAAAGAATATGTTGGGAAAGCCTTGTTGGAGCAAAAAACTGTAATTAACTCCTTTAGTCCTTTTTACTTTTTGAAACCAATAAATTGCTATAGAGATCATTCTTTTTACTAAGGTAATTATTTTCAATAAAATTTAGATCTTTCCTCATTTAAGAGATTCTTTGACCAGTCGAATGGTCAAAATGTTAAGTTTCTCCTCCCCAAATTAGTTCATTTCTTTCTCTTTTAAGACATCAGCCTCTTCTAAGAGTGTCTTATAATTTTTCTCTTTACATTTAACCTAGAGTAGAATATGCAGCTCTATATTTGAGAACAGGAGAAAAATAAAAAAATAAAAAAATAATCTAAAACAATACATGAATAGCAGAATAAGTCTTGAAATTGACATTGCTCATTGAATCTCATGTGTGTGCAATTATTATTCATAAGAAGATAACCCTAGTTAATAAAAAAGAACTGTTCAGGTTAATGAAAAAATTAACCAGAAAGAAGTAAACCTCTATAATACTGATGATGTATTAAAAGCAAACAGATGAGCATGAAATAATCATGTGGGTACTATAATTTCATTTCAAGTTGCACATACTGCCTGTCCTTTATGAATGAATGTTACATGGAGCTTCTCAAAAAAGTAATTGAAGCAAGAATATTGAAGTTCAAAGGTTATGTATGATACATTAATGGTATGCCCATATATATAAACTTTATTCTTATTATTTTTTTTCATTTTATAGAGAAGACAGAGAGTGAGAGGAGAGAGAGAGAGAGAGAGAGAGAAAGAGAAGGGGAAAGGAGCAGGAAACATTAACTCCCATATGTGCCTTGACCAGGCAAGCCTAGGGTTTTGAACCAGCAACCTCAGCTTTCCAGGTCAATGCTTGATCCACTGCGCCAACACAGGTCAGGCAAGCTTTATTCTTAAGTCAACATCATCACTGCATTTTGTCTTTCTGCCTATTTATTGTCATCTTCTAAATAAAGCCAAACCCCTTAGCATGACTGAGGCTCTTTCTGCAGGTCTGCATCATTTCCTCTTCATGCTCATGCGTGCCCTTCTCCAACCCTGCACTCACTCTCTAGTTCCCTAAGGGCACCAATCACACTCTCATATCTCTCTGATTCTTACATCTTGTTCAATGTCCCAAAATCTCATTTTTTCATATATTTTTGGATAATTCCTCTTAAGCACCTGCTCTTTTAGGAATCTTTTCTGGATCCCTGCAGGCTGAGTTTGAATATCCTCCACTAGAACTATCTCTGTGATAATACTTAGCAAACTGTGCCCAACTTCCCCTTCACACTAGAGTAACGCTGGAGCCGGAAGCTGAGGAGGCAGCTCCTTAATTCAGCAGTTTCTTGACTACAGCTATGCAGTCTTGTGGCCGCAGGGTAGAGGCCAAAGAATAAAACACTCATCCCAAGGCCAGGCTGCCCTGAGAACAAGGTAAGACCAGATTTGTATTCAAAATGGGGGTCAGAGCAAAGAAAAAGCAAGAAGTTGTGGGCACAAGAGGCAGAGCCTGGGAAGACTTAGAGGCATGTCAGAAATGCACAGAGTGTTGGAATCCGGAACAGTCCTGTGCTCGTTTTCCTTGTCTTGTACCATTCTCCATCCCATTCCAGCAGCCTAAGCGCCTACTTCATCAGTAAATCCCCACTGCCTGCCATATAGTAGGTAGATAGTAGATATCTGTTGAACTGAATTGAGGCTCAATAACCATACTTTAAGACCATTCTTTAAAACCACTTGCAAAAAACATTTTTTTTAGAAAACCTTCCATCATTCCCACTAAAAAGGATTCTGTTCTTAGAGATATTCGTTGTATAGTTTTTCTTTTCCTTTTTTTTTTTTTTTTTTTTTTGGTATCTTTCAATTTCTTTCAATATTCCACCATTTTTATACATGTTTGGATGTGTCTTATTTATTCTGAGTGTATTCACCTAGGGCAAGATCCCTGTCTGAACCATCTTTAAAGATCCCAGGAGGCCTGACCTGTGGTGGCACAGTAGATAAAGCGTCAACCTGGAAACACTGAGGTTGCAGGTTCAAAACCCTGGCTTGCCTAGTCAAGGCACATATGGGAGTTGATGCTTCCTGCTCCTCCCCCTTCTCTCTCTCATTCTCTCTCTCTCCCCCCCCTAAAATGAATAAATAAATAAATTTTTAAAAAATTTAAAAAAAAAAAGATCCCAGGAGGGGTGTCACAGATTTTGTGTGTCTTTCTGGGGCCGCTGTGCATCGCTCCTGTCTCCCACCAGTTCTGGTTTGCTTTAGTCCCACTTGCATAAGGGAGACATCGACTTAGAAAGAAAAAACAAGCTTTTGTAGAGTCCAAAAACCTAATCTAATGTCTTCAAAGGAAAAGCAAAGGAAATAAATATATAACGCTCTACTAAAGTTACTAAAAACTAATGTGTATTCTTTTGTGCAAGATAAGTTTTTGTTTTAATTTAGCTATCATGGTTCCTAGTATTACTTTACTTTGGCTATGTCGCTCTGATTTGTGGTATGTTGTGGAATTTGAAATTGGAAACACATGTACTACTTGTATCCTGGTTCTCTGACTGAAGTGTGACTCACTATAACTAAATGATGGTAAACAAAACAAAAGAGAACCCTCTGGTTTGTAAGTGCCAGTGATGTGTGCACATGTATGTTCTCATACATCTATAATTATCTATTTATCACCTACTTATATTTATTTTGTAATTAACAAAGAGTAAAGGAGAATTTATTGAAATATTTATTTAGAAGTCTAGTATTGATCTGTCCAATACCATAGCTACTATGTACCATAGCCACTGATAGCTACATGTCACTATTGAGCTCTTGAAACATGGCTATCTTAAATTCAGACATGTGCTATAAGGAGAAAAAATATATAAACAAATTTGAGACTTAGTAAAAAATATATATCAATATATTTTGATATTGATTGCATGTTGAAATGACAATATTTTGATAATTGAGTCAAGTGAAATATATCATTAAAATTAGTTTTGTATATTTATTTTTACTTTTTCACATGTGGCTAGTAGAAAATTTTAAATTACATATGTGGCATGCATTATATTGCTGTAGGATAGGAGTGGTCTAGTATATGCTATACTTAAGTTACTTTTGCTTTAAAAATATTGCAAAAAAGTTGTGAAAAACATTCTGCACTAATAATGGAGATGAACTAATGATACTCTACTGTGCTGCAGGCACTGAGATTTTACATTTTATTTCATTCTCCCCAAATCTAATTATATATGTACTGATACTATTTTAAGATAAGTAGACTGGGGCTCAAGGAGGTTAAGAAATTTCCTACAAATCCATGATGAGACAGCTCGCAATCTGCAAACAAACTCATATCAACCTGGCTCTAGAGATCATTCTAATTTTATTGGAGAACACTGCCTTTCCTTTTCGGAGACTGGCACCGTTTGTGACCATACATTCTACCACCCACAATTGTGAGGTCTCACTAGTCTGTTACTTCAAATTAAGGTCTTGTTTTCCTCTTTACTCAAAAGAAAATATAGGTTCCTTACATATCAGAAATTTCAATCTTTTCCCCTGGTACTCCACCCATGTAATCATAAATGGCCCAGGATTGTTTATTAATGTCTGAGAATGGAGTCTTTGTCTTTGTGGATTGACAAGAATGGAAACTCAAATACACTCTTGAGGCTGGAGGGCCACTCACAGCCTGTCTAGAGAAGGGTTAACTCAGTGACAGTGGTTGTGTTAATTTTCTATTGCCGTGAAACAAATAACCATTAGTGGCTTAAAACAACACCCACTTATTAGCTTCCATTATCTGTAGGTCAGAAGTCCAGGACGGTGTGGCTGACTTCTCTGCTCACAGTGCCACATGGCTGACATCGAGGTGCCTGGAAGTCTAAGCTGTCATCTGGAGACTGGGAGAAAAATCTACCTCCAAGTGCATTTTTGTTGTTGGCAGAATTCAGTTTCGTGTGGGTCCATTTCCTTGCTGGCTGTCAGCCAAGGGGCCACTCTCTGCTTGTAGAGACCAGCTGTATTCCTTGTCATGTGTCCCATCCCCCATCTTCAAGCCAGCAATGGCACAGCAAACCCTTTCCATGCTTTGAATTTCTCTGACTTCTTTTTTTTTTTTTTTTTGCCAGAGCCATAGAAAATTCTGCTTTCAAGGGCTCATATAACGAGATCAGGCCCACTCAGATAACTTATTGTTAAGGTCAACTATGACATATAACGTAACAACCAATGGGATGAGATCTCATCCTATTCACAGGTTCCAGGGATTAGGGCATGGGATATTGGGGGGAGGAGGGGACATTTCAGCAATCTGTTCACAACAGTCCCGAGGATTAGGGCATGCACACCACCACAATGACAGTGACAGAAAGCAAGGTATCAAAATCTTTCCGGAAAATTAACTGAGCCGGTCATGGGGACAAAAGCAGAAGCCGACTCACTGTTGAGCAGTGACACTAACTAGAGGAGGAATGGAGGATGGGATGTGAAGAATTCTATTTTCCCATCTTCCCTCTCTTTCCACTTTGCCTCTGATTTTTACTCATCAAGAGCTTTCTTTGTGAAAGTGATGTGTAGATCTCGATGCTGGGAGTGAGGGTAGCATTTCTGTCTCACCTGCTTCAATGGCATTGATCTCCAGGCACTCTTGAGGTACATGGTAGCCTCCGTCTTTTCTCTTGCTGGAGTCCTGGTAACCATGGCAATGGAAGTCCTGCTGATGCCTGCAGATGATTTCCTAACACGACACTCAGGTCATTTCTGCTGGTTTCTCTGGGCCTAGAGGTTTCCTTAAGGTGCAGGGAGGAGCACCTTCCCCTTGCCTGCGGCCCAGTGCAGACTCCGCTCCTCTTTCTTACCTGCCTTTTGGACTCTTCCTTTACCCCCTCTGTGTGCCACTGTTGGGCAGATAAAATATACTATGCTCACCTTGTTAAAGATGGCACTGCCCACGTGGAAGCCCGTCGCCCAGGTGATAATATTAGTTGCCCTTCTTGCTTGGGATGGGTGTGATTATGTTAATGTGTGTTGGGAGAGGGCTGTGGGCAGGCAGGATTCTTGTAGCCTGGAGCTTGGTTTTAGGACTAAGCCTTTCCCACCCTTTTTGATGTGGGGTGGACTTTGTATCAGAGACTTCCCTATTTTGTATATTGGATTAAAGGTTTGAATCTATACTATAAAGTGGGGCAGACCAGGAGCTTGCTCTCTGGGTTCCTGAGACTAGCATTAGAGAAGAGAACAGAGAGGAGAGCAGAAAAAGGCCATGTGGAGGAAGCCAGAAGAAGCAGCCAAGATGGTAAAGTGCTGAGTGAGAAGCCAATTTGTGCAGAGTTTGTACAGGTAGAAGGAAGGAGATGGGGAACAGAGGTGAATAAGTCTGGTGAGCTAGAAACCTTTGATTCTAGGAAACTCGAATAAGTCAGTAGCTTTGTGAGCACTGAATGAGTGGGTTTTAGAGCCCAGTGTGTGTTTTTATTTGCCCGCCAGGTGCAAGCTAGGATTAAAGCTAATGGCCCACCAGTTCTTGGCTTCGTTGTTTCATTACCATCTGTCCGAATCCAATGGGAACCTGCATGGGCCAGGCAGCTGTGATGGTGGCTGTGGATATGGCTTTACAGCCACTCTCCAATACTCAGCTCAAAATCCATTGTGGCTTTTGGTCTCCCTGGGAACTCACCTTTAATGGGTCAGTTACTGAACCTTTGCTCACCAAACTTGTAGACCCTACAGTGCCACTTCCCTTCTCTCTTTATTGCCATTTATATGGCCAGTAGTCACTGCTATCATAGCCATTCACATGCAGGTTCCCATTAGATTCAGACAGATGGTAAAGAAACAGTGGAGCCAAAAAATGGTGGGCCATTCCTTTATTCAAGACTCTACCAGCCAACAAGCAACACGTGTAGGAAAAGCTCTTCCCTTTCACTCAGAGCTCACAAAGCTACTGACACATTCTCTGGTTCCACAACCAGGAGAATCTTCTCCAATTTTTCCTAGAATCAAATGCCCCACCAGTCTCAGCAGAGCTTGTAAAAGCTTCTCATTGCTGGTTGCCCATATGCCAACATGGCTTCTTACTCTGCAAAACTGGCTTCTCTCTCTTTCCTTGCCATCTTGGCTTCTCCCTCAGCACTCTGCATCCTTTTTGCTCTCACTCTTCAAAAATGGCTTCCTTCCTCTTCTCTCCTTTCAAAACTTTTCTGGCATCAAAACCTCTCCTCTAGGAACATTAGTATAACAATGGCCCTTCCCAAGCAGGAAGGTAATTAGCAATTTCACAGATCACATACCTGGCGCTGCCCAGCGCCATTTTTAACAATAAAAGTGAGCAAACTCAAATAACACAAATTTTACAAACTCATTTGCTCAACACCACTGTTGTTTACTTGGGAGGTTTCTTATGGCTGACTCATATTTTTTAATTTAAACAAATGTTGAAAGGAAACTTTCATCACTATCACATGTGGAAAATATAAATTACCTGCCACAAAAAGTGTTAAACGTTTTAAAAAATGAAATTCTTAGTAGCTAGTAGTGGTCTCTAACCTGACATAGCAGAGTGATTCTCAAAGGTTCTGGTTGTCCCCAGAGCATTTTTATTACGATTCCTAACTCTTTTTCTGTTTGTTGTTTGTTAGTTTTATCGCTGAGGGCTACAATTCCATCGCATCACAGGCTGTGTGTGGAAGCTAGGCAAGCTGCATGCACCTCCTGTCACACCTCTCCCCATCCTTGCCCCACCTCAGCTCTTTGTCAGTGTGGCACCTAAAGCCGCATCTCACACCACCTGAGGTGCAATCCACAGTTGAGAAAACACTGATCAACTCCCTTCTTCCCAGAGAACCACTTCAAATTCCTCTCCAAGACATTTCTTCTGACAGGTACAAATCCCCTCCACTGCATTCATCAGGCTGCGGTGTCTAATTACTCAAATGTTTCTGTGTGACAAAGCTCGTGCTTCACATGACGTTTTCCCACAGCACTTGGTATGCTACTTGGCAAACAGCAGGCATTCAATGAATACTTGTGATTTGATAAGCAGTAGGGTCAGTTCTGGGTAAAGGTGTAAAGCAAGGTTTGACTTAGGCTCCTCCTCCTCCCTTTGGCTGCTTCAGCTACAGAAAGGGCTATGGACTATAATTCTCCTCTGAGTTGGTCATTTTCTCCTTTGTAGATACGTCCCATGTGTTTCCTGATTTTTCTTAAGCTTTCCAGATCATTCTGCATGTGCTATATGTTTCATTATCTTGTTGAGTAATTAGCTAGGATAGTTGCTTTTTGCCACTAGATTTTACAGTTGTTTCACATGCCTTGTAAATTATTTTTTTGTATTTCCTGTCACACTGAAGATAGCCTATGTATACATAGTAGATGATAAATAGATATTTGTTGTAGAAATAGATGAATACATGTTGTATTTTTTGTATCTTGGAGTTGTCCCTATAATATTCTTCAGGAAAAAATACGAAATCTCCAAACTGTAAGGTCAGTGGATAATAGGGGATGGTCATGTGGGGAACTCAGGCCCTCCCAGAAACTTAGGCTAGGACCGCCCACAACCAAGTGTGCCAAAAGAAACTTCCCAGGAGCCCTTTGGAAAAGAGTGACACCTCCGTCAGCCAGTGAGGTTTCACTACATCATATTAGCTCGCCCACACTAGGGACCCTTTAAATATCCCTCATGCAGTTTAATCCTTGCGACTTCCTTGGCCTCCATATTTTTTCGGGGCCAGGGAACCTCGTGGGGCGGAATGCATGCTCTGTACTCAATAAAGCCTTTTATTATTCCACACTTCGTGGCTCCAGCCCCTCCCTTCCTTCGCGGAGGGGAAAATACCTTACACAAACTATTCATATAACATTTGTATTTTTTGTGTCTTGGAGTTGTCCCTGTAATATCTTCAGGAAAAAATATGAAATCTCCAAACTATTCATATAACATTAGTCAAGGGGAGTTGCTGAGTTTTTTGAGTATAGAAATACTTTGGTATTAACTCAGAATAATAAAAATGAAACCTTCTGCCTTTCTTCTTTCTTTTGGCCCACTTGGCCAATTTATTTATTTATTTGTTTGTTTATTCACCTATTTATTTATTTGTATTTTAAAATAATTTTATATTTTTCAATTATAGTTGACATACAATATTTTATTAGTTTCAGGTGTTCAACATAGTGATTAGACATTTATGTAACTTATAAAGAGGTCACCCACCTGACATCATACATTATTTCAATAGTATTTCCTATATCCCTTATGCTATACTTTTACAGCCCTGTGACTGTTTTTATAACTGGCAATTTGCATATATTACTCCCTTCCCCTTTTTCACCCATCTGCCAATACCCTGCCATTTGGCAACCGTCAGTTTGTTCTCTGTATGTATGAGATTGTTTTGTTTATTCATTTACTTTTTTAGATTTTACAAATAAGTTAAATCATACAACATTTATCTTTCTCTGTCTGACTTATTTCGTTAGCATAATAACTTAAGGTTCATCCATGTTGTCCCAGATGGCAGGATTTCACTCTTTTTACAGCTAAATAATATTCCATTGTACCACATCTTCTTTATCCAATCATCCATCGATGGATACTTAGCTTGCATCCATATCTTAACTATTATAAATAATGTTGTATTGTTGGCCCTGCCTGGTTGGCTCATTGGTAAAGCATTGGCCCAGCGTGTGGAAGTCCAGAGTTCGATTCCTGGGCAGGGCACAGAGAAGTGCCTATCTGCTTTTAAACCTTCCCCTTCTCCTTTCTCTCTTTCTCTCTCTCTTCCCCTCCTGCAGCCAGGCTCCATTGGAGCAAAGTTGGCCCCCGGCGCTGAGGATGGCTCCATGGCTTCCACCTCAGGTGCTAGAATGTTTCCAGTTGCAATGGAGCAACACCCCAAATGGGCAGAGCATCAGCCCCTAGAAGGCATGCCAGGTGGATCCCAGTCAGGTGCATGTGGGAGTCTATCTCTCTGCCTCCCTTCTTCTCACTTCAGAAGAATACAATAAACAAACAAACAAACAAATAATATTGCATTGAACATAGGGATGCCTATGTTTTTTTTATTATTATTATATTATTATTTTTATCAAAGGAGAGGCAGGGAGGCTGAGAGACAGACTCCCTCATGCGCCCCAACTAGGATCCACCTGGCAACCCCTATCTGGGGCCTAATGGGTCTGCCCATTTTAGGTCATTGCTCTGTTGCTTGGGCCAACTTGCTCTAACCAATCAAGCCATGGATGCAGGAGAGGAAGAGAAAAAAAGAGAAGAAAGAGGGGTAAGGTGTTGAGAAGTATATGGTCACTTCTCCTGTGTGCCCTGACCTGGAACCAAGGACATCCATACCCTGGGCTGATGCTCTACCACTGAACCAACTGGCCAGGGCCTAGCCTTTGTTTTGAAGTCTATTCTGTCTGATATAAATATTACCAACCCAGCTTTTTTACATTTTTATTTTAATAAATATCTTATTCTATCCCTTTACTTTAATTTGTGTGTGTCTTTTGATTTAAAGTGGGTCTCTTGTAGGCAGCATAGGTAAGAGTCTCGTTCATTCTTATTCATACAGCCATGCTATGTCTTTTGATTGGAACATTTAAGTTATTTACATTTATATTTAAAGTAATTATTGATAGGTATACAGTTACTGCCATCTTTTTTTTTCTTTTTTTTTTTGTATTTTTTTTTAAGTTGGAAACAGGGAGGCAATCAGACAGACTCCCGCATGCGCCTGACCAGGATCCACCCAGCATGCCCACCAGGGGGCGATGCTCTGCCCATCTGGGGTGTCGCTCTGCCGCAATCAGAGCCATTCTAGCGCCTGAGGCAGAGGCCACAGAGCCATCCTAAGTGCCCAGGCCAACTTTGCTCCAATGGAGCCTTGGCTGCTGGAGGGGAAGAGAGAGACAGAGAGGAAGGAGAGGGGGAGGGGGGAGAAGCAGATGGGCGCTTCTCCTGTGTGCCCTGGCCGGGAATCGAACCCAGGACTTCCGCACGCCAGGCCAACGCTCTACCACTGAGCCAACCGGCCAGGGCCACTGCCATCTTATTCATATTTTTGGTCTCTTCCTCTTTCTTGTCCTTTTAACATTTCTGGTAGTACTGGTTTGGTGGTGATGGACTTCTTTAGCTTTCTCTTATCTAGGAAGCAATTTATCTGTCCTTTGATTCTAAATGATAGCCTTGCTGGGCAGAGCCTTGCTTGTAGGTCCTTGCTTATCATCACTTTGAACATTTCATGCCAATCCCTTCTGGCCTGCAAAGTTTCTGTTGAGAAATCAGCTGATAGCCTTACGGGAGCTTTCTTGAAGGTAACTAATTACTTTTCTCTTGCTTCTTTTAAGATTCTCTTTGTTTTTATTGTTTGACATTTTAATTATGACGTGTCTTAGTGTGGGTGAGTTCATCTTATTTGGGATTCTCTATGCTTTCTGGGCTTGTGTATCTATTTCCTTCAGGTTAGAGAAGTTTTCCATTGTTATTTCTTCAAAGAGTTTTTCAATTCCTGGCTTTCTTCCTTCTGGTACCCCTATAATGCAAATGTTGGTGTGCTTGATGTTGTTCCAGATGTCCCCTACATTATCCTCACTTCTAAAATATTCTTTCTTCTTTTTGCTCTTCTGATTGGTACCTTGTCTTCCAAATCACTGTTTCAGTTCTCTCCATCATCTATTCTACTATTAATTCCCTCTAAGATATTCTTCATTTCAGTTATTGTATTCTTTTTTTCTGACCAGTCCTTTTTTTATATTTTCTATCTCCATTTTTATGTTGCCTATCCCTTTGTTAAAGTTCTCACTAAGTTCATCTACTTTGCCCTTAAGTTCATTGAGCATCTGTATAACCAGTGTTTTGAACTTTGATCTGGTAAATTGTCTCCATTTTGTCTGTCCTTTTTTCTAAAGGTTTGTTCTATTCTTTCATTTAGGATGTGTTTGTCTCCTCATTTTGGCTGTCTCCCTGTTTTTGTTGCTGTATTTCCTGGTCTTGGTAGAGTGGCACTTGGCAAATTTAGATGTTCCTTTCAAGGTGCAATTTAAATCTCTATAGCATTATGCAGAACTAATGGTTCTTTCTCCATACCCTAAGCACTTTATATATTTCTAGTTAGTGTGACCATATAATTTACCATCCAAACCTGGACATATTGAGAATGAGAGGGGCCACAAATAACCATTAAGCCAGGACAAGAGGTGTTCCTGATAGAACCGGGAAGTATGGTCATACTACTTTGAATGTAATTATTTATTAACAATATGTTTCTTGTCATTCAACTGTAAAGCTATTCTATATTTGGGCCTTATTTCTCTTAGTTTCCTTCGTTGCATAGAATTGTGCCTAGTACATAGTGGTGGTAGAAGAAATGTTAGTGCCACTTTAAAAATATTCAGTTAATTGCATATCATACTATCTTTTTTTATATATATACATTTTTTTTTATTATAGAGAGGAGAGAGAGAGAGAGAGAGAGAGAGAAGGGGGGAGGAGCAGGAAGCATCAACTCCCATATGTGCCTTGACTAGGCAAGCCCAGGGCTTTGAACTGGCAACCTCAGCGTTTCCAGGTTGACGCTTTATCCACTGCGCCACCACAGGTCAGGCTATCATACTATCTTGATGTAGAACTGAAATCATCCCATTTGTGGCCTATTATGAGCCATTTTCTCAGTATTACAAATACGGGCAATGAGCATAATTATATGCTTATGTAATGATAATAGCTAGTATTTGCCAGCACTTACCATGTGCCAGGCCCAGAAATAAGAACTTTGCTTGAGTTGTCTCATTGATTTCTCCTAACAATTCTTGGAGAAAAGTACTATTATGGTCTCATTAAATTAGAAGAAAAGACAGGTTTAGAAACATTAAAACTTTGCTCAGGATCACTCAGCTAATTATCCAGTAGAGTTTGAACTCCAGACTCTGACTCCATATACCATCTCTCCTATATGTGACAAATAGCTGATAACAAATTTTATAAAGTAGTTTTAAAAAGTTTAATAGCATACACTTAGGAAAAAATTCATTTGCTTTAAAATTTCTGAAGGAAAATTTTTTTAAGTAAAAGATGGGAAAATCAGACTATGTGGCAGCTACATGAACTCAAGAGTAGTGACAGCAGTTGGTTAGATCCACACACTGCTTATTGTTGTCCTTGGTGTTAATGTTTCATTATTTGTTACAATACAAATATGCCATGATATTTTTGTTGAGATAATTTTGTTTTTGGACTGGTAAGTATGCAAAACAGTTTCTATTGTACTGTAACAGTTGCCATTTAGTTTTAGTAGTATTTTCAGTATATATTTTATGAAGTGTCTCTTCTTTTTTTAAAAATTTTATTTATTAATTTTTTTAGAGAGAGGAGAGAGAAAGAGAGAGAAGGGAGGAGAGGAGCAGGAAGTACTAAGTCATAGTTGCTTCTCATACGTGCCTTGACCAGGAAAGCCTGGGGTTTTTTTTTTTGTTGGTTTTTTTTTTGTATTTTTCTGAAGCTGGAAACGGGGAGGCAGTCAGACAGACTCCCGCATGCGCCCGACCGGGATCCACCCGGCATGCCCACCAGGGGGCAATGCTCTGCCCATCTGGGGCATTGCTCTGTTGCAACCAGGGCCATTCTAGCGCCTGAGGCAGAGGCCATGGAGCCATCCTCAGCTTCCGGGCCAACCTTGCTCTGATGGAGCCCTGGCTGCAGGAGGGGAAGAGAGAGACAGAGAGGAAGGAGAGGGGGAGGGGTGGAGAAGCAGATGGGTGCTTCTCCTGTGTGCCCTGGCCGGGAATCGAACCCAGGACTCCTGCATGCCAGGCCGATGCTCTACCACTGAGCCAACCGGCCAGGGAAGCCTGAGGTTTTGAACAGGCGACCTCATTATTCCTGGTTGATGCTTTATCCACTGTGCCACCACAGGTCAGACAAAGTGTCCACTTTCTGTGTAGGTATTCAATCACATATATGTTATAAAAAATATGAAAAATCTGAAAATAAATGTTTACATAATGAATATTAATGTTTATGAATAAATGATAGGAAATATTACTACTTTAGGCATTCACATAAGATGACTGCATTTGTAATTTAAAGGAAGGATTACAAACACATATATCAGGTTCAGAATTTTCTGTTTTGTTTGTCCTAGGAAATTTTTACAATATGCCTTTGAGTTTTACACCAGAAGGTTTCCTCTAGTTCATCACATTATTTCTATTCAGTGAAATAGAATACCAGGATATCATTGATTAGAAAAACTGCATTAAAAATCAAGTTATCACTGTACTCAGGATAACTAGAAATCAAAATGCTTATGTTATGATGTAGATAAGGCTGTTATGGTAAACTGATAGAAATTGAAACCAAGAGAAAATTTAAAATAAAAAAAAATTGGTCATTTTTTTGTGTGTCACAGAGACAGAAGAGACAGAGAGAGGGAAAGACAGACTGGAAAGGAGAAATATGCGAAGCATCAGTTCTTCACTGTGGTTCTTTAGTTGTTCATTGATTGCTTTCTCATATGTGCCTTGATGGGGTGGGGGGCTACTGCAGAGTGAGTGACTCCTTGCTCAAGCCAGCAACCTTGGGCTTCAAGCCAGCGACCTTTGGGCTCAAGCCAGCAACCACGGGGTCATGTCTATGACCCCACGCTCAAGACAGCGACATTGTGCTCAAGCTGATGAGCCCGTGCTCAAGCCAGCAACCTTGGGTTTTCAAACCTGGGTCCTCTGTGTCCCAGTCTGATGCTCTATCCACTGCGCCACTGACTGGTCAGACTGGTCATTTTATTTGTTGCTTTGAACTTTTTATTATCTTGAGGGACTTAAATTTTTTTTTCATTTACTCTAGGCCAGTGGTTGGAAAACTGCAGATCGCGAGCCACATGCGGCTCTTTAGCCCCTTGAATGTGGCTCTTCCACAAAATACTACATGTGGGCCCGTAGGTATGCGCGGGGGTGTTGGTCTGTCGGGGCCACGGGAGAAGCAGGAGGGGGGGCGGGAGGCACTCACGATTCACCTACCAGTTGAGTGAGCCAGTCAGTCAGCAGTCTCATTGTGTGTGGAGTGAAAGAAGATGTAGTGTCGAGGATTGAGAAAGCTATGTTGAGATGGTTTGGACATATAGAGAGGATGAACGAAAGGAGATAGACGAAACAAATATACGAGTGTGGATGGGAGAGTTGGAAGGGGTCGACCTCAGCAAACGTACCTCAATCAGATTGAGGACGTTTTTAGCAAAGGCCAGTTTAGGAGTACCCTAATTAAGTTAATAACAATGTACCTACCTATATAGTTTAAGTTTAAAAAATTTGGCTCTCAAAAGAAATTTCAACCGTTGTACTGTTGATATTTGGCTCTGTTGACTAGTGAGTTTGCCAACCACTACTCTAGGCACTTGGCATATATTAGCTGAACAAAACCAAAAAAAATCTCTCTCTTGGGGAAGACAGACATTAAATGATAAACATACAAAATTTTTAACAGAAGACTTGCAAGGTTAGAAGAGTCATAGGACGAAAAGAAAAGGCAAGGATTGAGAGTTGGGGTTTGGACACTTGCAATTTTCTACAGGGTGGTCAGGCTGAGCATTGCTGTTAAGGTGAGGTATGTGCAGAGTTAAAAGAGGTGAAGGTGGACATTAAAGAAGAAGGTTTTGGCAGAGGAATGGTTCTGGCAAAGGCCCTAAGTAGCAGTCTGTCTGCAGTATTCCAGCAACAATAAGTGGTTGGAGCTGAAGTCAGAAAGAAAGGGAAAAGGCAAAGCCAAGGGCTTAGTAAGTCACTGTAAAGACCCTAGCTTTTTCAAGGAATGAAATAGCCATTGGAGGATTTTGAATAGATGAGGCAGGAGCTGACTTTTCTTGTACAAGGATATTCTCCTTGTTGTTTTTACAACAGACTGATTTAATGATGGGCAGGGAGACCATTTAGTAGGCTATTGAAAGCCAGAGAAGATGGAAGTAATACAAGGTGAAAAGCGGTTTCACCTGATTCTCATTTATAGTATTTTTAAGGTGCAACCAACAACAAGTTTGCTTGACAGACTGGAGGTGAAAATGAGAGAACTAGAGGAGCCAGGAATGATTGCAGCTTTTTCCACCTGAGCAACTAGCCAAGACTCTAGCATGGTCTTAAGTTGCTTTTTGTGCAAGGGAGAACTCTAAACTTAGAGGAAAGAGAAACTACCTGACCTGTGGCGGTGCAGTGGATAAAGCGTCCACCTGGAACGCTGAGGTCACTGGTTCAAATTTCCGGGCTTGCCAGGTTAAGGCATGGAAACGAAGCAAGTACTATGAGTGGAGGTTTCCTGCTTCTCCCCCCTTTCTCACTCCCACTCTCTTTCTCTCTCTCCAAAACTCAATAAAGTCTTGAGAGAGAGAGAGAAAGAACACTAACGTTGCACTAACATAACCAATCAAGATGGGGAAGATGTACATTACTACATTACAAGTATTGTCAAGTGCTGGATGCTAAAGAGGGGCCCACCTGTGTGTTTCCGATTTCGGGGGTATATGAAATGCACAGGTAAAGGAGTCTCAGAGATCCAGAAAACAACTAGTTTCACATATTTCAAACGCCAGGTGGATGGATGGTCTTGGCTGAAGGCCAGTTAATGACGGAGTCAACGACTCTGCTGTTACATGAAAAAAAAAAAAAAAAGCAGTTGTCTGATCATATCAGGCATCTCTCAATCGCCACCAAGTGACAGACAACCAGCCATAAAGCTCAGCACCAGCCTCGATCGCCAGGGAGCCTGCGGCTCCTCTTCAAGGGTAGTGACGGACCCTCCGCGCGGTTCGAAGAGGGGCGCGAGCCGCCGCCGCCGCCCGCCGGAGGGTGGGGAGGGCACTCCCGCGCGCTCCCAGCCAGCCGCGGTCACTATCTTCTGGTACTTTCCCGTGAGCGCTCCAACCCGCGGGGTCACACTCCGCTGGCCTAGAAGGGGGTTTCCTAGCCTGCGCTGTTCGGACCTGCGGCGAGTGCCGGCAGAGTCCAAGCCCCGGGCCCGCAGGGGTCGGGACCGGCGGGTAGGGAGCGGGGCTAGTGCGGCGGCGCTGCGCGGCTCCCGGAGCGCGCCCGCCTCTCGCCCCGCCCTCGCCCCGCCCGTGCGCGAGCCTGAGCGGGGTGGGCTGGGCCAGGAAGCGGCGAGCGCGACGGGGAGCGCAGCTGCGGGCGTGGGGGCGGTAGGAGCCGCGGAGCCGGCGGGGATAGCGGCTGCGGCTGGAGCGGGCAGCCGAGACAAAGAAGACGGTGAGTGCGGCGCCTTCTCCGGTTGCCCTCCGACCCCTACTCCTCGCGGTCGCGGCCCGCTGGGCTGGGACCCGAAGCCCCGAATCCCTGCCGCCGAGGGCCCCGGGGGGAGCGCGGCCCGGCCCTGCCTCCCGCGCGCTGCGGGCTGCGAGCTGAGCCTGCGGCTCCGTTTTCGGGTCTGGGTGAGACCCTGGGCGCGGACCTGCCTCTGCGTTTCTTCCGTTGCCTGTGAGGAATGGTTCTGTGCCCAGTTCAGAATCCACGGCCGGCAGGCGGCTGAGGGAGCCAGCGCCGCCGCTGCGAGAGGCAGAGGGAGACTCCCTCCCCCAACTTCGTGGGTCTGGAAGTGGGAGGGCGGCGTGGGCCTGGGTCCTCCAGGTGAGGGCTGGGCGCGGCGGGGCGAGGCGGGCACCTCTCGCCCGGTCCCCGACGCTCGCCACGGCGTCTGGCGCGTTCCGCCCGCGGTCTCGCGGCGGTTCTGCTGGCCCGGGGCGCCGCGACCCCTCCCCAGAAGAGCTTGGGCTACTCGTACAGGTTGTTTTACCCGCATTTGCTGCCGTAGTTGTGATTTCTGGTAACGGGTGTGGTAGGTAGCGGTTCGCTAATGCCGCTGTAGTAACTGAAAAGGGGTCTCAGTGGGCTGACTCACCGTGTGCACGAAACATCGTTGGGATTCCTCCTTAGCTATTATTTTAAATGATAAGCTTTTGTAGGGGAATTTGATGCTAATGGTCGTTTTCCAGAATTTACGCGTTTTGTTAAAGTGCTTGGCAAAGAGTAGATGCCGAATAAAATATGTAAATGGATGAATCTTGAAAAATCAGACAAAGCTGATCTTAGATAAAGTTTAGGTACATACTCTTTTGATTCTAAGGGGAAAAAAAATCTCAAGTAAAACGTAGTTTCTTTGCTTGTTTTTTATTTTTACCCAACATATACATACTGTTGATGAGTAATCAGTTATTATTGACCAATATATTACGGACGTAGAAAATATTTAAAACGTGGAATTTTTCATCTTGAGGAAAGTTGGTAGACATTTTAAGTTTCCTAAAAATAAGCCTTATTTTTAATTTTCTTTAAAGAGAATGGAGAAGATCAAAGGTGCTTGCATTTTTTTTTTTTTTTGAGAACCAACTTTCAATTTCATTATGAATAAAGAATTTCATGTGCTCTTAAGGGACCGTGGTATGATCTCGTATTGCTTTTTGAACAATGGAGAACTCTAAATTTAGTGTAGGGGGAACTAATGTTGCAATAATATAATTAAACCTCACCATTTACTCAACAGATACTCATTAAGCGCTTATTATATACTCACACCAATGTTGGAGGCTGAGTTTTAGGGGCAAACAAAGCCCACAATTGTTTTTTTGAACTTGAGTGTATAGTTTTTTCCTTGTTATCGATGTTGCAAGTGAGCACTGTCTTGTATCCCAGTGCCTACTTGAAGTTGGAAAGATGGCAAGGAAAGCTGCAGGAAGTGTAAACAGACTGTTAAAAGGTAACTATGGGGCTGAGGTAATTGGGTTACATTTTCATATTGTCAGTTTAGTAATCTCTTGACAATTTAAAATAAAAGGTGAAAAAGTTTTAACAAACTAATATTTTTGTTCTCTCTCCCATTTTAGATGATTTTGGTATAGTGTGTTTGTTGCAGGTCTGGTTCTGTTTTCTGTAAATAATCTTTGCTGTGGAACATTTTCTATTTTTAAAAATATCCAAGGAGAAACAGTAGATTTTTTTAAAATAAGAAGTGTTTTTGTTTTTAATTTAATTTTTTTTTTTTTTTGTATTTTTCTGAAGCTGGAAACGGGGAGAGACAGTCAGACAGACTCCCGCATGCGCCCGACTGGGATCCACCCAGCACGCCCACCAGGGGGCTATGCTCTGCTCACCAGGGGTCGATGCTCTGCCCCTCTGGGGCTTCGCTCTGTTGCGACCAGAGCCACTCCAGCGCCTGGGGCAGAGGCCAAGGAGCCATCCCCAGCGCCCGGGCCATCTTTGCTCCAATGGAACTTTGGCTGCAGGAGGGAAGAGAGAGACAGAGAGGAAGGAGAGGGGGAGGGGTGGAGAAGCAGATGGGCGCTTCTCTTGTGTGCCCTGGCCGGAATTGAACCCGGGACTTCTGCACGCCGGGCCGACGCTCTACCACTGAGCAAACCGGCCAGGGCCAAATAAGAAATGTTTTTAAATAAAGCACCTTTTCAGAAATTTTATTTTGACTTTATTCACCATGTACAAGTAATATAGCATTGACTTGATAGTGCTAAACAGGGAAGGATTTAGTAATTTGTGGTTCCATATTTGAAGTCTCCCTAGTATTACAAGTGTGATAAAAAGAAGATGGGACTTGCAGTATTGTGTTTATTAATTCTGAACATACATGATTTAAAAAAAAATAATTATTTGGCCTCTTCAGAAGTCCAAATTAATGTGCTCCAAAGTTAGTCCTAATCATGACAAAATAATGTAGATTAATAATTTTTTTACAGATAGCTTTTGAATTTAAAATGTATCCTTTTGACTTACCAATGTTTATAAGGTAGTGTGTACATTCAAGTAGAACTTTCAGATCTTTAGACTTTTAGCTTTTTATAGTTCCTAGGAATAATAATAATAATAATAAGGGAAGAAATACCTCAATTTTTAGTAGTAGAGAGTTGTGATAGCTTTTCTTTAAACGTACATTTTTTATAGAGTTATTTGACAATATACTTCTGATAGTCTGGTGTTGATGAGAGATCTCACAATAAGTGATAATTGTGATGATGAAGAACAGTATCTCTCTTTAAAAAATCATGAAAATTAGGCCCTGGCCGGTTGGCTCAGCAGTAGAGCGTCGGCCTGGCGTGTGGGGGATCCGGATTCGATTCTAGGCCAGGGCACATAGGAGAAGAGCCCATTTGATTCTCCACCCCCACCCCCTCCTCCCCCTCCTTCCTCTCTGTCTCTCTCTTCCCCTCCTGCAGCCAAGGCTCCATTGGAGCAAAGATGGCCTGGGCGCTGGGGATGGCTCCTTGGCCTCTGCCCCAGGCGCTAGAGTGGCTCTGGTCACGGCAGAGTGACGCCCCGGAGGGGCAGAGCATCGCTCCTGGTGGGCGTGCCAGGTGGATCCCGGTCGGGCGCATGCGGGAGTCTGTCTGACTGTCTCTCCCCGTTTCCAGCTTCAGAAAAATCAAAAAAAAAAAAAAAAAAAAAAAAAAAAAATCATGAAAATTAAGCCCTGGCCGGTTACCTCGGCTGGTTGGAGCATTGTCCCTGTGCATGGAGGTTGTTGGTTTAATTCCCCATTATGGCACATACAGGAGCAGCTCGGTCTTCCTGTCTCTCTCTCTCTCTATCCTTGCCGCTCCGAAATATGTATACATAAAATAAAAAGAACAATATAAGCAAGCTGTGATACAGTGAATAAAAAATACTTGACATATTTTATTTGGATAAGAACTTCATTAGAGTTCTTGACAGTCAACAGCATTGGCACATGCTAAAATAGTTTTTCCAAGATGCTAGAACCCATGATGACTAATTTTTTGTATCTTGAAAAAAATACTGAAAGTGTTTTCACAGTATTCCTACCTTGGAATAGTTCATAATGTTTTGAAGCTAAATAAATTTTAGGACCCTCCTATTTTTTAATTGTTTGAATATTTGAAATGTTGGTTCTTCATCAGGGTGTGTGTATATTTGGGGGAGAGGGGCTCCTTTTTGTAAGGCCCTTTAGAACAATGTAGAAAGTGTTTCTTTTATCAGGTGTGATCAATAAAGTGGTTAAGTGATGCTGATGGGGCACATTGCAGCTGTGCCCTTATTTGCCTGTATAGATTGTGAGAGAGCATCAGTTAGCATTTATAGAAAACATTTCCAAGTGCTCTATAACTCACTTCTCACATTTATTCTCTAATATAGATAGCTATTGCCTTTTTTTTTTTTTTTTATCCAGAAAGTGTATAGGTTTCTCATCTGTTTTCGGATGAGTCAGTAACTTTGTTAAGGCTTTGTAGGATTTTTCTCACAATTACAAATGCATATTGATTTTGATCTGTTACAATGTTCTTTATATATATATATACATACATATATATAGTTGAGATTTTATTCATTTTAGAGAGAGGAGAGAGAGAGAGAGAGAAGGGGGGGGAAGAGCAGGAAGCATCAACTCCTGTATATGCCTTGACCAGGCAAGCCCAGGGTTTCCAACAGTGACCTCAGTGTTGTAGGTCGGTGCTTTTATTGTTCCAATGTTCTTAATGTCAGTTCTCATGAAAGAAATATTTTAACATTTTTTTGAATGTTGAGTTTCAGTAATGTTTTAGATCTCTCTCAGAGGGGGCATTATGGGTTATGTGCATTCTTGAGAGAAACTGCATGAAACGTGCTTATCTTTAATACTTACTAGTGAGCTGAGGACATTTATTCTGATTTTTCCATATTACTTGGGACAACTTGGAATTTGACTTATTAATAATTAACTTTATGTGTCCTGCTTCCTCAGTTCAAAGCTTAAGTATACTTGAACCGTTCTTTAATACTGTACTAGCAAATAATGAGCAGGGTAGGATTTAGCTGAAACTGCCATGGGGTCCTATCCAAAGGGACCTGGAAGCCAAAGACTTGGTAATAAATTGTCTTTATCCTGACTCTAAAATATTTGTAAGTGTATTTTAGTCAAAATGGATTATGGTAAAACAAACTCCCTGTTTTTCCTAGAAAACATTAGATAGCTCCATGTTAAACTTAGGTGACTTTGAAAATGACCAAATGATGAGACTATTTCTGTTTTGTGGTTTACCCTCTTAGAAATTCATGTTAAGGTTTCTTATGTCTTTATGATTGAATATTTGTAAGCATCTGTACTAAAACAAAACCCACTTTTATTTAATTTAATCTATTATCACATTTTGTTTAATAAAGCAAAAATGAATTTATTATATATTCAGCATTGTATATATTTTGTACCTGGTATGTAGTGGGAACGCCTGGATATTTGAGGAAGTGGTGTGTTGTTCAATTGACTGGACTTGATACAAGTTTAGGCAGTTAATGACTTTCTCTCACCATATTTTGGAACCCTCCCTGTAGATTAAATCTTTCCTCAAGCTCTTAGCAAGATTAGATAGCCTTTCTAGTTATTTTTATTTTATTTATTTATTTAATTAATTTTTACAGAGACAGAGAGAGAGTCAAAGAGAGGGATAGATAGGGACAGACAGACAGGAACAGGGAGAGATGAGAAGCATCAGTCATCAGGAGTCGGGAACCTATGGCTTGGGAGCCAGATGTGGCTCTTTTGATGGCTGCATCTGGCTCACAGACAAATCTTTAATTAAAAAAATAACGTTAAAAATATAAAACATTCTCATGTATTACAATCCATTCATTTCCTACTGCTCATGTTCATGGTTGTGGATGGCTGGAGCTAATCACAGCTGTCCTCCGGGACAACATGAAATTTTTATTGGATAAAGCCTAATGTACATGGGTCGTTGTATGGCTCTCACGGAATTACATTTAAAAATATGTGGCATTTATGGCTCTCTCAGCCAAAAAGGTTCCCGACCCCTGCCTTAGTTGTTCATTGATTGCTTTCTCATATGTGCCAGTGACCTTGGGTCCAAGCTGGTGAGCTTTGATCAAACCAGATAAGCCCGCGTTCAAGCTGGCGACCTCAGGGTCTCGAACCTGGGTTCTCTGCATCCCAGTCTGATGCTCTATCCACTGCACCACCGCCTGGTCAGGCTCTAATTACTTTTAGGTAATAAAAAGTGTTCTGATTGCTTGTCAATATTAGCCTTATTTTAGTCCTTAGAAGATACAGTTCAGTATAATAATAAGTGTTCAAATTCTTACACAATTTAGAACTTTTCTTTCCTAGCTCAGAACTGATTCAGGCCTAGGAAGTCTGCTTTGGAGGAAGATTCTTAGGCTTCTCTTTTTTTGTTGTTCTTTGCTCCTCCACTTCAGTATGCCATCCTTACCTGTCTAGGGTCCAGCTCAGTGGGGAAAGGTATGGTTTTAACATGGCTCATGCTGTTGTAATCTGGCATGGGTGCCTTCAGTTGGTCAGGTGTTCAAAGCTGACTCTTTTCCCAGGAGTACTGGAAATGGTTTTCTTGGGGACTCAATGTCTAGAAACCTCTAGCACCAATTCCTGTGAAATCATTGTTCTGTTCCAGTCCAGCCTTCTAGTTTTCCTCCTCTGCAGGCTTACTCAGGGAGGGGTTTTGCTTTAGTCCTTAAGGTAGTTCTTGAGCATTTTAACCAGACCTGGCTGTACTTCATTAAGGTTGTTTAATACTACGTGGTTCAAATGTTTTACCAGGGCCTCATCTCTCATCTCATCTGATTTTCTAGCTCATTCTGTCCAGTACCCTCACTGGAATAGTACTTCTGTGTCTGGGGCTATGATTCATTGCTGCTACCACCTTTTTGTTGTCCCATAGTCCACTGTTATGATTTCTCCATGCACACACCCTCAGTTCCCTGGCTGTGCTTCTCCTTCCATTGTAGTCTTCTGGAAACCTTCAGTTCACCGTCTAGTCTGGCCTGCACCTGGCACAGTGTGCCTTGAGACCATGCTGACCTGGTCTCCTTTTAAATTCATGACACTGACTTCAGGAGGGCCTTTTCTGCTGCCCATGGTCACTCTCCCACTCCCCTGAATGACTGCTTTACACCTCTCTCCTCAGCACTACTTTTCTCTTCTTCATTTTTAGCTGGTGTCCATGTTTCCTGTGTATTAAAAATGAAAGCAATCAGAAGAAAACCTTTGCATGTCTCCTTGCACCTGCACACATACTCTGCATTTCCTTTTGTGCTGTGACCATTGCCTTCGCTCTTACCCTTGATTCTTAAGTTTCCTTTTCTTGGCAGGGACTTTGCATTGCTTTAGTGTTTCCCACCTCACCTGCCTGCTAGCCAGCCAGTGTGTGACATCATCAGTGTTTCCCATTTCTACTGAAATATTTTATATGCTGAACTATTGCCCATCTTTAAAAACAACAACGAAAATCTCCCTAACACCACATCTTTCTTCAGCCTCCTCTCTCTAAAAGAATGATTTTAATCCCCAGTACTCCCAGTCTCTTTTGGATCCCCTACAGTCAAGTTTATTCTTTTCTACTCCACTAGACCTGCTCCTACTGAGATTACTAATGACTTCCTTGGTAATAAATTCCCTAGTCCCCAGTCCTAATCTCACTGAAAGTAGCAGCAACAGCAGAATTTGATGTGGTCGATAATTTCTCTTCTTCAAAACCTTTCTTCTTTGCTTCTGAGGTATTTCGATTATCAGTTTCTTTTGCTGATTCCTTTTTGTTGCCCCAACTTTTAAAACACAAGGCTGTGTCCCAGAGCTCCACCTTTAGACTGCTTCTCTATTTATATGTATTCTGTGAACTCACCCTGTCTATTCTCGAGCTGGAATTATTATATATTTCAAACTAAAAATGTTATTTTTAGTCTGGTTCTCTTTCCCACTTCCAGACTTATATATGTAACTGCCTAGTCAACATTTCCAATTAGCCATCCTGTCAAAACTGAACTACTCATCCTCCTCTCTCCCTCTCCCATCCCAGCATTCCTTCTCCAGTCTTTGTTGTAACGTTAAATGTGGGCTGCATCTTTCACTTGCTCTGGCTGAAATTTCATAGACATTCTCTTCCTATACTCCATATCTAGTTCAGAATAATAAAGCATGAAAGTATGATCTTTATCTACCTTCCACTCTACCTTGAGAATAAATGTAACCACAACTTGCTGTCTTCAGCTGCTGCTGCCCTCCCTTGTCTGTGTTATTTTAGGCATCTCCTTTCTAGTTTCTCTGCTGCTTTTGCTTTTTCCTGTTCTCACACAGAAACCAGGATTATCCTTTTGAAATGAAAGCCCGATTATTTTACTCCTATGTTCAGAACACTTCAGTGGCTTTCCATGTCATTTAGAATAAAAGCCAGACTATAAGAGTGTGGACATGCCTTCTGTCATCTGTCTCTCCTGCCTCTTGCACTACATGTCTTCCTGGTTCCTTCTTCACCTGCTCCTCTCCAGGTACATAGGTTTCTGAAGTTTCTTAAACCTGCCAAACACAGCCTTGTTCTCACATCCTTAGTGGAAGTACTTTGTTTAATACACTGCACAATCTCCAGTATTCATAACAGTGGCTGGCACATGGAGGGTCTCACATCTGCTGACTAAATGGCTCTCCTCTTGTTATTCATGTCTTTGATAACAGCTTATATGTATGTATGTTTCTGTAACTAAAAGTGTTTCACCAAACCATAAATTCTCATAAGAATTAGATAAAGACAAATCTTTATTATATGCGGCTTAAGTGTCTGTTTGTCGCCGATAGCTTATTGGTTGCTTGTGTAACTGTACTATCCAATGGGGTGAAGTTGCCACGGCTGAATGCAAATTGAGCGGGTCAGGGGGAAGGTGAACATTTGTTTGCATTGGCAATCATCTGTTTTACATAAAAACTACGTTTTAACATAATTTCTTTTAAGAATGCCTCCTAGAAAATACAGCACTGAAGAGGCGAGAAAAGGAGCTAAAGCTGCACAAAAACGGCTTTCTCGACAAAAAGAAACCACTGAGCAGAGATAAGACAAGGCTTGCTTCAGTCGCAGAGCAAACGCGTCTTTCTCGGCAAAATGAGACTGATGAGCATAGAGAAACAAGGCTTGCCTCAGTTGCAAGACAAAAAACCTGTCTCGACAAAATGAGTCCCTTGAACAAAAGCAGGAGAGAAATGCAAAAAAAACGACAGAGTAATGCTGACTGAAACGCAAAAAGGATTAAAACATATTTAAATCACCTTTATTTATTGAGCTAGCGGTGGCTCTTAAGAAATGTACCGCCAGTGGTTTCCTTCATTGCACTCTACTTTAAGCAATTAAGCAAGTAGAAGGGGGAAACCCCGTGGGGCACTAAGCAAAGGGGCGTCCTCACCGCCTGCCCTGGGTAATTCAGTTTGAATTAGCAGACACCTTTGCACAAATCATTTTAATTACAATTTATAATATCTAGAACAGCGGTCATTTCGTATGACTGCCGGGCTATCTAGTGTAGATGTAAGAGGATAAGTTTCACATCCATTTTTGTATATGGAAAGTAAAAATACACAAGAAAACTAAGGGTCAGAGGAGGTAGGAAAGGGACAGAGAGAGGCAAGCAAGGTAAACAGAATAAAGAAAACCAAAGTCTGATTTGGAAGTAGGGTGATAACATTCAAAAATAAAATCAGTTCTTGGCTTGTCCCATGTTTTAGGCTGTTTCTGAGTTCTGAGTGCTGCTGATTTACATGGACTTAGTGAGTTGGACTATATTATTTGTATATTTCTTTTATAAGGAATATGGGCTCCATTGAGATTGGGAGCCAAAGCTTAGTTCCTGTTCTATTTCCTTCCCTTCCCTTTTTTTTTTTTTTTGCAAGAGAGAGACAGACAGACAGATGGGAAGGGGGAGAGATGAGAAGCATCAGCTCATTCTTGCGACACTCTAGTTCATTGATTGCTTTTCATGTGTGCCTTGACCAGAGAGGTCAAACTGAGCTAGTGACCCCATGCTCAAGCCAGCGACCTTTGGGCTATGATCCCACACTCAGGCTGGCGACCTGTGCTCAAGCTGGTGACTCAGGGTCTCAAACGTGGAACCTCAATGTCTCAGGTCCAGGCTCTATCCACTGTGCCACTGCCAGTCAGGTGCTGTTCTAGTTCTTAACTAGAAATAGAAAAGCCGTTACTATTACTAAGAAAGTAATTTACCTGACTATATTCTAGCATTTCTTATTTTTTTGGTGAAAAGCTCAAATGGAAGTTTCATTGTTTTTAGGGAGGAATTTTCGGTGTACAAAAATTTGTTAATATGCCTTGTCCTCTCAGTACTGTACTGTTTAACTGTACTGTTTACTCCCCTCCTCAAAAATTGCAGGGGCATTCTTTGTATTTCTCTGGTAAGCGAGCATCTAGCTACATCATTGTATACAATTCTGTGGAGTATAATATTATATGCCTATAAATATTTGTGCTCTTAAGTGAAAAATGCTTGAATATATTTAAGTGTTTTTTTTTAAACTGCAGTTAACTGATACTTAGGTGGGAAATGAGAGTGCAAGGGAAATTAATTAAATGTAAACTCAGCATTTTATTCTGCTGAGACAAGATTTTTTTAAACTTTTTTTTCTAAGCTATAGGTTTCATTTCCTGTTGGTTGATTTTAAAAAAAACCTTTAAATAAATTGTTGAAATAGGTGGTTTAGTAGTTCCTGAATGAATAGATAATTATTTATGTGTAAGCATAAATTTTTCTCTATGAACCAGTATAAACATTTCCCTATTTTTGTTCATTATACAGTAATTTATGACTTGGTTGACTTGTGTTATAGACTTTTCATGTAGCCTTAATGTGGACTTAATTTTCGTGGCCATAGAGGTGTGGATATGTATGTGTTTATATACACATATATAACTTTATATGTTTGTTTATGTATATGTAACTTTTAAGAGATATGTGTATCTTTATCGTTTTTTGGATGCAAATATAATTTAAAGTTGCATATGCTTTCTGTTTTACTTTAGCTCCTAAGCAATATTGATGTTAGATTTATTATTTATTTTTCTTTCACATTAAAATATAAAATTAAAATATAAAAAATTTGCATTAAAAACATCAATTATAATTTTTTAAAAGTTTATACACAGTGTTTAGTCATTTTGGATGAGACACTACTAATGTTTGCCTGTGGTTTTGAATTAATCTATTTTGTAGATTAATTAGGTCATCTTCATTAGAATTTGACATTGACCTACCTGAATTCATGTTAGCATTTCATATTTGAAATACCATTCTTGGATTAATAAAATTTTTATTTCTGAGCTGACGTACAGTCCTACTATTAAGTTTATTTTAGCTATATCCATAATTTGAGACCTACCATACCTACCATGTTTTAACTTTGTAATGTTCTGGATAGATTGTGAAGCAACCAAAATTATCCTTTTGAGGGAAAAGGGAATACAATTAATTGGCTGTGACCTAAGTCTCATAAGGGGTCATTAAAATAATGCATTAAAGTATGTGCATTTATCAAACTACTCTTCCCAATTCACTGAGAATAAAAAAAAACAACCTAGAATCACCCAGAAAATACAAATTCACAGTCTTTCTGATGTGGCCTTGACAACTCTGTGGACTGCCTCTACCTTTGTGCATTACTCCTAGCCACAAGCACCTCAGTTTCTCACACATGCCATGCTTGCTCTTGCCTTATGGTTTTTAGAGACAAGTTGTTTCTGTTCCCTCAGGTCTTTGCAAGTTTGGTCCCTTATCTTTAAGATCTCAGCTTAAATATTACCTCATTTCTTAACCACTCAGTTTAAGATAGCCACTATCACTGTTTTACTTTCTTCGTAGCATTTGTCGGTCCTTGAAATTATGTATTTTTTATTTCTTTGTTGTGTCCCCAAATACGTAGATTATAATAGATCTCCTGTCTTGTTCCCTGCTTTCCACATGACCTGAACAATACTTGGCACCAAATAAGTGTGAAAAAAGTGATGAGTGAATGAAACAAGGTACCAGTCTCATCTAGTATTTCTTGTGAATGAATTTTAGTGTGCTTATTTTATATATATATTTTAAGATACTGATTTTAGAGAGAGGATAGAAAGAAAGACGAGAGCAGAGGTAGCAGGAAGCATCAGCTCTTAATAGTACAGTAGTTGCTTCTTGTTTGTGCCTTGACTGGGCAGCCTGGGGTTTTGAACTGGCGACTGCAGTCCAGGTCGGTGCTTGATCCACTGCACCACAGGCCAGGTGTGTACTGATACATTTAAGTGTAAAAGTGTATTCCTTCTAACCCACGAAAATAGGAAACTGGATCATTCGGACAAAAGCCCGTCAAAGCCTGTTTTGAAAAAATAGAGACAATTGGGGAACTGCTGTGAATCTTAGATCAGAGTATTGAGTGGAACAGGTGGTGTTGGAGCTCATGAGCTGGCTCTGGATCTCCCTGCAACTCTGTGTTCAGTGATATCATATTGGCATCTTGCAGCTGGCCATAGTGGGACTGTTGACAACATGGGAATCAGCAGAAGATATAAATCAGGGCCTTTGTTCCAGAGAGGTGGTTGTTAAATACACTATTAATTAGCAGACCCCTGGGAGGAACCATATGAAATTGTTTCTATAGGCAGAAAATCTTGAATATGGGCAATTTCTTATGGTTTAACGTAGTCGACTTACTTATTTTGGGTTAATGATCATTTCTTCATGGGAGTTGATGAATTATCTCAGTGTTTTCTTTACCTTGTTTTTTCAAAGTTGCAGTCACTTCACATCTGATAATTCTAAAGTCATTTAATGTGTAAAAATCGGCTATTTATATATGTTTGTGTGTTCACTGCTTAACTGTACACTTAATTGTTTAACTAGTTCTTTCCAAAGAAGGCACAGAGGACTTTAAGATGCCTCTGAGGATGTTCTTGACGTTGTTACTGATTGTTAAGTCTATTGAAAGGTGTTCCTTTTCTGGTGAAGAAAGAACTAATTCAATTTGAGTCATATATTATTAGATATATAGATATATCTATATGTACATTTTTTTTTCCTTTTTAAGTGAGAGGAGGGAAGGTAGAGAGATGGATTTCTGCATGTGCTCTGACCAGTACACCCAGCCAAACCCCCACCTGGGGCCGATGCTCAAATCAACTGAGCTATTTTTAGTACCTGAGGTTGACATGCTCAGACCAACCAACCTATCCTCAGTGCCCGGGGCTAACATTCAAACCAGTGGAGCCATTGGATGCTATAGGGAAGAGAGAGAAAAGGGAAAAGGGAGAGGGAGAGAAGCTGATGGTCACTTCTCTGTGTGCCTTGACCAGGAATTAAACCTGAGATGTCTGCATGGCCACGGCGATGCTCTATCCACTGAGCCAACTGGCCAGGGCCAGATAGTTTTTTTCATTTTCAGAGATTTCTTTACATAAATACACCTGAGTTCAGTTCTTTGGTTTTTCCTGGCATTTTTATTTTCTTTTTTTACACATTAATATCCTCTAAGTCAGTGTTTCCCAACCTTTTTTGTGCCATGCCCCACCTTAACCTTTCTAAAATTTTTATGTCCCCCCCTATGTAACATACATAATTTTTAACATTAAAAAATTGATTTGTTCACTTAATAAACATAAATGATAGGTTCTAGGAAGAAATCACTATGAAATTGTTAACAAAACACAGTAAGTAAAATTTCAAAACATATAATGAAAAACAGAAATTTAAATTCCAAATAATTTTAATACAGATTTTTCTATATTAATTTATTATTTTAATTTAGTGTGAGTGATCCTTGCGCTTGATGCTTGCTGCACAGAGATTTTATATTAGGTTCCAATTTGGTTAGCTTTAGTCTCAAGTCTCCACGTTGTGTTATATCCAGCCGATTCTTTTTTTTACCAGTAAATCATTTACAGCACTAAATCCACATTCAGCTAAAAATGAAGATGGAAATGGTAGCAATAGTTTTCTTGCACATTTGATTGAATTTGGGTATTTGATTTCTGTTTCCTCACAAAGCCATGCCATCGCTCCTTTGATATTAAATAAAGCTTTAACTGACTCATCATTTTGCAATTCTGCGAGTTATTCTTGATACTGCATATTTGATATATCAGACAAATCCACTAACATTGGCTGCATCATCCATGTTGGGAAATCAATCTGTTTTAAATCAGAAAATCTTTCTTTTAAATCAGCCGATAGAATATTCAAATGATTGACAATAACAAGTAAAGCGGTATCAGTTACTTCACATTTTTGGAGCCAATGAAACTGTTTAAAGTTTTTGTTGTTAATATGTTTCTGACATAACTCAATATTGGTAATGAAACCAAATATCTTTGCTTTTGCATCGACAAGAGTTTTATTTGTTCCTTGAAGTTGCTTATTTAATATATTTAGTTTTTCAAAGATATCGGCTAAATAACTCACAAATGCTTTACCATCTATTGTTAACAGATACTTCATTTCAGGTTTGTCGCTTAAAAAATCACTAAGAGATTCAAACAGTTCCATAAATCTTTTCAAACAGTTTCCTTTAGATAGCCATCTTACTTCAGTATGAAGTAAAAGTCTCACATGGTCTTCATTTTGTTCTTCACAAAATAGCTTGAAAAGACGCTCACATTTGGCACTAGCTTTAATAGCATTAACACACTTTATTACTGTATGTAATACTTCATTCAGAACAGGCGAGATGTTTTTAGCTACCAAGTTTTCCCTATGAATAACACAATGCACAAGAATCATTTCTGGATTCGCATCTTTCATCAATTTTAAGCAGCCATTTTTCTTGCCCATCATATTGGGAGCACCATCTGCAGCACAAAATGTTCTATTTTTCATTGGTATATCATTGACATCTAAGTAGTTTTTTAGCTTATTATATATATCTTTGGAGGTAGTGGTGCTTTCTAATCTTTTACAGAACAACATTTCTTCAGCAAAATGTCCTTTATCAATATATCTTACGTAAGTTATCAATACTGCCTCACTGTCTCTCAAAGTTGATTCATCCATTTGCAAGGAGAATTTTCTTGTTTTCAGCTTTTCAATAAGTTGTTTTTCAATATCCTCACTCATTTCTTCTATTCTTCTGCTAACAGTATTGTCACTGAGTGGCATAGCTTTTACATCTTTGTCATCTTTTTCAAGAACCGTTTTAAGAAATGCTGATATTGACGGTTTTATTAAATTCTCTCCTATAGTGTGATTTTCTCCAGTTTTAGTAATGAATAAAGAAATTTGATAACTAGCCTCAAGAACATGATTATTAGTTGAAGTATGAGCAGTAAATAGACTTTAATGTTGTTCTTTTTTCAAAATTTTTCTTTAAAGTTTTAAAGTAACTCAAATCTGAATTAATATGAGCACTATGTTTCGCCTTCAAATGCGCCTCAAGACGACCTCGTTTCATTGATTTGTTGGTCAAGCATTGCTGGCATAAAAGACAAAAAGGAATCCGCTCATCGTGAACAGCGGGTATGAACCCAAATTTTAAATATTCCTCAGAATATTGAGGAGTTTTTTTCTTGCTTGCCCCACTCATTTTACTATGGGCTATAAGAAATAAAAATAAGATCAATTAAAAACTAATATTAAAATATATTCAATGTGACATAAACGTATACTAAAAATTCATATTTATTTAAATGTATATAACACATTTACTACACTACCACCGCAAATCAAAAGGTATCTATATTTTTTCCACTTGACAAAATTTTCTGGAAAGTTATGCTTCTAAAATTAAAATTGTCGTGCATGCACTATTATAGCCCCAATAATATTTATAAAATATTAGTGCTTTCTAGCCCCGATGCAAGTACTTAATAAAGAGTTTAATATAGATAAAAATAAAATCAAATACCAATTATATCTATACAATATATATGTATATTTATTAAATCAACGAGATTTAACAACAGTTTTGACTGACACTTATTTCAAATTAACACCAACTGAATGATGTGAAACACTACAGAAGTTGCAATGGGCCAGTTAGGTGAGAATAACTGCATCGTTTAGCGAGTTTTTAAAACATCCGGGGTTCCCCGTGGCAGACAGCACACTCCGCGGTGAACCCAGGACGAAGTTTACTTGATGACGCCAATCACCCAGTTGATATTTTGGTCTCGTCAAACGAAATTATACTTAATAATTATTTACCGCAACTATTTAAGAATTGCATTTTTTGTTAAATTTGACACCGATATCTAGCATTGCATTTAAATGGCCTGGGGCAAAAGAGTTAAAGTCGTGTCGAGTCCATTTTCAAATTGCCCCCCTTAACTATCGAATTGCCCCCCTGTGGGGCGTGGGCCCCACGTTGGGAAACACCGCTCTAAGTAGTTTACTCTTTCTGATCATTTACTCTGTGCTCTGTGAAGTCTTCTATTAATCATTGTCTCTAAGTCTGAAATGATTTTGACTCTTGAAATTTCAGTAGTTTTCCCTACTGTATTTTCTATGATTGCCTAGACATCCCAGGGTATTGCCCACTTCTACCTCCTCCCGGTTCTATAAAGATATGTACCATTCTCCTATCTGAGGAAATTAATTGTTCAAAAATTGAACTTGATTGGTTCAGGTGATTTCTTTTACTTTTTTTTTTTTTTTTTTGTATTTTTCTGAAGCTGGAAATGGGGAGGCAGTCAGACAGACTCCCGCATGCGCCAGACCGGGATCCACCCGGCACGCCCACCAGGGGGCGATGCTCTGCCCATCCGGGGCATCGCTCTGTCGCGATCAGAGCCACTCTAGCGCCTGGGGCAGAGGCCAAGGAGCCATCCCCAGCGCCCGGGCCATCTTTTGCTCCAATGGAGCCTCAGCTGCGGGAGGGGAAGAGAGAGACAGAGAGGAAGGAGAGGGGGAGGGGTGGAGTAGCAGATGGGTGCCTCTCCTGTGTGCCCTGGCTGGGAATCAAACCCGGGACTTCCGCACACCAGGCCGACGCTCTACCACTGAGCCAACCGGACAGGGCCTCCCTTACATTTTTTAAGCAATATTTGCATTTGTTAACTGAATAAGTATATTTGAACTGATATTGAATTAAAATATAGTACCTAGATTTCTTATGCTTTAACTCCTCTAGTTCTGTCTCTAATGCACAAGGATTGGGTAAAAAATAGCTTGTGTTAAATGCAGAAAATCAGAAAATCACATATGCTAAAGAAAAAAGCATCCATAATCCTACTACCCTAAGATAACCACTGCTAATGTTTTGATGAATGTCCTTCCAGAAAAATCAATAAATAAGTGTTTTTTCACAAAAGATCTTAGCACACATACTACTGTGTAATATCTCATTTTAGCAAATATTGTGATCTTAAGAGCATTGCTTTTTATTACTTTACTTTGAAAGGATCTTACTAGAAAGTGAAAATTTTGTTGGACAGAGGGTAAAGCTGTCAGTAAAGTTGTGATTAAAAACAATGATGTTTATGGAGGGTAGAATGTGGCAAGTCACCTCGAGACAAGAAGTACTTCAGCAGTAATTTTTTCTTAAGAGCGCTTTTACCATTGCACAATAGCCTGATTGTAGTATACCAGCTAAGGAGAACAGTGCATGACTCTGTGTACAGTAGAAATATTTTAATAATAGCTCCAGGGTAAGATAAGGGGTTGTAGACAAGTTTGTATTTTTTGGTCTGCCTCAAGTCATACTGATGCCTTAATATTAAAATAATTTTGTAAGAAAAATGTGTTTTATTGAAGACCTTCATCTATCCAAATTATGACACTTTTATTAGATATTGCCATCCTTTTTCTATGTCAAATGAGTGGAGGTGCTCTTGAAAAAAGAAAATTTTAGTATAAGAGTTCTCATATTTATTTTTATTTCATGAATGTGTAAATTCTTGTGAAAGAGTCCAGACTGCATCCTTTGGAAATCAGTCCCAATCTTGTCAAGTAGTTGTTTGGGTCTTAGAGTTTTTAAAGTTAATCAAGGGTCCTTTAAGGGTTGTATAATTGAAATGACTTTCCTGTTACCACAGTGGAATCCATTAGTAGGGTAGAGTAGATGGCTCATTTCTTGCCTTATTTTGATTGTTCTTGACCTTGTCTTGTGCTGCGTTAATTTACTGTTTGCTCGCAGCCTCTGCAGTCTTTATCTCTTCTGAGTATCTAAAGTTGCCATTTCTCTACCCTGCATTGGTACTTCCTAGATGGTGCAGATATTGCTGAACACATTTCCCATGTGGTAAAGAAGAATAAAAAGCAATGTAGTTGATGTGGCCTTTCTAAGAGATATAGGCAGTTATTGTCCAGAGTGGAGACTGGCAGTCAGTTCCTAAATAAATGTCTCACCTAGTGATTCCTCATGTGATTTTTAGGCAGAGAGGCAGACTCCCCATATGCACCCCGCCCGGATCCACCTTGCAAGCCCCCTACTGAGTGATGCTTTGCCCATCTGGGGCCATTACTCAGCACACCTCACCCAAGGTGAGGCCATTGAGCCATTCTCAGCACCCCAGGCCCCGTTGCTCTAATCAATCAAGCCATGGCTGCTGGTGGGGTAAGAGACAGAGACAAGAGATGGGGGCGGGAGGAGGGGAAGGGGGACTGGGAGAAGCAGATGATCGCTTCTCCTATGTGCCCTGACCAGGAATCAAATCTGGGACTTCCACACACCAGACCAATACTCTACCACAGAGCCAGCTGGCCAGAGCTCCTCATGTGTTGGTAAATGGATATGCATGTGTCTTGTGCCTCTGCTTTTTGGAAGGTAAAGTGAATCTTGATGTAAATTCAAGGAAAGTATTTCGAATTATTTCATATATTTTGCTGTTTTAAAAAATTGATATTAGGCCTGACCTGTGGTGGCGCAGTGGATAAAGCGTTGACCTGGAAATGCTAAGGTCGCCGGTTCGAAACCCTGGGCTTGCCTGGTCAAGGCACATATGGGAGTTGATGCTTCCAGCTCCTCCCCCCTTCTCTCTCTCCTCTTTCTCCCTTTCTGTCTGTCTCTCTCTCTCCTCTCTAAAAATGAATAAATAAAATAAAAAATAAAAAAAGAAAATAGTTATAAAAAATTGATATTAAAAATTTCATTTCAGAGGGAATTTTTAGCCTCCCATTTTTGTATTTATTTTGTGAATAATGGTATTTTCTTTGCAAATGGTACATACACACAAAGGAAGCTTAGAACTTAGTCACACAGTAAGTGGAAGAACTGGTAATCTTTGAATATTTTAGTGAGCTTGGGAAGTAGCAGGAAAAATAGGATCTTTGAAATCAGGCAAACCGCAGTTTGATCTCTCACTTGGCCACATATCTGCTGTACAGCAAGCCCTGACTTTTGGTGATTTTTATTTTCTTTTGAGGTAAGAGGCTTGTTAGGAATAAATGAGGCACACATGAAGCTCTTGGTTTGTAGCAAGTGTTAATAAATGTCTCGTTTTCTTTCTACTCCATATTGTAGGACATTTCACTTGAAAATGAATTTCAGTCAGGAAACTGGAAATATATAAATATATAAGCAGGTGAACTCATATTTGTAATGTCCTTTACTCTGCTTGTCTGATGAGGAGAGTGGCTCTTGAGACTGTTTAATGTATTTTGATGCCAAGACAAGTTTTAAAGCTGAAGTAGAACTAAGGATGAGTTAATTACTACTGACCAGAATGATAAAAAAGTAACTAATTTTTGTGTTTTCTAAGAAATTGAAGCACTTGTGTATAATAAAACAATTGGATATATAAATATGTCTGTTTTAAAGGCTAAGAATTACAAAAGAAAAATATGACTAAAATATGAGGAAAGTGTTCAACTCAAATAAGGCTTCTCTTATCAGATTTAACATTTACTAAGTGGTGCTAATTCACCTGAGTACTCTGAGTCAGGTACTAAATAAATTGCTGGACAGAGTATAAATCCATAGAACCCGTTTGAAAAGCCGTTTGGCATATATCAAAGCGTAGTGAGTAGTATTTCTGCCTTGAGAATACCTATCCATACCCTAAGCCCGATTTCCACCCTCCACCTTTTTTGAGAGATTATTATTATTATTTATTTATTTTTGCATTTTTCTGAAGCTGGAAACAGGGAGAGACAGTCAGACTGATTTCTGCATGCGCCAGACCGGGATCCACCCAGCACGCCCACCATGGGGCGATGCTCTGCCCACCAGGGGGCAATGCTCTGCCCATCCTGGGCGTCGCCATGTTGCAACCAGAGCCACTCAAGCGCCTGAGGCAGAGGCCACAGAGCCATCCCCAGCGTCCGGGCCATCTTTGCTCCAATGGAGCCTTGGCTGCGGGAGGGGAAGAGAGAGAGAGGAAGGCGTGGCGGAGGGGTGGAGAAGTAAATGTGCGCTTCTCCTGTGTGCCCTGGCCGGGAATCGAAGATTATTATTTTTTTTAATGACAGCTTTTAGGTAATTCATGTGATGTTGTGATTTATCATAAGAAATTACATATATTGTCTTTATCCCTGTTTCTGATACAGAGCTCCTTAAAACCATTGGAATTTCCTAAGTGGTTAGAGTAAAAAATTGTTGTTTGTTAATATATTGTTTTTTTGTTTTGTTTTGTATTTTTCTGAAGCTGGAAATGGGGAGAGACAGTCAGACAGACTCCCGCATGCGCCCGACCGGGATCTACCTGGCACACCCACCAGGGGCGATGCTCTGCCCACCAGGGGGCGGTGCTCTGTCCCGACCAGAGCCACTCTAGCGCCTGGGGCAGAGGCCAAGGAGCCATCCCCAGTGCCCGGGCCATCTTTGCTTCAATGGAGCCTTGGCTGCCGGAGGGGAAGAGAGAGACAGAGAGGAAGGGGGAGTGGAGAAGCAAATGGGCGCTTCTCCTATGTGCCCTGGCCTGAACCGAGCCCTGGTCCCCCGCACGCCAGGCCGACACTCTACCACTGAGCCAACCGGCCAGGGCCAATATATTGGTTTTTGAAAAGCACCAGTGGATGGGAGCTGGTTGCGCGTTGAATCAACCTTGTGATTAGGAGGCTGAAGGTTGACTTACTTGCCAGTTGTCAATGCTTTGATGGACTCACAGCTTTGTAATGAAGCCTTCATAAAAACCTGAAGGACAGGGTTTGGAGAGCTGGCTTGGGTGATTTCCTGGAGGTACTGGGAAAGCATGGAAGAACTGTCTCTTTCTCCATTCTTGCTCTGTGCACCTCTTTTACCTAGCTGTGCCTGAGTTACATCATTTTATAATAAACTAATAATTGAGTTAAGTAAGATGTTTCTTAGAGTTTTCTTATGTGCTTTAGCAAATTAATCCAGCCAGAGGGGAGGACATCGTGGGAACTCAGGAATCAGAGATAACCTGGATTTATGATTGGCCTTTGAAAGGGAAGTGAGGTAGTCTTGTAAATCCCCCTTAACCTGTGGGATCTGGCACTATCTAAATAGATAGTGTCAGAATTAAGATGAATTATAGGACACCCAGAGAATCCCCCATATTGGAATTATTGTCAAAATCGTAATTCACATATCTAAAACATGTCAGTTGTGCAACAGTTACCATTATCTAGTTTTAGAATATTTTCATTACCCCCAAAATAGATCAGCAGTCATTCCACATTTCTCTCTCCTCCCACCCTCCGCCCTGGCAACCACTAATCTATTTTCTGTCTTTCTGGTTTGCCTCTTGCGCATTTTATATAAATGGGGTCATATATTATGTGGCCTTTTGTGAGTGGCTTTTTTCACTTAGCATAATGTTTTGAGGTTCATCTTTGTTGTAGTAGGGTAGGTATCAGCACTTCATTCTCTGTTGTGGCTGAATATTGTTCAGTTGTATGAATATAACACATTTTACTTACCCATTCATCAGTTTATGGATATTTGGTTTGTTTCCACATTTTGGCTATTAAGAATAGTGCTGCTGCCCTGGCTGGATAGCTCAGTTGGTTAGAGCATCGTCCGGAAGCACAGAGATTGCAGGTTAGATCTCTGGTCAGGCACATACAGGAACAGATTGATGTTCCGGTCTCTTCCTTCTCTCTCCTTCTCTTTCTAAAATCAATAAATAATAATAATGAAAAAAATAGTGCTGCTGTAAATTCATGTACAACTTTGTTTGGATGCATGTTTTAATTTATCTTAGGTATATATATCTGTAAGTGGATCTGCTATACTGTCTTACAAAGTGGCTGGACCATTTTACATTTCAACCCGCAGTACAGGGAGTACGTGGCCTTTTGTAATCAGCATTTTTCACTTAGCATGTTTTCAGGGTTTATCCATATCGTAGCATGTATTAATACTCATTCTATTTTTTTTTTTTTTTGTATTTTTCCGAAGTTGGAAACGGGGAGGCAGTCAGACTCCTGCATGCGCCCGACCAGGATCCACCCGGCATGCCCACCAGGGGGCGATGCTCTGCCGCAATCAGAGCCATTCTAGCGCCTGAGGCAGAGGCCACAGAGCCTTCCTCAGTGCTTGGGCAAACTTTGCTCCATTGGAGCCTTGGCTGCGGGAGGGGAAGAGAGAGACAGAGAGGAAGGAGAAGGGGAGGGATGGAGAAGCAGATGGGCGCTTCTCCTGTGTGCCCTGGCTGGGAATTGAACCCTGGACTCCTGCACGCCAGGCTGACGCTCTACCACTGAGCCAACCAGCCAGGGCCTTCATTCTTTTTAATAACTGAATAATATTTGGTTATATGAATATACCATGCTATGTTTATCCTTAAAAAAAGCTTTCTGTCCAAAAACAGTGAAGCATTATTTGTATTAAAGAACAATTTAAATTTTTAAATTTTTCAGTAAAGAGGAATTATTAGATTAGGTGTTTCAGTATGTAATATCTATTAGTAATTTGTTATGGAGTGTTTTCAGGAGAAAGTTGGTCTCAGTGCTAAAGTAGGGTACAAAATAGTATATGTATAATTGTTACTCCAGTATATGTGGTTTTGGGGGGGGGTGAGTGTCAACTTTTAAAAACATCCTTTTTTTCATACTTTTCACAACAAATATTTTATAATTAGAGCCGGAGTCAGAGGACCATCACTGGACTAATATATAGAAAACATTAAGACCACAGCTGAGAGGACAGGAAACTGAAGTGGGGAACAAGTCATTGGATACTGAATCTGGTGCCCTGACTTGTTTGTAACGACCCTTCCAACACAAAGCCAAAATCCTATTTTGATTGGGTAATGGATTATAGTGATCATGATTATAACATTTAGCTTCATATGACTTTTTTCACTTTCCTAATTAAATGGAAGCTGTATTAATTTTCTAGGGCTGCCACAATGAAATGCCATAAGCAGGAACTTATTCTCACAGTTTTGTAGGCTAGAAATCCAAGTCAGGGCATGCTCCCCTTGAAACCGGTAAGGGAATAAATTATTCTTTGCCTCTTCCTAGCTGCTGGTGGTTTGTTGGCAATCTTAGGTGTTCTCATTTCTAGTTGTGCAGCTGGTTAACTCCAGTCTCTGCCTTCATTGTCACTTGGAGTTCTGTTTGTCTTTTTTTTTTTTTTTAATTGATTTTAGTGAGGAAGTGAGAGAGGTAGAGAGACAGAAAAATTGATCTACTCTTGTATGTGCCCTGACTGGGGTCGAACTGGCAACCTCTGTGTTTCGAGTCGATGCTCTAACCAATTGAGCTAATTGTCTAGGATGAGTTCTGTTTGTCTTTATGTCTTCACATGGCTGACTTTTTACAAGGACGCCAATTATATTGGATTAGAGGCCCACTCCACTCCATTTTAACCTCTTTTTAACTGATTATATTTGTAACAATTCTTATTTCCAATAAGGTCACATTCAGAGGTTCTAAGGTTCAGACTTCAACATATCTTTTTAGTGGGTTATGAAGACAAAAGGGACACAATTCAAACCATAACAGGCTTTCTAGTTTTAAGTTGCTTCCCTGTTCTAGCCTTCTGTATGTGTAGTAGTATTTTGGAAATTTGTGTGGAAAGATGAATAATGCTTTAAAAGTTTATTTTTAAAGACTTATAAAAGTTTTTTCTAAAAAAGCTATCCTCTTAAGATTAGGAAAAGACACCATAAAAAAAATTTTCTCTATGGGGTGTAAAGATTATCCCATCTCTGGGACATAAAAGTGAAACTAAGAGACATTGATAAGAATGTGGTGGTGGGGGGGAGGGGGAGGGAAAGGGGGAGGGGGAGGGGCACAAAGAAAACTAGATAGAAGGTGACAGAGGACAATCTGACTTTGGGTGATGAGTATGCAACATAAGTGAACGATAAGAGAACCTGGAGTTGTTATCTTTGAATATATGTATCCTGATTTATTGATGTCGCCCCATTAAAAATAAAATTATTAAAAAAAAACTATCTCATCTCCCTGAATAAAATCAAATTTAAAAGTGTAGCATATTTATTAAAACTGTTTTAATGAAAATAAAATATAGTTTAAGTGTTGTAAAAGTATAGAGGTTTGTAAAGCCAGGAGCTACGGCCAGGGCCACCATCAGAGCAGCCTGGTCCATGCAGGTTCGCATTGGATTCGGACAGTCGGCAAAGAAACAGCGGAGCCAAAAACTGGTGGGCCATAGTCTTTAATTCTAGCTTTGCACCCGGCGGGCAAGTAAAAATACACACTGGGCTCCAAAACCCAGTCACATTCAGTGCTCACAAAGCTACTGACTTATCCGAGTTTCCTAGAATCAAAGGTTTCTAGCTCACCAGACTTATTCACCTCTGTTCCCCATCTCCTTTCCTTATCCCAGATACAAACTCTACACAAACTGGCATCTCACTCAGCACTCCGCCATCTTGGCTGCTTCTCCTGGCCTCCTCCACGTGGCCTTACTCTGCTCTCCTCTGCTCTCTCTTCTAATCTCAGGAACCAAGAGCCCAAACTCCGGTTTTGCCCCCACTTTATACTGTAGCTTCACAACCTCTAATCCAATATACAAAGTAGGGAAGTCTCTAATACAAAGTCACTTCTCTGAGGCATGATTGGATTGTACCACCCCTCATCAAAAAGGGTGGGAAAGGCTTAATCCCAAAACCAAGCCTCATGCTACAACAATTCTCAACACACATTAATATCACCTGGGCAACGGCCTCTTTAACAAAGTGAGCATAATACATTTTATCTGCCCAACAAGGTTATAAATAGTGAGTTAAAGATGACAGAGACTAAGTTTTAGACATTTTTATGTGCTTTTTACAAGAATCACACTATGAGGATAGATACCTTACTTTTTTTTTTTGCATTTTTGTTTTCACTCGTGCAAAGTAGCTTCCTTCCAGAGCAGTTTAACCTCAACATAAAATCGAATATGATAGCAGAGAAGACAGAGTTTTTATTTAGTCCCATTGTTCTCAGTGATTTATCTTTCTGTACCCATGGCCACTGTAATTCTGTAAATCATTGGGAAACCTTTTTAAATTCCTTGTTTTTTCTTTTTCCTCCTGGTGAAATCAGAAACCAAATGTTTGTTAGTTTACTTAGTCTTTTAAAAAATACTACATCCTCAATAAGCCTTATTGATACCACTTTCCCCTTTGAGAAATCAGCATTCTATCTGAATGGAACACAAATTGGCATCTGGGTTTCTTTCTGGCTTTCGTACAGGGTCAAATGAGGAAATTCTTTGCTTTCAATCTGATTGAAAATAATTTTTTTTTCTTTAGAAAATTTATTAATATAAAAAATGTAGGCTTTGGCTGGGTTGCTTAGTTGGTTAGAATGTTGTCCTGACTTGCCGAGGTTGGGGGTTTGATCTCTAGTCAGCTCAAGTACAAGAGTCAATCAACGACAGCATGAATAAGTGGCACAACAAATTGATCTCTCTCTCCCTTCTCTCATTTGCTTCCCTTCTCTTCCCCCATCCTCTTTTTCTAAAAATCAGTAAATTACCATATTTTTCACTCCATAAAATGAATCCCCCCCTCTTCCCAAAGTGGAGGGTAAATGCCCGTGCATCTTATGGAGTGAATGTTCTTTTTTTTTTCTTTTTTCTTTTTTTTAGCTACTGCAGGTTCCTGGACAACTAGAAGAGTATTTGAACATTAAAGTCTCTTCTCATGTGTTAATAACAGTGCTAATGGTTGTTAATGCTGCTATTGAGTTTACATTGCTGAAATATTACTGTGGTATATTTTATTAAATATTTTAACACACCATTTGGTTCAGAATATTTTTTTTCATATTTTTCTCCTGAAAACCCTAGGTGCATCTAATGGTCAGGTGCATCTTACGGATCTAAAAATACAGAAAAAAAAAAGAAAAATATAATGTATTTATCTTAAATTGAGTAATTCCTCTGATTTCTTTGTAAAACAGGCAGTTAAATCTTGCATTTTAGGAAGTTGCACTTATTTTTAGGGTGGCCTAGGGTAATGTGCTATAATATCTGAAGAATTAAGTATTGTAGTGGTTCAAAGTTTGTGTGTCTGGTGCTTTGTAAGACAAAACTAAAAAATATCAGAGTTTGGAGTAGGAAAGGCTTATTGATCTGAAGATGCTAACTGATAAGATGGCGGACCTAATCCTCAAATCCATTTTAAGAAAGTACAGAGTTCAGGCTTCTATTGGATCAGGAAGGGGGAACTGGGATGGACTCTTTTTGCAAAACTCAAGCGACAAGCAGAATTCCTTTAATGATTAGCATGTATATATGCAAGACAAAGCAAGAGCTACTCTCCTGAAGACCATGGGAAGGAAGCAGGCTTGAACAAGATGGAGCCAGAGAGACTGAGCATTTCTTATGTTATAATAGAACCTTAGAATTCATTTGGATTGTAGATATTGTCTAGTCCCATGTTCTATCAAATGTAGGAATTTTTTAGTGTTCCTGGTCTTTAAAATCTCTAGTAACTACGAATTCACCGCTTTCTCTAGACAACTCACTGTCTTTAGGGGGAGCATTTATACATTTTAGATGGTTTTTCTTTTCTTTTTTTTTTTTTTTTAAAGAAGAAGAAGGAAGAGAGATGGGAAAGATATGGGAAGCTTGAACTTGTAGTTGCAGCACTTTAGTTGTTCATTGATTGCTTCTCATAAGTGCCTTGACCAGGGGGCTCCAGCTGAGCCAACAACCTTTGGACTCAAGCCAGAGACCTTGGGGTCATGTTGATGATCCCGTGTTCAAGCCAGCCACCTCCAGGTTTCAAACTTGGGTCCTCAGCATCCTAGGTTGACGCGCTCTCCACTGCACCACCACCGGTCAGGCTGGTGTTTCTTTTTTTAAACTAAAAATTGCCTTTCTGGAACTTTTACCTAGTGATTTTGGTCTCACCCTCTATGACAGTCTGCAGTAAGCCTGCTTCGCATTCACATTCTTGTATTCTAAGTCCTGCGCCTGTTTGAATTCTGTCATACCTTTCCCTCTGCTTTTTGCTAGGCTAGATCTCTCCAGTTTCCTTAACTTTTGCTTATGTGACAATTTTCAGGCATGATTTTTCTGCTTTCCCTTCTCTGGATGAATCCTAGTTTATTAATGTCTCAAGATATAGTACTCAAAATGGGATACCATTTTCCTGAATTTTTGAATCTGAAACTCAGGGCCTAAGATTGCCCCATGATTCAGAGGTGCAGCCAGGAGTAAGGATAGCTGGAGACTGTGTGTGTGTGTGTGTGTGTGTGTCTGTGTGTGTGTGTGTAAGGGGGATGGTGAGTTGGAAAGCAAAGAGGTAATGCCACTAAAAGGGGAATAAGATACCATTTAAAAGGATGAAGAACTAAATAGAGGGATGAAACCATGTCAACACAATAAATTAAGATTAAAAATTAAAAAAATATAAAAAAACCTATTTATTGGTCATTTTAATAAAAGAACCAAGTAGAGGGAAAATCTTGGAAATGTTTCAGTTATAAATTAGGATGACTTATCTACACTGGGGCATATTGACATAGAAGGAGAAATGGCTATAATATGTTATTGCATTGTGAAAACATGCATAATCTGGAACTCTCACGAAGACAAGTGGTCACTCTAGTCATAATGTACTTTTTTCACTAATAATGTAATAAAATAGTATTAGTTTTTAGACCATGTGCCAAGTATTGTACTAAGTAAATGCTTTATATATCTTACTACATTCTTACAATATTCTGTGAGATAGATAGCATTGTGTTCATTTATCTTTGATGAAAGAAACCAAATCTCAGGGAGGTAAAATATCTTGCCTGCAATTCTCCATGGCAGTCAGAATCAGAAAGAATAAAATAGGCTAATCTTAGTGCCACAGTCACATAACTTTGACCATAAACAAATTCAAGTAAATTCTTAAACACTACATTGTACTGCAGTTACTATGAGAATATGTATTTAAGAATGTTCTCTTAATATATATTAAGAAAATTATTATCACAGTGTTACATCATATATTAAACTCTATTCCCCTTTAGATAGCCATACTTCTGAAGGCTACTTTGTGCCATACCATGTTCTAGGGCTTTTACATGTATTAACCTAATTTAAATTTACAATGACCTTATGAATTATTTCCATTTTACAATTTAGGAAAGTGAGGTGTAATGAATAATGTCTAACGTCAACACATCTAATGAGTGTTTTCTTGACTCCTATCCCTATCCTGTGCTGCCTCCTCTAGCCCATTTTCTTTGTGTGGACATGTGTTTTCATTACTCTTGGGACTGGGTTTGTTTGGGTTCCTGATAATGATTTAAAGTTTATGTGCCTCACTTTTGAAAGACCAAAACTCAAAACATCACGGTTTGGAGCAAGGAAAGGTTTATTGATCGAGAAGTTGCCACCCGAGACTGGGAGCCCTAGTAATTTCTCAAATCTGTTTTAGGAAAGCAGAGTTCAGGCTCCTTTTGGGTAAGGGGCAGGGGAAATGGGGGGCAGTCAGCAGAACAGCTTTCTATCACTAGAGATTGTAGAACTTTATTTTATTTTTTAAAGATTTTACTTAATGATTTTAGGGAGAGGATAGGAGAGAGAAAGGCAGGGGGAGGAGCTGGAAGCATCAACTGGTGGAAGTTGCTTCTCATATGTTCCTTGACTGGCAAACCTGCAGTTTTGAACTAGCAACCTCAGCATTCCAGGTCAGTCAATGCCTTATCCATCACACCCATCAGGTGAGATTGTAGAATTTTACATAAATGGATTCTACATTATATACAGTGTGTCCATAAAGTCATGGTGCACTTTTGACCGGTCACAGGAAAGCAACAAAAGACGATAGCAATGTGAAATCTGCACCAAATAAAAGGAAAACCCTCCCAGTTTCTGTAGGATGATGTGGCAGCATGTGCGCATGCACAGATGATGATGTAACACCATGTATACAGCGGAGCAGCCCACAGCCATGCCAGTCGAGATGTGGACGGTACAGAGGAAAGTTAAGTGTGTTCTGTGGCTCGCTAAATTCAAATCCTTGACCAAAGTGCAACGTGAATATTGGTGCATTTATAACGAAGCGCCACCACATAGGAATAACATTCCTCGGTGGGATAAGCAGTTGAAGGAAACTGGCAGTTTGGTGGAGAAACCCTGTTCTGGTAGGCCATCAGTCAGTGACGAGTCTATAGAGGCTATACGGGGTAGCTACCTAAGGAGCCCTAAAAAATCTGTGTGTGAGCCCCCATCGAACTGCACTGAATAGGTATGAAACTGGGAGAGTTTTCCTTTTATTTGGTGCAGATTTCACATTTCTATCATCTTTTGTTGCTTTCCTATGACTGGTCAAAAGTGCACCATGACTTTATGGACACATTGTACTTGGTGTGGCTTCTTAGAAAAATTATTTTGAGATTCAACCATGTTGATAAACATATAGTAGTTCATTATTTTTTTATTGCAAGTTGCAATACACCAAGTGACTATACAATAATCCCCTGACTGTGTTTTCACTATCTGCAGGGTTTTTTTTGTTGGTTTTTTTTTTGCATTTTTCTGAAGCTGGAAACAGGGAGAGACAGTCAGACAGACGCCCGCATGCGCCCGACCGGGATCCACCCGGCACGCCCACCATGGGGCGAAGCTCTGCCCACCAGGGGGCGATGCTCTGCCCATCCTGGGCATCACCATGTTGCGACCAGAGCCACTCTAGCGCCTGAGGCAGAGGCCACAGAGCCATCCCCAGCGCCCGGGCCATCTTTGCTCCAATGGAGCCTTGGCTGCGGGAGGGGAAGAGAGAGAGAGGAAGGCGCGGCGGAGGGGTGGAGAAGCAAATCTGCGCTTCTCCTATGTGCCCTAGCCAGGAATCGAACCCGGGTCCTCCGCACGCTAGGCCGACGCTCTACCGCTGAGCCAACTGGCCAGGGCCTATCTGCAGTTTTTTAGTCACGTTTGGTCATGGTCCGAAAATATTAAGTGAACAATTCCAGCAATAAGCAAATCATACGTCTAAAATTGAGCTCCACTGGTCTGTGGTGGCTCAGTGGATAGAATGTTGACCTGGAACGCTGAGATTGCTGGTTCAAAACCCTGGGCTTGCCCAGTCAAGGCACATATGGCAAGCAGTGATCAACTAAAGTGAAGCAGCTATGAGTTGATAGTTCTTGCTCCCCCCTCTCTCTGTAAAATCAAGAAATAAAATAAAGTTAAAATAATATTTAACTCCATTTTAAGTATGATGAAACTTGTGCTGTCCCACTTTGTCCTGGGGACGTGAATCATCCCTTTGTCCACAGTATCCACACTATGTGTGCTACCCATCACTTTAGTAGCACATTGACTGTTACAGTATTGCAGTGCTTGTGTTCAGGTCACTGTTATTTTACTTAGTGCCACAGTTACATAACTTTTATTACAGTATATTGATATAATTGTTCTATTTTAATATGTATTATCCCCCATAGATAATGACTACTGAACCAATCTTTACTGATTTACTTGTTGATGGACAGTGAGTTGTTTTATTGTTAGTTACTATTGTTAATTGCTTACTGTGCCTATTTTATGTTAAACCTTGTCATAGGTATGTATGTATAGGAAAAGGCATGGATTATATAGGGTTCACTACTGTCTGGTTTCAAGCATCCACTGAGGGTCTTGGAAGGTGTCCCCCATGGATAAGGGAAGGTTAGTGTACTATCTTTTATTGATTCACCTGTTGATAGTTGGGTTGTATCCAGTTTTTGGTAACTACAGATAAAGCTGCTATAAACAGTTTCATTTCTCTTCCGTAAATACCTAGGAATGGATTGGCTGGGTTGTATGGTAAGTATATGTTTAAATTTGTTTTTTTAAACTGCCAACCTGTATTCTAAAGTGGTTTTACTATTTCACATTCTCACCAGCAACATAAGAAAGAGAACTCCAATTGCTCCATATCCTTGCTAACACTTGTATTTCCCTAGTGGGCATATTTTCATATGCTTATTTGCTGCTGTGTATCATTGGTGAGGAGTATATTCAGATCACTTGTCCCTGTTTTAAATTGGGTTTTCCATTACTGAGTTTTGAGAATTCTTTGTATATTTGGATATCAGTTCATTTTCAGATCATGTGATTTGCATATATTTTCTTCTAGTATGTGGCTTTCATTCTGTTAACACAGTAGATGTTAGTTAGCAATTTTGATGAAATCCTATTTATCACTTTGGTCTTTTATGTATCATGCTTTTGTGTTGTATCTAAGAAACCTTTGTCTAAGCCAAGGCTAAAAATATCTTCCCCTGTGTTTTCTTCATGAATTTTTATGGTTTTAGGTTTTACTTTTAGGTTTGTGGTCCATTTGGGGTTAATTTTTGTGTTCGTTACAAGGTAGAAGCTATCTACTCATTTCAGCTGCATTTGTTCAAAGACTGTCCTTTGCCCACTGACTTGTCTTTGCACCTTTGTGGAGAATCATTTGACCAAATACAGCCAGGAATATTGAATCCGCTGCTGTTTGAACCTAATGCATCTCTCCATTTATTTGCCGCCTTTGTACATTAAGTGACAATTTATTTCTAATTATGTCATTTTCTGATGACACCGTAAGTAACTTTTAAATTTTAGTTTAATTGTTCTTTGAACAATCGTTTTACACAGTTTTTGAGCATTGGTCTTATAAATCCTGTAAACTTCCTAAACTCACTTATTAGTTGTAGTCTTCCTGCTTTTCTAACTTCATTTTTAGATTAAGCATAGTGCCCTGGTTCATTTTGAGATTAAATTTGAAGAAATATGTAAGTTTATAAAACATAGTGCATCAGCACCTTGCCAGGAGTAATGTGTGGCATCACCATTTTGTCTTTTTTTTTGATGAAATACACTCCTCATAAAATGGAACCTTGACATGTCAAGCTATTTTATCAACTTTATTTAAATAGTTGAATTTATAGGCAGTTTTAGGAAAGTAATTAATTCTGAGATTGCTGTGCTTATCTTTTATTTTTATGGTTCTAAGAATCCATTTGAATGATGTGTTTTAGAAAACAAGCCGCCTTGGAGATGATGGGAGGATGTGGGCAGTGTCTGATAGGTCCTCTAGGATGAGAGACTGGGCACTGGTTACTTAGCTCATTGTGTGTACTGAGAGTTCTAGGAAGCAGTGGATTAAGGATTATTAATTCAACTTGGACATAACAGATTTTGGACCTCTTTGTTGATTGTGTTAAATGCTTATATGTTTATTTGAGGCTTGTAAATGAAATACATCTTAGGTTAAAAACAGGTGAAGTCACACAGCTAGTCATGTGTAAAATTAGAGCTCAAACCCAGGGCCTGCTGTTATCTCCATGCTGTGTTGTATCCTCAAGGCAAAAAACATGCTTGACTTTGATAGTAAGAAACGTTACCTGTGAGCCGTTATGAATAAATAGCAGAGTTTGTAAGCTCAAATGCCAAGAGGGCCAGGCAGATAACAGAACCAGGTCATGTAGGAGAGAGTGATGACATCTGTGGAGCACTGCAGAGCCATATCCCATCGGAAGGGTTAGCTGCTCATCAGCTCCAGTAGATCATTACCATGTGTGAGTGTGAGCCCCGTGTTGCCCAATCTCCTGATTTTTTCCCTAGAGATGTCAGAAATCATGACTTTTTTGTTGTTTTTTGATACATAAATGTAGGCAGCTTTTTTTTTTTTTAACACACTGCGTAGGCCAGCTTTGTGTGGGTCCACTAAACAAGCATGTGTTGGATTCTGCCCAGTGGGCAATCTTTGGTACATGTTGAACCTGGTATACTGTGGACACTATAATAAATTTATATGATGAGAACAGGGTGGTAACTGTAGTAAGAACTGTACATTATGACCTTTGAAATACGGATTGCTTAGTTTGAAAGTGGTGCTTAGTGAACCTGGTGTTTAAGTTCAGTTTTCATATGAATCAGTTAATTATAGATGGGGGAGGGGGAAATTTCTCCCTGCAATTTTTGGCCTTCTAATTGTGCGCTTTTTTTTTTTGCAGATAGGGCCAGTTGTGTGTGGATTTTTGAGTGACACTTCAACCCAAGTGAGAAGAAACCTTCAAGGAACAACTGCTGACAGTGAGTCTGCAGTCATCTCTAGGTATAATATGGACTGTTTCAACCCAGAGAGAGCTGAGTGGGTGAGTATTGACAAGGAGTGGTGAGTCTGAATATCCTCACTGATTCTTAGATTCTCTCCTTAAAAAGAGACTATTCCTCCTCCATTCTTAGCATTTACTGTTTAGTAAATCGACTTTTATATGAGAATGGCAGCAATCCGTTTTAAGAGAATTCTTTGTCCCTAACAGCATGTTTCCTGTATAATTGCAGTTTCACTTTCTTCTTCAGTTAGAAACACCCCTTCCTTTGCCTCTGTGTTTCACTTCCTTATTTCTTTTACCCATCAAATCATATGATCCTCCAGGGCCTGTCTTCCTTGAACATTCAGACAATACTGAAGTTACCAGTTATCCACTCTGATCTTCATTATGGTAGTTCTCATTGCCTTTGGAAGTGATGGTTTTAGGAATGGGCATGAGACCCAGGTTTAGTCAATGGAAAATAAAAGAGAAGTCTGAAGGAGGCTTCTGGGAAAGGATTTTTCACTTTTGAGAAAGAAGAGATGGTTCCTCTTCTCCCTAGAGATTGATTTTTCTGATTTTAACATCTGTAACTGCTGTATTTATCTTGGTTAGTAGCCTGAAGGTGATGCCTTTCCATAAAGAGGGCAGAGGCAAGAGAATTGCAGAGACTAGAACTGGAATGCCATTTAGTAAAACTTCCCTAATTGTGCATTTCTTGTTATGTGAGAAAATGTCCTTATTGTTTAAGCAGTTTTGTCCTTCGATGCTCTGTTCCTTGTGTGGAAAATATCCTGATTCATCTGTTTCTCCCCTTTCTGATTACCCACTGTCTTTTCGTGTCTCTTGCATTTCTACTTATGTTCTGTGCTGTATGGTAATGTATGTTTGTGTATGTTGCCTTTGTAGCACATTATACAGTTTGTGAAGTAATGGGCTATGTTTATATCCTTATTGTTCTTTTTTTTTTTTTCATTATACAGAGGGGAGAGAGAGTGAGAGAGAGAGAGAGAGAGAGAGAGAGAGAGAAGGGGAGAGGAACAGGAAGCATCAACTCCCATATGTACCTTGACCAGGCAAGCCCAGGGTTTCGAACCGGCAACCTCAGCGTTTCCAGGTTGACACTTTATCCACTGCGCCACCACAGGTCAGGCTTTTTTTTTTTATTATTTATTCATTATAGAGAGGGGAGAGAGAGTGAGAGATTTTTTTTTTTATTATTCATTTTTAGAGAGGGGAGAGAGAGAGACAGAGAAGGAGAGAGAGAGAGAGAAGGGGGGAGGAGCTGGAAGCATCAACTCCCATATGTGCCTTGACCAGGCAAGCCCAGGGTTTCGAACCGGCAACCTCAGCATTTCCAGGTCAACACTTTATCTACTGCGCCACCACAGGTCAGGCCTTATTGTTCTAACACTAGTACTTTCTTAATAAACCCACCAGTGTACATATACTGAATTGAATTATTTGAACAGTATTTGAAAACCGTTCATATACTTGAATAATTACGATTTTTTCTTCAATTCACATTCTTTTCTTTAACTGCATTGGTTCCCTCTAGGTTAATGAATGTAGTTTGGCTTTTGGTTTAAGATGACTAGTGTGTAACCCATTTTCAAGTGGTTAGTTCTACTTTGAAAATGTTGCTTGAATTTAAGCTTTTGTGTTTGTTCAACTTTACAGTGAAAATCAGCTCCTGTCCTTTGTATCTTGAGTATTGGCTTTCAATCTAATAAATTTACATTCTTCCCTATTGTAAAAACAATAGTTTACCTTCTATTTTCTGTGTTAATTATAGGAACGAGGGACATGAATAGGAAGAAGCATGATCAGGATTAATTTGTATGTTTGGCTTTGGAATGTTTGCTTACAGAAACCTCCCTAAAGTGTGCATCTCTGCTTTGTTCTTCAGACCTGTGTGTGTGGCGTGGTTGGGACGAGAGACTCGGACAGGACTTTTGCTGGTGTCTGGCGAGAGGGGTATTGAGTTACAGGATGGATGATATATAGTTGCTTGTATTTCAAACCTCTGTGAAACAAAACCTTTTTTTTAAATTTAAGACATCCATGTTCTGTCCTATCTTTTCTTTAAGTTGTGCTATTATAATTTTGAAAAAGTAGGATACGAGCCTCTTTTTCTTCCTGAAAAATCTATGGTGTCTTTTTTTCCTGTTAATCATAATCTGTGAATCATAAACCTGCATTGTAATCTGGTAGCATATTTTGAATCCTTCAAAAAGTGATTCATGTTCGAGGGAGGATTTAGTTTAGATTTGGTTTATTTTGAGAGAGAGAAAAAAGCATCAACTCATTGTGTCGTTTATTTGTGCCATTGACTGTTTTTCATATGTGCCCTGACTGGAGCTCAAACCAATGACCTCAGGGTCGAGTCCTGACCAGGGATCAAGCTGGTGATCCCGGGGTCGATCTGGTGACCCCAGGATCAGCAGCTCTGTAGTAGAGTTGGTGAGTCTGGGCTGAAACTGGTGACCTTTGTGTTCTGGGGTGACACACTATCCACTGTGCCACCAACCAGGGCTCTTCTTTTTTTTTTTTTTCCTTTATGGGTTGTGCTTAAAATCTGGTGGAAGAACTTTAAGAAGATGGAGAGTTGTATGATTGTTTGATTCATCAGTTTTAATTCTGTAATACCATTAGTTAGTCATATGAAAGGTTAAAATCACTAAGATCAGCTTTAATGAGTTTTTTTTAATAAAAATTATGAAGAGAGTGTAGAATGGAGCACTGTCTTAACCCAAGGCCATCGTGGCAAGAATGTGATCTAAGCCAGATTAATTAGAATGATCTTAGGACATTTGCTAGAAATGCTGGGATAAAGGCACTAATTTTTTTCCGCCTAATTTTAGCCTGAAAATGTACACTCATTAAATTCTGGCAGCCATCTTCTGGCTCAAAAGGAAAGCTATTGAATAAGAAGCCAACACAGGAGGAGTAGTGCAGAGGAAAACCACCTCCCTAGTTCTCTCAGTCAAGCTGCTGGATCAAGTCTTCCCCCAAGATAGTATATACCTCTAGACTTTTCAGTTACATGAGCAAATAAATTCATTATTTAATCCAGAGTTGGGAAGGTGGGAGGTAGGGGAGGTGGCAGAGGGTATGGAGGGGATAAATGTGATGGATGAAGACTTGATTTGGGGGGATGAACTCACAGTGCCGTTTATAGAGATGTGTTATACAATTGGGCACCTGATGCCTGTATAATTGTATTGACTAGTGTCACCCCAATAAATTCAATAAAGAAAAAAAAATATAAGCTTTCTAGACAAAAAAAAATAAAGGAGTTTGTCACCACCAAACCAGTATTACAATGAATGTTAATAGGTCTTTTTTAAGAAGAAGAAAAAAGATCAAAAGTATGAATAATAAAATTTCAAAAACTGTATATCAGTAGTTACTATAAATGCAAATGAATTAAATGCTCCAATCAAAAGACATAGGGTAACTGAGTAGAATAACAAGACAAGACCCATACATATGCTGCCTACAAGAGACTCACTTCAGATTCAAAGACACACACAGACTGAAATAAAGGAATGGAAAAAGATATTCCATGCAGATGGAAACGAAACATAAAAGAGCTGGGGTAGCAGTACTTATACCAGACAAAACAGGCTTTAAAACAAAGTCTATACAACAAAATAAAAAGGAGGACCCGGCAATTTCACTTTTGGGTATTTTTCCAAAGAAACCAAAAACAGTAAATTTAAAAGACAAATATATCCATATGTTTATTGCAGCATTATTTATAATAGCCAAAATATGGAAACCTTAGATGGTTGGATAAAGATGTGGTACAACGGAATATTACTGAGCTGTAAAAAGAGTGAAAATTTGCTATTTGCAACAACATGGATGAACCTAAAGCTGTTATGCTAATGAAATAAGACAGAGAAAGCTAACTACCATATAATTTCATTTACACCTGGACTCTAAAAAACAGAATAAACCAATAAATAAATTCATAAATACAGAGAACTAATGGTAGCCAGATGGGAGGATGGGAGGATGGATGGGTTGTGGAATGGGTGAAAAATGGGAAGAGATTAAGATGTGCAAATTGCTGGTTATGAAAGGTCACAGAGCTGTAAAGTACAGCACAGGGGACATGTATTATTTTATTAATAATAACTATGTATGGTGTCAGATGGGTGCTAGACTTATTGGGTGATCACTTTGTAAGTTACATAAATGTCTAATCACTGTTGTACACCTGAAACTAATATAATACTTTATGTCAAGTGTAATTAAAAAATAAATTATTTTTAAAAACAAAAATAAAATGCAGAGGTAGAATGGGATTCTATTCAAACATTGCCTGTGAGAGGCTTTGAGTGTGTCCTATCCTTACTTGTAATAGCTATAAGGTAGGAGCTTGGGAAATTTTCAGGAAATATAATTGGCATTAGTTCTTCAATTTAGCAGTATGATTCCAAATATCTGTTTTTATCTATAGCTAGGAACTATTTTATAAGTCCAGTAATTTCATAGTATAAGGGAATGGAAACAAATTTGGTTAATAGTCCTGATTGGAAGTATCTGGAAATAATTGCCACATTGAGGGGCTATGCTGTGCTTATGTAAATAGAATTGGTGGCCTTAATGTTGGTCCCAGTCAGCAGCCAGTCACAGTACAGATGATAATCCTCACCACAACAGCATTGTGGCAATTGCTGTACATCCTCACTGGAAAGACCATGTTTTCCGTGAAGAAATCATGAAAATAGCCCTTCTATAGTTTTGACTTGGGACTATTTTCTGTGCAGCTGAGAACATGCTCTGCTTGTTGAGCTATGTGGTCAGATGATGTGCTTTTATAAAGGAACCCATTTCTTTTTTGAGAAATAGTAATACTTAAGATATCTATTTTTATTTATTACCATTAAATAATGGTTTTGAAAACCTTTAATATAGGATGACCTCACTTAACGTCATAGATAGGTTATTGGAAAATGTGGCTAAACGAACCAGTGTATAATGAAACCAGTTTTACCACAGAATTGATACAAACAAGAGTTGTCAGATGTATTATCACAAAAACATCAGCAGACTTCTAAATAAAGACCCAAAACACTTCAAATAGTAAGCATTGAAATAAATGTAAGCTATACATACATTTAAGAAGGACTAATAAAAACAAGTAACATCATTATTTTTCAACCTGCTTTTAGTTCAGGATCATGGGTGGCCAGAGTCTCCTGGAAGCTCAGGGTGCACGGTGGGAACCCACCCTGGGCGGGCTGCCTTTCCATGGTAGGGTGCGTCACTCCCTCACGCAGACTGGGACAGTGTAACATGCACGTTCCCCTCACAAGCACATCTTCCACGTGGAGGAAACCTGCAGGCGCACAGGGGAATGTGCCAACTCCACTTAGACCTAGAGACAGTGGCTTTGGCCAGAAATCTGTTTTTTGGGGTTTGTTTTTTTTTAAACTCATTCATGATACGAAATGATGTTGAATGAAACTACGTTATTCGAGGACCTACTGCACATGTTCACCGAAAACTGCTATATTACAGGGAACAATATTAAATGAAATGTCTTGATCTTAGGTGGATATGGAAAATTTCCACCCAAGACCATATTCCCGTGGTTACCTCGCTTTTTCTGTAGTTCTCTTTAAAAATGATTGACCCATAAAACTCACTAAAAATTCAGTGTTGTCTGTATCTTTTGGGGTTTTAATTCTACACAAGAAAGAGTAGATACTGTTATATATTGACCACTACTTGTATGCCTAATTACTTACATTCTTAGAAATTCTAAGTTATAGTTATATTTCTCTGATTTCCTCAGATATTTCAAGCAGTTACTAAAGCAGATTTACCAGTAAAGCAAACAAATCTCCCTTAAAACTTAAGTAATTCTTAAAAATAATAAATTAAACTTACAAATTTAGCATATCAAATTTTTTTGCCTTTCACATATCTTAAGTAGAGCCTAAAATACCATTATAATAAGTTTAATAGCATGAAAGAATTAATACTTTAAGTTTTGGTTCACTTCATCATTTCTATATTGATTCTGTGTTTTCTGAGAATTAGAGTTTTATCTACACAAAAGGAAACAATTACTGTTTTAGGCCAGCTGAGGTAATTTGGTTAAATCATGACTGTGATGCTGATGTGAGCAAAGCAATTTGAGTCAAAACTATAGAATAAGAATGGATTTGGGGCAGAGAAACTTAAGACTTAGAGAGGGGTAGGAGCAAGATGTGCCTGCCAACACAGAGCTGGCCATTGATTCTTTTTTTAGGTTCAGGTTTTAGCTTGTCATTTAACAGGAGTTTGAGCTCTTTCCTCTCGGTTGGTGCATTATCTTAGGAGATTTAGAAAACCCCTGTCAAAATTTTAAATGCCTGTTCAAACTTAAATGTACAAACCCTTTGATCCATCGGTTTTACTTTTTGGAATTTATCCTACAGATAAAGTCAGTAGGTTTGGGTTTACTTCTTCATATTCCGCATGTGTGAATATTCAAGATTATTCTTTGTAGTATGTTTGTACAATAGTAAAAAAATTAGGAACAAGTCAGCTTTACATCTATTTGAAACTATATACCGCATTTTTCACTCCATAAGACGTACTTTTTTTCACCCCAAAAGTGGAGTGGAAAATGCCCGTGCATCTCATGGAGCAAAAGGTATGGTATTTTATTAAATATTTTAACCCACCATTTGGTTCAGAATATTTTTTTTCTTATTTTTCTCCTTAAAATCCTAACTGTCTTATGGAGCGAAAAATACGGTGGTTATATGATAAAAAATAGCCTTTAAAGATTGAGGGGAGGCAGTTTTTATTTTATTTTAGTTTTAATTCAGTGAGAGGAGGGGAGGCAGAGATAGACTCCCGCATGCACCCCGACCAAGATTCACCTGGCAAGCCCAGTAGGGGGAGATCCTCTGCCCATCTGGGGCATTGCTCTTTGCTTAACAACGGAGTTCTTCATAGCGCCTGAGGCAGAGGCCAAAGAACCATCCTCAGTGCCTGGGGCCAACTTGCTTCAATTGAGCCATGGCTGCAGGAAGGGGGGGTGGGGAGAAGTGAGAGCGGAAGGGGTGGAGAAACAGATGGATGCCTCTCCTGTGTGCCCTGATCAGAAAGCGAACCTGGGACATCTACACGCTGGGCTGATGCTCTACCACAGAGCCAACCAGCCAGGACCAGGAGTCAGTTTTTAAAAGTTAGAGGATATTAACCTGATTCCCAAGATATAAAGTTATGTGAAAAAGGGTTCTGCAAGTGTTGGTGTTTGGGAAGGGTGAGGGTTTGATACTCACTGAGTTTTGAGAAAAGATAATGAAATCCTTTATGTCCTTTTCCATAGACCTTCATTTCAAAGACTCATTTTAGTAAGAATTGGTTGAGCAGCTGCTGCCATGGCAACAGGCCTGGGAGAAAAGAATTAGCATTATTTCAGAAGTCAGGGTGGGGCCCTGCTCTCATGTGAGATGAGAATGAAACTGATAAAAATATAAAGCCATCAGTAGAAATAAGACCAGTACTTGGCAGAGTGAGTGTTGAAATTTTTCACACCATATTTTATTTAAAAAGTCCAAAAGCTTTAATAAGGTGTTTACTCAATAAGAGTAGTTACATTATATTCTTCTTCAGTGTAAAAAGTCTAAGCACTCTTGGATAATATCTAAAATGTAATTGTTGGCCTGTTCTTGGTGAAGTCTAGACATTTTCAAAACACATACTACTAACTTTGTCAGGTTTTTAAGAGAAGTTTTTAAGTTTTAATTATTTTAAAAAATAAGTGCTGATCATAGTTTTCATGTAAATTTCTCATGATTATTGGACTCTTTAGATGCCCTCAAATAATCAAATATGTTTAACAAACTTTTTCAACACCAACATGACTGTGTAATCCATCATTAAAACAATTTAATACCCTTATTGTTAGATATTTGGATTGTGTGTGGAATTTTCCTTCCTATGTGGCAATAAAACATTTTTGTGCATATAAGTATTTTGCTTTCTTTTTTTACCTTTTAAAATTATTTTTTTATTTAGTGAAAGAGACAAAGAGGGGGGCAAACTAGAAGAGAGATGAGAAACACCAACTCATTGTTGAGGCACTTTAGTTGTTCATTGATTGCTTCCTCATATGTGCCTTGACGAATGTGTGGGGTCCTTCAGCTGAGCCAGTGACACCTTGCTCAAGCCAGCGACCTTGGGCTTCAAGCCAGCAATGTATGGGGTCATGTCTATGATTCCACGCTCAAGACGTCAACCCTGCGCTCAAGCTGATGGGCCCACGCTCAATCTGGAGACCTCAGATTTTTTTTTTTTTTTTTTGTACCTTTCCAAAGCTGGAAACGGGAAGAGACAGTCAGACAGACTCCCGCATGCACCCAACCGGGATCCACCCAGCACGCCCACCAGGGGGCGACGCTCTGCCCCTCCGGGGCGTCGCTCTGTTGCGACCAGAGCCACTCTAGCGCCTGGGGCAGAGGCCAAGGAGCCATCCCCAGCGCCCGGGCCATCTTTGCTCCAATGGAGCCTCAGCTGCGGGAGGGGAAGAGAGAGACAGAGAGGAAGGAGAGGGGGAGGGGTGGAGAAGCAGATGGGCGCTTCTCCTGTGTGCCCTGGCCAGGAATCGAACCCGGGACTTCTGCAAGCCAGGCCGACGCTCTACCACTGAGCCAACCGGCCAGGGCCTGGAGACCTCAGATTTTGAACCTGGGTCTTAAGCATCCCAGGTTGATGCTCTATCCTCTGCGTCACTGCCTTGTCAGGCTAGGTATTCTGCTTTCTTCTGGGTTACCCAGCATTACTTCTGGGTACTTTCAAATATGTTCTAAAAGTGCTACCAATTTACACAGTATTCTTAATTTTTCTAGAATAAGTTTTAGTCTTACATCTTATTTGACTCTTTGAGCCCTTAAATCTTGACCCCTTTTGTCATTAATTCTGGAGAAATTCTGTTTCTTGAAATGTTTATTTTTCTCTTGAAATATTTTATTTATTCCCTCCTTTTGGACCTCCTATTACCTGATGTTTCTGTTTATTTTTCATACTTACTGTTCTCACATGATTCATTCTCGTGGATTCTTGTGTGACTTCATAGCACTTAATCTCTCCGGTTGGTTCCTTGGTGTACATTCTTTTTTAGACCAGTTCAGTAATTCTGCTTCAAAAGATGTGAGAGGGTCAGTGTGTTGTCTTTGTTTTACAATAGTTTTATGTTCCAGATGTCTCTGTTTTGGTTACTATGCTAATGATCCCTTGGGAAGGGGATATTAGCCACTTAATCAAATACTGTAATGTGTATTAGGGAGTGGCCAACAGCCAGATCTTGGTTTGTGTCAGTCCAGGTGAGTTTAAAGAGGGAGGGCCTGATTCAGTCTCAAATTAGCCACCTGGCACTGCTGAGTTGCTGTTGAAGTTCTTCTCTTGGCTGCTGCTGCCTCAGGCAACTTCTGATCAGGGTTTGGTTTTTAAACTCTTAGAAATAAGTAATACTTATTCGAAGAGGTAGTTTCCTTAGATTGTAATTCACTACTAGCTCTTGGTGTTTTTGCAGGGTGAAGGGCTGGGAAGAGTGAATGTCAACTGGGTAGCTAGGCAGTTTGTACCTGTTTTTCTGAGCTTCTTCCTAAGGTCTTTTGTGCTGTCCTGATTTTGTCCTGCCGACTACATCCAGGCTGAAGGGAGAGGAAAGGACAGAATCTGTGCATGATCACAGCTATCTGCCTTTTAGCTCCTTCCTCTGCTGCCCTTTTCTCCGGGCCTGCAGGTTCCAGTCTCTCCTCAGTTCCTGTTTTATTATTTTATTCCTGGAATCCAGATTTACTTACCCCCTCCCCCTGCCCTAATCATCTTGATAGGAATTGGATGACCTCAATTGAGCCAATATAGTTATACAAAGATTCCCTTAGAGTACATCAAATTTTTAATCAAAATGTATAGCCATACAAAATATATGCAAACTATGAAAACAAACTACCTCAAACCTTAGTGGCTTAAAACAACTATTATCCTGTTATCTCGATTTTGAAGGTCAGGATTTCAGCAAGTCTTGGCAGTTCTCTCCTGCATGTGGCATCAGCAGATGCCATTGATCGTATTCAGAGA